>NC_134414.1:151057945-151360975 GCF_030867145.1 Opisthocomus hoazin
CAAGTTCATTTAGATAGATAAGCCTTTAGTAATCATTAAATGTAATGGAACTGAGCCTACTTTGCAGGGGGTGGCTGGGCAGAGTGTGGCCATGTGCTACAAAACTCTTTGTACGTGAGTGCTGGAAATTCACAACCTGGCTTACTGAGGGCTAACATGTTGTTCCTGGTAACAATTCTAGTGATCTCCTTCCTTTGTTCCTGGTTTACACATCTGTAGGTGTGAGGAGAATCAGTCCCGCTGCCTTCTGGGAAGTTGACAATGATCATGGCCCAAAGAAATTAATTTCCACTCACAAAGTCTCTAACTGTACATGTGCTTAACCTGATGTTCTATTGGTCTCGTGGACAAGCACTTGAAAGACAGTATGAAGTGCTAGAGACAGCACTAAATTCAGCAAAAGTCCTCCTGTTCTCAGCAGTGATTTTGCCCAGGTAGAGGTGGCAGGGATCAGACCCTTCTTAGCAAATCAGCTGTGTATCATTCGTTGGAGGCTGCATTGGCCCAAATCAGCAACTGGAGCAGTGGCAACTTTTACTGACAATCATTTTAGTAAGGGACAATTGTTTTCAACAGAAGTACGGAAAGTTTGTTTGTATTATGAGAGCACTGAAGCCTAAATATAACATAAAAAACTGCTAAAGTATAAGGAACTGAGGGCAAGGTTCACTTTTCCATAGTTCACACTTGGACAGTGCAGTTTCTTATATGCACATATGTTAACCGAAATGAAATAAACTAAACACTAGGGCAGGAACATCTGAAATTTATTAGAAAAAGGTGGAAAGTTGTATTTTAGAATAAGATCTTCTGCATACATATGCAATATATGGAAAGAATATATTCCTTTCCAAATATGAGCTTGATAACTGTATTTAGAGGGGTGCCATTCTGGATGAATTGATTTCACCCTAACATGATGAAAAGGGAAGTAGTGTAGCGTTTCCAGGAATGGTCTGATCCTGTAGGCTTCCAGCAGTCTGATGCCACTCACCCTCACAGTAATTTCAGACTCGCAGGAATGCAGAACCAGCTCCAAAGTGTGATTTGCCCTCCAACGCCACAGAGCTGGACAGAACTGGAAAGCTGTGCTTCCAATTGCACAGCGTGGCAAGTTTGTTCCAGACCTGCCCATCGCAAGTCTGAAACAGGCTCCTTTGCTGAGATGCTTTAACCAGGGACCTACATTCCAATTTTGGTTGGACTTATTTCAGGCTGGGTTTCTTTTTCTGTTGTTCTGGCTTTACTTAATCAGGTGTAGAGAATTTATTTTTCCTGAAATGCTTATCAAGTATTCTTAAAGGTGTCAGTATTCGTATCTGCAAAAATGAAACTTCAGGGTGTTGTACTGTTTCACTTAGTACAGATGAACTTGCCACCGGTGAGGTCAACAATTTATGCTGTCAAAGCATAGCATGCTTTGATATTTTCAAAGGAAATAAAATGAAACTGAGGTCTTAACTGAAATTTGTCTCAAATTATCTGTTGATATCTATGTAATTCTGTATATTGCACCTGTTCACAGGCTCTAGCAAATGTCACTACAAGTTATAAAAAAAATCATCTTCTATTTCTAGTTTCTATAATAAAATGAAGACGTTGCATTCAGTTCCTTTAGGTGCATCAATCTTTGATCCATGTTATTGTTTCAGTGATATTTCTACAATGTAATTGGGATCAAATGTATATTTTACTTTTGTACAAAAGTAAAAATGATATTTTTATGACTAAATTCAGCAAACCCTTACCTGTAACCTGCTAAGATGAATTTTTTTTCCTTTCCTTTACATGTAAACCATTGTTTTTGCAGTATGTCGGTTTGAAATGAATAAATGACAGCTGTCAATAGAACTGTATATGGCCACTCAGACGTACCTCTGATTTTAAAGATCAGATATTACCGATGTGAAATATATGAACTGAATAGTCTCCATATGAAAGTGCACCATCAGGGCAACAAACCATTTAAGCTGACACAGCTGTACTTATTTCCACCATTTACAAATTGCTTAACACTTTGGGTCAAGTATGTACTTCATTGTCACATTGCAGCTCATTTTACTTTCAGTAGTGAAATCATTTGACTTACCATTTTTAGAACATCTAATGTTATGAGTTCTGAACTATTTGAAATGCATAGTTTTCATCTATGCAATTTTACCTGCCTCTGTACTTGTTCATCTGTTCATACTTGGCATCAATTAAAGATAATTTTTAAGGATCTTACCCAGGATTATTCTGTCTGGTTATTTTCTGGAGTCTGATTTCTCTGCTGTCACTACTGGCCAGTTCTATCTGAAATGAATGGTAGGTTCATTGATAATTTTCTTATTGAATGGTATAAGAAATGGCGATGTAGTGAGTGGGAAATGTGGCTGTGGGCTTTGAGAGTCTTGTAAATATCAGCTCAAACTTTACAGTACAAATAATCAAGTGTTTGTCTTCCATAGCCCAATTTGGATCTAGCCTTGAGTAAGCAATGTTCTGGGCCAAACTCTGCTGCCCTCACTGCTGAGACAGCACTCAGTTCCACCAAAAGCAGTGGAAATAAGATTAAGCCTACTGATTGTGTTCTCCAAAGGCTCATTGGTATCAATTAGTATGTTACAGCTTCATTCCTGAATCTGAACCACTGCCGGTAGCATTATAATGTAAGTGCTGACTTGAAATCAGGTTTCAAACAAAAAAACTGTGTGGCTGATCATGGTTTTTGGTTTGGGTAGAATGTAAGCAAGTCAAACTGACTTGGTCTTGTTTTCTTTTGAAAATGGTTTATTTTTTCAAGGTACATTTCATGCAAACGGGTCTGATATAGTCATGCCTTCCATGTCTCGATATTGTATTATTTATAGAGAAGGCAATGACCTAAATGCTAATTATTTAATGCCAAAGGTATTGTGTATTAGAAGTCCATCTATAAAGACTGCCAGGTCTTTCTGTAGATAGGTGCAGTTTGTAATAGTGGGATGCATACATGGTGGAGTGCTGATTACATATGGTGAAATTAAGTTAAATACCCTAACCTTATATGAGGCAGAACATTTTGCATGGCCTGTCATGTGATTTTATTTATTTACTTGTTTTGCTTTCTTGGTCAAGAAAAGTTTTCATCTATGAAATCCTCATTCATCAATAGCTTCAAGTATATTTAGTCAGTGTTACTTAATTTTATTAACAAGCTGACAAGAATTGTTTTGTAAGGATTTGCAGTTATCAGTCTTACATGGGTCTAGTCCAAGTCATTCGTCTGTTAGCTGCTGTGCAGTGGTGTTCTTAATTCAATGAGGTACTCATGTCCATGCTTCACTTCAAGAGTGTGATCACTGTCATTGAGTTTTGTTGGCTCTAGGTGTATCTAAAGTCTTATTGTTGCTTCCTTTTTTCTTCTCTGTGTAAAAAAAAAAATCAAATGCTTTTCAATCACCTCTACAGTATCAGTCTTCTCCCTTTTGTCCTTAGCAAAGCTCCTCTTGTATTGTTTGGATCAAATTGTAATGTTGCTACTTAACCTATTTTCCAGAATCTACGATTCCCTTGCCATATAACTAATTTCTGTATCCCTCTACTAGTTTCCTCTCTTCTTGGCCACGCTTCATCTTGTGAAATACTACCCCCAGACCCTTCACTGCTAAGGTCCTTCATGGTCTGTCTCATCATACCTGTCATGGATCTAGATCAAAAAGCTCCTTTCTCTTAGGACTGGGAACACCAATTCTTGTATCACAATCATACATCTTTCTGAAGAAAGGCCTTGCCCGTTTCCATCTGTGCTGCCTCCTCTGTGTGCAAAATGCTCCTGCTAGGTTCCTTTTGCCACTCTCATCTCATGTTTTATCATTCCTCATCTTTCCCACAGCCTGTGCAGTCGCTGTACCCCTTGGTATATCTTGTACTGAGATACTTTCCATGACGTCGTCTGTTTTGCCAAGTGGAGGTTTTCAGGCAAAACTACATGCATTCAGGTCCTAGGGCATGTTTTTTGCCCTCTAAAATGACTCCATAAATCAATTGTGTGCTGGATTAGTTGAGTCTCTGAGTTAATTTCTTACTTAATCTCAAAGGTAAATAGAAGTGCGGGGTTTTTCTCCCAGAACGCAAACACTTCTATCTTGTCTTTTGTGCTTCATCAATTACAACTTTGTGTATTGAGTCCTTCCTGTGGTTACACCAAGCCACCTCCTCATCTTGTAGGTTTTCTCTGAAATGACCTACTGTGAGTAAAAAACTGTAGCTCTTCAGATGTGACTTACGAAACAGACATATTGATGAGCCATGGACTAGGCTCCTCTTTCTACTCCAGCTGTACTGGCACTCAGGTTGTAAGGGGAGCAAAGACTAATTCAGCAGCCTTTCAACACAGAGAGGGAGAGAGTCCATTCACTAACAAGGTGCTTTTTTAATATATTCCCTTCTTTATATAATATTGATGATATCAACATGAATTTGGTTTACCTAACAGTTAGTCGGTTTGATTAATGGATACAAAATAGCTGCTTTATGGAAACATACACATCTCAGGTATGAATATGTGCTCCCTTGCCGTGCAGAAACTAGGTATTTATACTTCAATGAATAAGAATCCTAATACTCACAGCATAAAATGACTCTTACCTCTGAAAGCACAAAGAAATTTTCTCACAGGTGTGGGGTTACCCACTGTTGAAGTTTTATTCTTCTTCTAAAGCATCTGGAGCAGCTGCCCTCAGGGCTGGCAGTAGAAGTCAGATGGCCTGACTGCCAAAGAAAATCAGACCGTCTGATTCAGTGCTATCCCTGACAGCAGCTGCTAGGTACTGCTGCAGCCAAGCTCTGCAAGTGTGTGCAGGGAACTGTTGTGCTCTTGAAGTAAACCAGAGCCCACATAAGTAAGTAGGACTGTATCTTTTCACATCAGAAGACTGTAGAAAGTCCACGAATTTGTGCTCCCTTTCAGTCTGCTAAAAAAAGAAGATGAGAAACGTTCTGTACTCAAGGCTTCTAGCAGGTACTTTTAGAGGTGCATTATATCCCATGGTTGGTCTTTCTATAAAAGTGCTCACTTTATACAGTGTTGAGATTAAGCTTTCGAAAATCAAAGAAGCTTTAATTAGCACAACAATACTTCAATCCACTCAGCTTCTCTAACAGTTTCCTAAAATATCTCACATTTTATTCCAATGAGAAGACAATTATGACTCTTGAATAGAAAGCTTTTACAGCTAGAAGATGAAAATGTAATTGTAGGTGGTATATTTGGTGACCTCCTCTCACTAGGTAGGAACACTAGCACATTTGTCTTTTCAGCAGGAGATCACAGAATCATAGAATCATAGGTTGGAAAAGACCTCTAAGATCATCAAATCCAACCATCCAACCCAATACCACCATGCCTACTAGACCATGTCCTGAAGTGCCACATCTACACATTTTTTGAACACCTCCAGGGATGGTGACTCCACCACCTCTCTGGGCAGCCTATTCCAATGCCTGACCACTCTTTCTGTGAAGATATTTTTCCTAATATCTAATCTAAACCTCCCCTGATGCAACTTGAGGCCATTGCCTCTCGTTCTATCACTAGTTACCTGGGAGAAGAGACCAACACCTGCCTCACTACAGCCTCCTTTCAGGTAGTTGTAGAGAGCAATGAGGTCCCCCCTCAGCCTCCTCTTCTCCATGCTAAACAGCCTCAGTTCCTTCAGCTGCTCCTCATAAGACTTTTTCTCTAGACCCCTCACCAGCCTTGTTGCCCTGCTTTGGTCATGCTCCAGCAACTCAATGTTCTTCTTGTAGTGAGGGGATCCTGCAGTTGTCACCAAGTGTAATAGAGACAGCTGCATAAAAAGACTCGGTGATCCTTAAAGGAGGACAGGTGGAGGACAAATGTGTTTCTTGGTTCACAATCTCCACCCTACTTGGTTAAGAGCAGAGTGTGAGGAATGGGAGGTTCAGCTGTACTCACTTCACATAAGAAGCCTTCTGTGTGACACCCAGATGCAAAGTGAAGCGGGGTTTCGTGTCCCACAGTCACCTAGGCTGATACCATTGATACAGCCTGCAGCTACTTCAAAAGATTCAATTAAATATCTTTCATTTGTGCAAATAATAAGAGGGTGATTGCCTGAGGGCTTGACAATCCAAATGTACCTGCTATGGTGGGCATATGTGGGGGGTTTCCTTTGTCATTTCAGTCCCTGTAAGAAATACCTCGTATTTGTTGTCTTGGTACATACAGACAGGTTCACCAGGGAAAGAACTGGCTAAGCCCACAGTTACACTTTCTGGTGGTGCACACACACGCATTCATGGAGTCACGTTCTACTTTTACAGTAGCTCAGTTACTTTTGGTAAAGTTGCTTCTTTTTGACAAGGAATACATGGGGCCTGAGTCAGGGCCATAGCTCAGTACAAGGCTAAACTTTATTAAGAATAATTCAGTGGTGAGCAAGACAGAAAAAACAACCGTTCAAAAAACCTAGCTCTCCAAACAAGCCATGGAATATAGCGGTATAGACTTGAACTATTTTTTCAGGTTGGAAAAAAAAAAAATTTTAATTTATTGAATATTTAGCTTATTGCTGCTTGGTGGTTCTGAATACAAATCTGCACGTAAAATTATGCACTAAATTCTGAATGGAGGATTTTTTAGGGTCTTGCGGCATTTGGTTCCCTACATGTTCTGGATTGATGGTGGGAGCTGAGACTGACAGTAGGGTCCTGCCTCCAAGTAGAATCACTTGGGCAATGGTAGGAGTTTAGATGTATCTTTGCCTTCTTCTGGTGACTTTGACCCTTCCATTCTTTTTTCAGTGTGCAGAACTCATCTTCAGCCCAAAATAGCCAATTCTAGCTTACAAGGGAGGTAGCTTTCCTTTGGTTCCTTTTCTATTTAGACAAATGTTGTTACAAACCTGGTTTGCTGAACTTTGTTGCCGTGCCTTTTAATGCAAAAAAGTCAGTTGCCAATGTTCCTGAAATACTCAGAGATATGTTTGTTTCTCACTACCCTGATATCTGCAGCTTCAGTTGGTGTCATTAAGTTTGATTGTTTCAGTGGCAAACTGTTTTTCTCAGGGATTTAAAAAGATGAAAGAGGAAATGAATGTTTCCCAAAACGTACTTGAACTGCTTCCTCCCAAAGAGGGGAAATTTTTGAAAGGTCTTGTTTTTTGCTTGAATTGAGTTATCTTGGCATTACTTATTTGGGAAAGAATAAAAAAATAAAAAAGGATGTCTGTTACTTGGGATACATGCCTTTGTAACAATTATTTAGATGATAAAAATGGCTGGCGTTCCAAGAGAAGAGCATTTACTGCTAATGGGGCTTTAATGTAAACTCTTGTGATACTTAATATTTAAATCCTGAAGACAGTAAGATATGAATATTGCAGGAACAGCCACTGGGTATCTACAGTAACAGTGTGATGTTTAGAGGGTAATTTATCTGCAGTGTGGTGGCTTTGCTGTTCTGGAGTAACAGCCACAACTTGTTACTGAAGCGTAGTAATGCAACGGGAACTGAGTGTTGGCCACTGAGCTGAAAGCCTGGTTAAGACCCCAAAGTCACCCTGGATCATTGCTTCCGTGAGGCAACGGTTCAACAAAAGAATGAACTGACTTTAAAGCTCCAAATACCAAATGAGAACTCTTTTTGCCTATGAGAAAAACACTGGTGTGATATAAACTTGCTTGTCCTGAACAAATTCATTCAATAAATTGTGACGGGCTAACATCTTCCAGTGGACTTCATGCCACATTATCTTCTGTTGTTTTGGCTCTAGCATATTGCACCTTTTTCCTCTATGCTTTTGTTTATCCTTCTGAGTTTGAGACGTAAAACTGGCATGAACCAGAACAGTGCCATGGCTAGCCTGTCAGAAACACCGTTGTATGCCCTAACTTAGCTGAAATTTGTTTTGCTGAATGCCCCAGCAAGTCTACATGTTTAGTGTGGAGACTTTGAAGCCACTGATACAGTCCTTCTAGAGTAACATTGAATTGATCTCCAACATGGCAGTAAGGGGCATCTGGTTGGCACTTGGGACAAGAAATTCAGTAAGATCTTGGTGTCATGAAAGACAGTGATGGTGACCTTTCTGGTGTCTGGGCAGAACTGGAGTACTGCTCTGGTCTTCTTTGGCTTTGTGTCTGTCCTCTAAATATTTCATGTGCTGTTGTCGTCTTTTGGTAGCATTCCAGTGTGCTGTTGAAGAGCAGCCGTGTCTTTTCTCAGAAGTAGCTGCATTTCAAAAACGGGAAGGGAGCTTGTGTGTCAGTTTATTAAATTGGGAAAGGGTTTGGGGACTGTTCAGGATTAATGCATGCTGTGATAATTCATGGCATCAATCTATATATCGGAGGATACTAAACAGCAATTTCAAACTATGGTATTCAATATCTTCAATTATTAATTACAGATAGTAAATGGAAGATGGCTATCACTGCATAGTATACAACCACTATTGCTAATGCATATTCAAAGCATGCATTCTGTCTGACAGGGCTGTGATGTTTTTTTCCTGGTCTTCAAATGTCTGTGATCTCATCCATTTATGACACTTTAAAAAGGTTGCTGAAATCCACTACATAAGGAGCAACTCAGTTCAGAGAAGATCGGTATGTCCACATAACCCCACATCCCAGGTCGGAATATCTGTGATTGGGAGTCAGACAGCAGAGTGTAGGGGTGTTGATCTCTTGATTTCTGTGTTTCTTTTTGGAATCACCCATTAAGTTGTTACTCCTATGACTTGGGTACCAAAATGAACGTGAAGAATGTGGGAACTGAGACTTCACTGCCTGCATCTTGTGTGGCTCTTTGCTCCTACATAAAATCAAAAATGCCCTGGTGCAAATCAGCCTAACTTATTTCTCCTGAACTAAGCAGTTGAGGGTCTGTCTTTCCTACTCATATCTGATAATGTTTTACATAAATTAGAGTTTTTGTATGGCCAATAGAGAAAAATCTTGCCCATTGAGTTGCACTGTAGTACAATGACTAGGAATCCACCACCCCCACACCACCACCTCTTAAAGGAGACATGTGTTAAAGTGACACCAAATACATTTTCATCTGTTCGTGTTTTGTGACTCTGGACAGTATTCTGTGATCACACAGAATGTGTGCTTTAAGATAAGAAAATTAAAAGTTGGAGACAATGAAATAGATACTTGCACATCCTTTATTTTGCCAATAGGCCTCATAATCATTATGATGTTTTAGTGAAGACTTAAATTCTTCTCTTTCAGTGTGCATAGATTTGAACTTAATTTGGAACAGTCTGTGAAAAAAATAAGTGATTGCTGGAGAATTAGTTTGATATTGTCTAAGATACAGGAGAAATGTCAGCTTTTATGGAGACATTTATATAGAAAGCTAACTTGTTAATTCCTACTCTTCTCCAGAGTTTTTTGAAGTCCTCTGATAAAGCTAGTGTAGCAGTATCAAAATATGTGATATACTGTAGTGGAAGTTAATATACTCCAGGCTTTATCTGCTTTTACAAGAAAGCCTAAAACCTTCTGCAGATAAATATTATCTAGAAGTGTAATGGAAGAAAGTAAGTATTTCTTTCACAGTAAATCTCTACTATGATGCTTGAAATCTGCTCGTGTATCTTTCTTTGTGCAGAACATTGTTAAAAACGCACACCAGTATATTTTTCAATGAACTTTGGAGGTTTTGTTAGTGTAGTAATACCACTGAATCTTCTCTAATTCAGTCTAGATTGTACTAAAACTTACACCCAGTTTCAGGACTGCTTACACTCCATGGTGAAATGCTGATGAGCAGGGATGATGATAAAGCAATTAAAACAGCCGGATCTTTTCAGAATGTCATGGCTGGTAGGATGTGACTGACTCCTCTGCATCTCACAGAAAGTTATTAGATACATCTCGTGGGATTTTTTTTGGTGGTTGCAGGGTGGGGGAGGATTCAGTTTATTGGCAGCTGTCTTGAGACACAAAGCCTGACCAGATAATTTTATGGTCACAGAAGAATATTAATTCATTTTAAACAATAAGAAACCTTGCTGCGCAGAATAGCATGGGTGGTTTGGGACACTTGGCTCACGGGGTAAGTCTTCTGTAGCTGGGAAGGGCACATCAGAAATTGACTGAGGCCAGCATGAGGCATTGGCTGAGCCAGTGTTTCCTCATTTTCCAGGATGGTGCCAAGGGAGGGAATGAAGCCCCTGTCTCTGTAGCAGAGAGGCAGGCTAAGGACCACTTAGATGCTCAACTGGTTTAAATGGGTTGAGCTCCAGGGAAGCCGGTGGCCCCATAAGATTACCAGTGTGAAGGAAATGAGCAGGCATCAGCCATGAAATTGTAGTACAAAAGCAGCTTAGAGAGCAATTGAGGGCATTTGTCTGCGAATACCAGTGCATTTCCAAGCTGATCTTTCCAAGTGCCCTAAATTTCTGTTGAGTTCAGCACCTCTTAATATGTTACTGAGCAGGAATTATATTAACAATGACATGTGGAAATGCAGTAGATGCTGTTGTTTGAATGATGCTCTGCAGTTAGTTCAGATAAAACTTGCACGCTTGTTACCCGCTCAAGACAGGGACTGTTGGTGTGAAGCACCACATAAAATGGAGCCCTGGATCCCAGGGTGTGACTACAATAAAAATATGAGTTAAATTAAGGATTTTTTTCTTCGTAATCTTGGTGATTAGTGTTTAAAATAAAGCCCTCTGATTGTTTCTATTCAGTAACATCTGGAGTGAGGCAGGTGTTTTATGGATAAATGGGAGAAAAGCTCTCTGCCTCATTTTGTTTACAGCCTAGGTGAATAGCATCTCTGTGGAAGCTGAGGTTGTGAGTGACAGGGAAACAGAGATAAAAAAAGGTCTTGCTATTTGTCATTTGTTTGAACTTTTCCAGGGTAATACTTTTCATGGGATATATAGAAGACTGGTTTATTTTTTTGCTGTACGCTTTCTTTCAGGGTTTCTGTTGAGTAGCATGAAGTAAAGCTCAGTAGAAGCAGCGAGATGCTAGTCCTTTTATGGGTCTGTTAGGAAATGGATTCGGTAAATGTCTCTACTCATTGTACACAGACTCTATAATCTATTGATAATGTGACTAAGTTACAGACTACCAAGTAATTGTTTTAGCCTTCACTGTCTTTAGTATGCATAGCTACATAAAAAAAACCATGTCTGCAAATATACTGTCCAACGCACATGACCAGGGTGACAATTAATTCTGAGAAAACTTGGGTACTAAGAGTTTACTGCCTCTATTACTACCTGACTCTGCAGAGTCCTTGCCCATAGAGAAATGGAAAATTCCTGACACACTTGTCTCTAGGGCATATGGGAGTTTCTTGTGGTCCGTGTGGTCTCCTCAACTTCAGCCTGCCCTGTGCAGCAGAAGCACCATGAGGGGTAGGTAAGCAGGCTTCCCTAACTGCTGATACAAAGCTGTGCAACTAGTTGACTCTTTAATCACATACAGCTGGCAAAAAGTATGGACCTGCTTCTTGTCATGGGACTGCATTACATGGCAGGCAGCAAGGCTGTGTGATCTGTGTCTCTCTCCCATGGCAGAATGAGCAAGCCAGCAAGGGCTCCCAACAAAACTGAACGCCGTGCCCATCATCGTTTTGTAGTGGAGAGGAGAAATAACTGGAAACCACTTCCAGTGATCCCCTACTTTGCAGTTCTCCAAGGAACATGGTGTTACAGCTCTTGGCTGCATGGACATTTTGGTGTGTGTCTGGTGGAGTCAACAGTTTTGTCCTCTTAGGAAGGTGAAGAAATGGTGTGGTATAAAGAGCAGTTGTGTAGGGCATTCTGGTCCTTGACCTCCCTTCCCCTTGCATCCCCTCCTCGCCATTCCCCTCACCTTCCCTTGTGTTCCCAGTTTCGAAATTGGTGTTACCTGTAAATATATCCGTAGCCCATGGTACTTTCTGTTTCTCAGAGGGCACAATATGCTTTTGCCAGCTGCAAGCACAGGGCCTTGTTCCGTCCCAGTCATATTATCTGTGATTTAGACTTGCAGCTGGTTTGGGTTGTGGCAATCTCCAAGCTGTGGGGAGGGATCATTACTGCAGAGTGATGCAGGTCAGTAGCATGGCAGGAAGCAGGGAAGGAAAGTATAACGTAGGGAAGATAAAGCTGGTTTACTTGTTTCTGCTTCCTCACATTGACTTTCCAAGGACACCGTCATAGAATCATAGAATCATTAAGGTTGGAAAAGACCTTTAAGATCATCAAGGCCAACGGTCAACCCAATACCACCATGCCTACTAAACCATATCCCGAAGTGCCATATCTACACATTTCTTAAACACCTCCAGGGATGGTGACTCAACCACCTTCCTGGGCAGCCTATTCCAATGCCTGACCACTCTTCTGTGAAGAAATTTTTCCTAATATCTAATCTAAACCTCCCCTGAAGCAACATGAGGCCATTGCCTCTCGTCCTGTCGCTAGTTACCTGGGAGAAGAGACCAACACCTGCCTCACTAAAACCTCCTTTCAGGTAGTTGTAGAGAGCAATGAGGTACCCCCTCAGCCTCCTCTTCTCCAGACTAAACAGCCTTAGCTCCCTCAGCCACTCCTCATAAGACTTGTTCTCTGGACCCCTCACCAGCCTCATTGCCCTGCTCTGGACATGCTCCAGCAACTCAATGTCCTTCTTGTACTGAGGGGCCCAAAACTGAACACAGTGCTTGAGGTGTGGCCTCACCAGTGCCGAGTACAGGGGCACGATCACCTCTCTACTCCTGCTGGCCACACTATTCCTGATACAAACCAGGATTCTACTGGGCTTTCTGGCCACCTGGGCACACTGCTGGCTCACGTTCAGTTGGCTGTCAACCAACACCCCAAGGTCCTTTTCTGCCGGGAAGCTTTCCAGCCACTCTTCCCCAAGCCTGTAGCATTTCATGGGGTTGTTGTGACCCAGGTGCAGCACCCAGCACTTGACCTTGCTGAACCTCATACAATTGGCCTCAGCCTATCAATCCAGTCTGTCCAGATCCCTCTGCAGAGCCTTCCTACCCTCAAGCAGATCGACACTCCCACCCAGCTTGGTGTTATCTGCAAACTTACTGAGGGAACACTCAATCCCCTCATTCAGATCATTGGCAAAGATAGTAAACAAGACTGGCCCCAAAACTGAGCCCTGGGGAACACCACTTGTGACCAGCCGCCAACTGGATTTAATTCCATTCACCACCATTCTCTGGGCTTGGCCATTCAGCCATTTTTTTATCCAGTGAAGCATACGCCCATCCAGTCATCTGTATTTGAAGTTTTATGATACAAGGGAATTAATATACTAACTCACAAAGTGCTAGAAAGGCACATTTGCCATTCTCTTTGTACTCTTTAACAACCAGCAAGGATAATTCTCAGGAAAATCAGGGATGAGGAACAGTGCTGTTTTCAATTGTGTCGGACCAGATGTTGAAAGTCATTATTTTTTACTCAGCAGTAGTACAGAATCACAGAAATGCTGAGTTTGGAACCGACCTCTGGTGATCATCTAGTCCAGCCCCCATGATCCAAGCAGGGTCTCCTTGAGACCGTTACAAAAGACTGTGTCCAGTTGTGTTTTGAATATCTACAAGACGGAGACCCTACAACCTCTCTGAGAAATGTGGTCCACTATTCAGCTGCCTTCACATTAAAAAAAAAGTGTTTTTCCTACGTGTAGGTGGAATTTGTTGTAGGTCACGTTTGTGCCCATTGCCTTTTGTCCTGTCACTGGGTACCACTGAGAAGAGCCTGGGTCTGTCTTCTTTACAACCTAGCCCATCAGTTATACACATTGGTAAGGTCCCCCTGAGCCTTTCCTTCTCCAGACTGAACAGTGCCAGCTCTCTCAGCCTCTCCTGGAGATATGACAGATGCTCCAGTCCTTTGATCATCTTTGTGGGATGTGTGATCACAAGTGGAACAGTGTGTGATCACAAGTAACTATGAATTCAGACAGAGGCATTTGGAGGCCCATCTTTGCACATACATGCCAGATTAGTAGCCTTGAGTCTGTTTCTGGCTTGTGTGGCTGGTAATCCAGCTGTCTGTCCTCCCAGTGCTGCAGAGGAATGAACAGGAACCCCAGAGAATACACAAGCAGGACCATCTAAGTCACCTTGTATATATTCTCATATGCAGTCTCATCCTGATTTCTGGCAGATAGAGATTGCTTTAAAATCTAAAAGGCGAGGTTCATTGTCTCTTTGAAAAGTTAAACAGGTAGTTATAGTAATGAGAAATACTCTTGAGATAGAGAGGGATACACACACTCACATTCTTTTGCATATATTTCGTTCTCTGAAGGTCAAGGCGAGAACCAACACACAAAATCTGGAGGCAAAATCTTTCATGTTTCTTGTCCCTTAAGAAATTAGTAACATGACAGACACTCATTTGATCTGATGCTGTTTCAATTCATTTGAATAGAGTTTATTCTGTGCAGATTTACATACATAAAGATTAAAGCAGAGATGTTAATAAGGTAAGAGGAAAGATGCTAATTGTGGGAGTAGAGGTTCTCAGGACTGGACTTTTGGCAGACCAGCAGTATAGTCAAACCTGCTAGATTTATGAGCACCTTGTATGCATAAAAGCTCTTGGGTGATGGGAACTGCTGTAGGTCCATTGATTTCCACTAAGTTATTCCATTTTACAACAGATGCAAATTGGTCTGGTGATTTCAGCAGCAAAAATAAGTTGGAGAGAGGAGAAGGGAGATGGGTGTGTGGGTTATTCAGCCAGCATTCCCACCTCTTCAGTATGCACACACATATACACTAATTATTCATTAGAATTTAAGTTTGATATAAGTATGTTTGAATATATCGGCATACTTATTTAATATCGCTCTAATTGTATGCCTATCCAACAATTTCACTTGGAAAAGAAGACATACTTGATTACAAAAAGTGTGTAAAAAGCCTACTCTTTTTGGTTTTGTTGGGGTTTTTTCCTATTACCAGTGGTAGGAAATATTATACATAAGCAAATATATATCCTCTATGTCAAAAGTTTTATAGGAACTTGTGACTACAGTATATTACAGAAATGGAGGCTGGCCAAGGAGCCCAAACTAAAGAAGACATCAGGAACATGAGACTGATAAACAACATGTCAAGACATATCAGTGCAATGAAGATTGAAATCTCTTGGCATTGAACTGTATTTGGGAGAAATTCGTAGTGAGAGGGTGAAGGACACTGGCTGATCTGCCATGGTACGTGTAATGATGTCAGATACTAAAGTAAATGTAATGACATCAGATACTAAACGTAGTTAATGCTGTTGCGCAGCCAGAGTTAATCCACTGGTTTTTCTTCCCCATGTTTATGAGGCCGATTATGGAACCAGAACAGAGGGTGTCAATTTTAAGTCCCCTTTTTTTCCTTTGAAAATGGCAAATTACTTGAATGCCTTCATCCACACAGTTTTGTCCAACTTGCTTGAGTTGGGCTCAAGACATGGAGGTAAAGGTGCTATTTTCCTTGTGATATCACATGGGTGGTGCAGACAGCATTTCTACCCATAGCTGTGTGATGCACACATCCCAGGGAAGACTGGAAATGTCTTAATTATTTATGTTTGCTGTTTTTGATAATTGCTGATTACTGCTGTGTGGGATTCAGGCAAACACTGAAAAATTACATTCATCATAGCCTGAGGAGATAGTGGAAACATCGCTGTGAGTTGATGGCAGCGTGAAGCAGATGCTGCCACTGTAGAAACCCAGGCACAGGCAAAGGACAAACACTGCACTGGAATACACTGTTATAAATCAGTCGTGCCTTCATTTTAGTCAATCATTGTCTACAAAGGAGAACATGGACAGAGTTATAGGCTGGGAGTTTCATCCTCAACTGGGACTCTGCAGAATCAATGAAAAAATAAAGGATGCTTAGATTCTTCTGATTTAGGGGACCTTTTGACCTGAAATGTAATTTCTAGAGAAGTGGAAGGAGGGGTGTTGGGTTTTTTCCAGTGGCAGAAGTTCTGGTGCGAGTGTAGGAGTCAGAGAAAATAAAGAAGGGGTATAGAGTCACACAAAGGAGGAGTGTGTCACCAAACGGAGCTCGTTTCCCAGCTTACCAGACCAAAGGAAAGAAGAGACATGAATCTACGGCCGAAAGCAAGCGATTAAAAGCTTCCGTTCCTGAAATATTGATGATTTCATAAACCAGGAGGAGATTTCACTTTCCTCAGTTTACTTACTTTCAAAAATATAAAAATCTCAGCTAGAGAAAACTAGCTGGAAAGCTTTTTAAAACATGATTTGAAGTAGAAGCTTTTTCATTTCTCCAGAAATTTTCAGCAAAATACCCAAGAGTTCTCATGTACCCAGGAGAAAACATTTGGCTGTCAAAAAGAAAAAAAAATATCCCAAAATGACTAATAATTTTGACTTCTAGTCTTATTGACATTTTCCTTTTTTTGAGGGTGAGATGGAGCTGAAACCTGAAAAAAGCCTTCTCAAGTCTGGCAGACTTCACTATAGCGAGCAGCCTGATTTATACGAAGTCCTTACCTGTGAAACTGATTCTTAACGTATTCACTGCTCCCTGTTCCCCTCCTAAAGAAGGGGCTCGTGGAGATCTGCTGCAGCACGTGCGCAGCTTCTCCAGAGGGTACCACTTCTCGCAGCTCCAGTCCAGCTACATCTTTCTCTGCTTGCTATGGGGGGAGAGCAGAGGTTGTCATGCAGAGAGAATATGATTTACTGGAGGGTCAATAGGGGAGTCTAGATTCTACAGGTGTGTGATCAAAACAGTTCAGGTAGCCCCTCCATGGTAAAACTGGTGGCAGCTGAAGGAAGCCTTGTGTTTGCATGACGTGATGCAGTAAGAGGCAATATTCACTCCTACAGAAACTCAGAAATCCAGAAGGCTTTAGAGACTCCAGTATGAGTCTGTAAACCTCAACGTTTTGTAGACAAACTAATTCGCCTTTATCCGTCTTTCTGCTGAAAAAGGCATTGATGGGTAATTTTCCATCAGTCTAAATGATTATTCTTTTGATCTTTTTCAGGATTTACATGGCTTGTAGCCATACATTTCTAGTAATGGGAATCCCATCAGCATAGTGATTAGGCATAAAGAAATTCACTGCTCTGTGAATTGCTGCTTGCCCATTCTAGAGAGTATTTTCATCTCATCTAAGAATAACTCCTGATTCATACATCTAAAAGATCCAAATGCAGTCCTTTGAGCATAGGCCCTTTGAGTTCCCAGTTGTGCTGTTTTTACATGAGAGGCAAAAAAACCCGCAGCCATCTTCCTTGCCATTCACACATCTCCAGAAAGGGTTTAATCATTGGAAAGTGTGCCGTCCTAAATTTTCTTTTCCCTGCTATCTTTCTACTGTGACTTTCCCCTGTAGTGTGTGACAATTAATTCCCCACCCTGCTCTTTAGTTCTTTCAAGTGCATGGCAGGTATCTGTTACTTCCCTTGGCTTTTTTAACTGTACATCATGTAACTTTCTGTATGAGAGAGACTGAGTAGATCTCTGGAAGCAAAAGGGGGAATAAAATTAGGGCAGACTGATGAGGAGAAATAATTTCTTCATAAATAGAGCCCTTGCAGTTTTTTTGTCACACTTGAATGGAATTATTCCAGGTTGCTGTTATGCTTTCGGTACAGATGATCCCAGAAATCAATGCCGTAAATTGAGGTACGGTCTCTCTCTGTATCTGTGCAGCACGTCTACACAGTGCCAGCTGGAGAATCCATACCAGGTTGCTATTTACAGCGCTATGTAGACATGGACCTTATGTCTGTAGAGAAGCTGTATCTTAAATTAGTTCATTGACTTCTGGGCACTTCATTTCTGATGTGGCTGTAAAGCTATTTCTGGAGCTCCCTGGTTAAGTGGGTATCTCTGCCTACTCATGCGTTTCCCCGTGCAGACAAACCCTGCAAAGGATACTGGCAGCTTGGCCGCATCGGGTGACAGAGTTTATGCACAGCCTGTGAGAATACTGCGAAACCCAGATCTCTTGACACTTTCTTCTAATGGACCTACCCTTCTCCCACTGAAACTATTAGTCGCTGTTTACAGTTCCTCTATATTTTGCGTTATTTGATACCCACTGCATGAGATGTTTCCAATGGCTGTGCGGGTGGGATGCTATTTTTACTCTCATCTGCATGAGCGTGCTGCTTGTCCACGGCAGTACAAGGCAGCAGAAGGCTGAATTTTGCTACTGACTACTGTGGAAACAGTATCAACCTGCCATGCTTAAATTCAAACTGATCCTCCCCTCACCCCATGGGACTATTTTTCTTTGCCTCATTATGCCAAATTGTTTTGAAAACCATGTGTCTCCTTTCATGTTGATGTACTGGTCAGTGAAGAATCAGATTTCATGATTACTATGTGGGATTTCCAAGCTGGATTTCATAACTGCTGTCTACCATTCTGATTTCTCTTGCTGTCCAGCTGCAGCCGGTCCCCCCTTTGAAAGCCAGGTATTTACCTTGAGGTAATTAAGAAGCTCTTATCACCTGCAATGTGTTGTTAGTGCTCTCTCATACAGTGTAGCACATCGCTACTCTTTGTTTATGCAATTATACTTGGTTTTCAATCCATTTATTATGTCCAAGTTGTGTTTCAAGGATAATTTTTGAGACACTTAAGTGCTTTGCTGAGAATCGCCTACACTGCATCTCCTGCCTCCTGATGCCCATTTATTTTGTTCTTCTGTCAGAACATATAGTCAAGTCTTTCTACTACGGATTTTGATGTTTGGGGTTTTTTTTTCCTCTAAATTAAAACTATGCTGTAAGGACCCCTGCATCATCTCAGAGGTATATTCTCCTGTGGGTACATAATTACAGGTCCTGCTGGCTCCAGGGGCAGCTGCACGGCGTGACTGAGTGCAGTTGCATCCTCACAGTTTGCAGGTTTCCTTTGATTATTGCCTTCCATTGAGAATGTAGAGGCAGGACTTGCCCAGCTGGCTGCTTTTGCATTTGGAAGGGCTGGTATTGCACTTTATGCTCCTGGTGCTCAGATCTCTTGAGCTTTTGCACAGTCTGTCTGTGATGCTCTTAAAATAACACTCTAGGTGTCTGACAGTCCCTGTGGGCAGTCTGTGATACAGTCTGCCCTGAAATAGAATCACGAATTTGTGTTGGTGTGAGACAGCCAGATGGTCCTTGGTAACTTTGGGGACCCTAGAAACACTGGAAAACAGTGGTCCCTTGGAAACACCTTTGGAAACATCCTGTTCTTCGGTGCCTTACTGAAAATGTTGCACTTGAATGGTATTTCTCAAAATCACATGACTGCACAGTCACAAGCCTGTGAAATTCCCATCCCCGAAACTGTCCTTCTGGTAATGCTAAACCTGGAACCAAATTAGGTCATATTTAATAGCAGCTTTACACCTGTATGTCCTATATAAACCTTTGAAAATGTAAGGGCAAGGTAGTGTGTGTTAGTGTAGGAGTCTGATGGATAAGGATCGGAGGTATCTGAAAGAGGAGTGATATTGAGATGGAGAAAAATCCTTGTGTGAGGTCTACAGTGATATTACTGAGGTTCAGATTGGACATTAGAAAGAAAAATCACCAGATGGGTAGTTTAGCAATGGAATGAGTCACTTGGGGAGGTGTTGGAAACGCCAGCCTTTAAAATTTCCAAGATTTGGCTAGATGAAGCTGCAGCTGACCTGCTCTAGCATTGATAATAATCTTGCTCTAAGCAGGAGGTTTGTCTAGATGACCTCTTGTCATGGTTTAGCCCCAGTAGGCAGCTCAGCCCCACACCGTCACTCACTCAATCCCCCCCCCCCCCCCCCCCAGTGGGATGAGAGAGAGAATCAGAAGGGTAAAAGTGAGAAAACGCATGGGTTGAGATACAGAGGGTTAAATAGGTAAAGAAAAAGCTGTGCAGGCAAGGAAAGCAACGTAAGGCATTCATTCACTGCTTTCCATGGGCAGACAGGCGTTCAGCAATCTCCAGGAAAACAGGGCTTCATCACGAGTAACAGTTGCTTGGTAAGACGAATGCCATAATTCCAAACATACGCCCTTCCTTCTTCTCCTGGCTTTGTATACGGAGCCTAACGTCATATGGTATGGAATATATTTGGTCACTTGGGGCCAGCTGCCCCAGCTGTGTCCCCTCCCGATTTCTTGTGCACCCCCAGCCTACTCACTGGTGGGGTGATGTGAGAAGCAGAAAAGGCCTTGACGCTGTGTAAGCACTGCTCAGCGACTAAAACATCCCTGTGTTGTCAATGCTATTTTCAGCACAAATCCAAAACATAGCCCCGTACAAGCTACTCTGAAGAAAATGAACTGTCTCCCAGGCAAAACCCAGTACACCTCTATAGGTCACTTCACAGAATCACAGAATCACAGCATGTTTGGGGTTGGAAGGGACCTCTGTGGGTCACCCAGTCCAAACCCCCTGACGAAGCAGGGTCACCCAGAGCAGGCTGCACAGGACCTTGTCCAGGCGGGTCTTGAATATGAGAATAGATTTTACATGACTAAAAAGAGATAAGGGAAAGCAAGACAACACAGATTCTTCTGAGACTAGTGGAGCTGCAGCTCCTAGCTGAGAAATCACCTTGCCTATCCTCCACCAGTGACGGAGCAGCCTCTGCAGATGATATGCAGGAGAATGATTACGCTGGGGGAAACACTAGGGTTGAAAGCACAGGTGAATGCGGAGGACTTCAGTGCTGTGCATCATCCAGTCTCTTCTGGTGCAGAGAGGCTGTGGCTCAGTTTGTGCAAACTGCTTCAGCCCAGGCACTGTAGCAGCACTGAAGCAAGAGAAGTGTTCTGTGACATAGAGAAGAGCTACATCAATGCTTTCTGTGATATTCATACACTGTGGAGAAACTTTCTTCTAACTTTGGTGTTTTATTCCAGCATGTGCAGTTTGTGTTCCTGAACAGGGTGAAATTGTTGTTGTCTGGTACCAGGTATTTTACTGCTGCTGTGTTTGTGTGTATGGGGAACAGCAGTCATCCCTGCTCTGGTGGGAGTTTTACTGTACCTGAGCTGAGAAAGAGGAGCAAGCAGGTAGAACTAAAATTGTTGGGAGACATTTGTCTATGGGAAGAGAGTATGGCTCTTGAAAACCCAGTTTGAATGCGCCAGGGTATCCAGAGATGACACAAGCTAAGCAGGTGAAACGTCCTCGTGTTCCCACTAGAGAGGGGCTGCAGTACGTATGTACCCAATCCATGGCTGCCAGTTCTGTGCTGGGACCACAGAATGGCTAAAAGCCTTTCATCCCAGCCCCACCTTGTCCACAAACTAGAGAGGGCTTAAATGCTACTCACTGCCTGTGGAATCACTGTTTCACCCTTGTGTGGCAAGGACAACGTGTAGTGGCCCTGGTTCAGGAAATCACTTCACTGGAGCAGCTCAGCAAGGGTCTGTCATGGTCCCAATGGCTGTGCATTCCTTCTTTGCCATCCCATTTCTTCTCTGTCTGTACGTGTCTCTGGATCATGCCCTGCAATGCAGGGAGTTGATCAGCCTTACATTTGCGTTTTCCTACTCAGACTCCTTTGGGAGAAAAGGAGCTGACTTCTGCTCTCCTATGGTCATTCTGGGAAAGAGGTTGCAGACAGCAGTCGCATCTCTGCACTTACAGTGGGAGGATCCCCAGATACCATGGAGATGTTACAAGAATGCAGAAGGGAGATGATGCTATATCCATTCCTTGAGCCAAAAGATTTCTTCCCATGATCAGTTGCGAATGTCCTTGCAAGTATTTGGTAGACATACTGTAATGATTTGTTTCAAACATTACCATGGGAACACAAACTCATTTATCTCAATTATGTGTATGGTCCCAATAGGGCCCTGCTGCAATCGCTGTTCAGTCTTGAGCCTTAACTGGATATTTGAAAATCCACAATGTATGAATTATTGTTGCATTACATGCAAAGTCTCCAAAGAACTAACTCACTGTGAAGTTCTTCCTGACCTGTTCATAAGCCTGACTCCAGTCTCACTCCTGGGGAAGCTCAGGCAATGATCCTGCAAGTGTGAGTCCTGGATTCGCACCTATATAAGTAGTATCTAGTGACCAAACGCTGTAGAAGTTATTGAGATATTGATCTGAGTGGGAACTAGATTTTCTTGGACTGACTGTTTTGCTTTCCAAAGCAGGCAGGGGTGGGGGCAGGGAAGGAGAGTTTTACATAAAACAGAATTCATGGGGAAGGAAGGTTCCTGGGTCACTTAAAAAATATACATGCCAGTGACAGCTGAGCACTCCTGTAACTGAATTTGTGTTTTACACATGAATCAGTAAAGCTACTGAAACAGATGAAATACCTGCATCTTCTAGCAGAAAAAAATACTGGCACAAAACCTGTGCATGACTTTCTGTGAGGCTGTTGCAAGTATTTGTGTCAGTGTTCTGTAACTGCTTTGAAGAACGCCTTTTGAAAACTTTTCTTGACAATATGTTCACGCCTTGTTTTGCCTGCTGAAAATTTTGTCCTTTCATAACAAAATTGCATGGAGATTAGGCTACTTCCTTAGGTTAGCAAATATTTATTATTCAGTTTGAACAATAAAGTGGGATCAGTTAGAGAAGAGCAGATACTTCTGCAGGATAACTTGTCTGGAAAAAGGAAAACCGACATCTGCTTTTTTAAAAAGCATTCGGTGGGTATTAATTGGCTAAAAATAAATACTTCTGTGAAAATGTCCAAAGTGAGGTCAATAGTTTTTGCTACTGTGTTTACTCTGATAATATTAAAGCACAGAGCTTTTAACAATCTTCTCACCCTGATCTTCTCCCTTTGCTGCCTCTGGCATCTCCAGAGGAGAGTGGGGTACAAGCTATTGAACAGGCATGAAAATCTCACTTTCTGTGTCTCAGGCTGGCTGACTAACAATGAAGCACCCAAAAGAGGGTGACAATTTGGAATATCTAGCCCTGTCCTCTTTCTTTCCTGACTAGGAAGCCATGTCAGTGGGAGTTTGCAAAATAGGAGATCTGGGGGCCCTGAGCAATGTGCTCTAGCTTTGAAGCTAGCCCTACTTTGGATTCGACTGTAGACCTCCAGAGGTCCCTTCCACCCCAAATTATTCTGTGGTTCTCTTTTGTTTTGGCAGTGATACCTTGTAGTAACAGCTTCTCCAGTGAAGATTTATCTCAGCACATCACTTATATGCTGTCTACAGCACTGAACATCAATTGTCCTCTTCCTCCTCTCTTAAATGGAACATGAGCACGATACTTTCCACATCTTACTTGTGGAAACTCTGGCTATCGCTCAAAACAGTTGTCTTTTGGTGAGCTGTTTTTATGTCCTTTTCCTAGTCATTTTTGGGGCCCAAATTCTTTGATAATGTTTGGTATTGCTAATACTAGGGTTGTGTTCCACCACCCACACTGGCCAGCTGCTGATTTTTTTAAGTACAGAGGTAGCTTTCAGGATGTCTGAGTGAGGCTCCCATGCTGGAGATAGGTCATATAAGCAACAGCAGGGCTGTTTCCATCTGGGAACTTTTAAGTAGTTAAAATCACTTGGGGCAAAAGCAAACAAGCAGATGCTTGTGAGACCACTGTTATCACGTCAGCTGAATCTGGCTCTGTATCCAGACCAGATTATTCCCCTATGCAATTGGCATTCCTGTCTTAGCTCTTTGGAAGCTTCTGTCTCTCTCTGAGTTGACTCTTTGAGGCATGGGGTTTGTATCCTATGGCTATCAGCCATCTGACTGTTTTGATGTGTTGAATATGAGACAGGAATTTTGCCCACCGTCTTTGTTTACAATTTCCAGCTACCTCCTGTGCTTGGTGTCATGATCCTGAGGCCACTAATAGGACTTAATTACTCTGATCATCCTCACCTGGGGCTTCCACAACACACCTGATACCCATTGCCCCAGGAGCTCCACTTGAGCTCTGGCTGGGGGCATCTAGGCTTAGTCTGACTTATGTTGCAGGTATGTTTGGCTTGTCTTTTGCTGTCCTGGCTTACTGACTGGCTTTCCTGGATGGATTTTGGATGTATGCTGCAGGTAGCTTTGTCTCTGGCTCTCTACCTTAGATGGGTGTCTAAAACTGCATATTAGGTAACTTGTTTCCTATTTTCTCTTCAGTTCTCTCTCTGGTGTAATCTCCAGAACAGACTTTGTGCATATGCTGTAGTCTTGTATCTAGTGTTGTCTTTGGCCCCGTTTCCTGCTGTTTCTGACTGGTCTCCATGGATTGACTTGAGACTTGACTTCTTACCTCGTATTCTATGGGACTGTCAATGGAACTAGTCACTGTCGTTAAGGTGGCCATGATTGGGTGCTATGGTGCTGTGCCCTGGTAGGTGAGGGCGATGCTTGTGTTGCAGTTGCTCGTGGCTCATAGGTTGTTCTCTGTGCTTGTGCAGCCCTTGCTCTTGGTGCTCAAAATTAACGATCTGTTTTGAGCATAGGAGCACCCAGAGAAATGGCAGATGGATGTCTTCATGCTCATTAACTCATGTCAAAATGCAGAAGGGAGAAAGGTGTAATAAAGTAAGAGACATAATTCTTTAGTTTAGAGGCACAATGTACTCTCTGTTTCATTCAGTGTGGTTGTGCTTTACAGTTTAAGGAACAAGCAGGCAAGGGAGGATTTTCTGGTTGATGGTGCATAGCATCTAGCTTTTTAGCCAACTCTCTGTTTTTGCAGATGAGCATTTAACCCTTTGGGGTGTACTCTAAAGCTCACTGAAGTCACCCAAAGCTTTGTCATTGTCTTCAGTGGAACTTAAATGCAGAATCAGTTTTGTTTGAAGTAAGTCGGGCTGCAAAAACACTGTGTGGTCTTTGGGTTGCACTTTAATTCACGTAACAAGTCATATTGTTAAATAGACAGTGCCTGAACAGAAGGCTCCTGAGTGAAACCTGAAAGGAAGAGGTCATGGTATTGGTAGCTCTGGCTTATTAGATACAATACTGTATTTGTGCATTGCAGTGGTACCAGAAAACAGTGTAATCTTTGCATTGTCTGTGGGGTTTTTTGAGACAAAAAAATGAAGGTTTTGGCTCCTTGTGGTTAACAGACTTCAAGTCAGAGTAGCTGGCCAAAGTCCAGTGTGGGTATCTATATTTTGCTATTTAAATGTGCCTCTCTCTCTCCCCCATGATACTATTTCTCAGTGGTATGTTTCACTTCTATGCTCCAAAAATGCCTGCTTAAGCAGATGTCACCTCTCACCAGGTGTGGAACTGGGTTTCTGTGATGGGTGAAATGGCAGCTACTCGCAGTGCTTAAAGTGCTCTGAGTTACTTCAAAGTGAAAAGCTCTGTGGAAACAGTAGTGTTTGTGGCTGCTGGGTATTCTTCAGTCTGCAAACGGTTTCTTTTCCCTGATTTCACTGTCAGTTAGGACATAGGAGCTTTGTGGCTTTGGGGGAGGAGAAAGGAACAGTTTTTCTACACACGTTAGTCCCTGGAGCCCTGGAAAAGAGGCCAGCTTTGCTTTGTTGAGCAAGATGAGGAACATCTGCTCCTGGCCTACAGGCTTAGAAAATATGGCATTCTCCTCCTAAGCTGAGATGGTCTTGTCTATGATGTGGTGCTTTCTGACAGTGAGCTTCCATAGCATGCTGTTTTTATGCACATGGTGGTAGATATAGTTAAGCTCAACCGTGCTGCTTGTAAGAGCAGGGTATCTTCATTTGGGGGAGGGAATTGCTACAGAGCTGGAAATAATGCTTTTAAGCTGTGAATAACACCCTCAGGAGATGTTGTCCCTGTTAAGCCTTCGAGGTCTTGTGCTGAGGTGTCACCAACCTAAAGAATACTTCGATATCAAAGATGTTTTTGTTTTATCTTACTATATTTAAGTCATGCATACAATGGAAATACTGAACTTGGAATGTTTGGAGCGTATGGGGGTGTTGATATCTTATATTCAGCTTGATCTGTCAGTTATACAAGCATCTGTCACAAAGGTAGCAGAGGACAGAAAGCCCTAATGGGGTTCAGAGGCAAAATAGCAGAGATCTTGGTTATTGGGGACAGGGCATGCTTAGGAGTGAAACATGCATGTAAAACATATGCCTGTTTTCTGCACAGGAGAAGGAGTTGCATTCTGACGTGTCATGATCAGTGTGGATCTAGGATAGCAATTACAATAATTTAATGTTTAAAAGCTGAGATGGCACCCCAGCTCAAGTGACATTCTGGAGCTTTTTTGTTCTGGAGGTAGTACAAAGATACATGAAAACATGGTCCTTAGTCCAGGAAGCTTTTCAACCTGTTGGCTGAGTGTATATCACTCTGTGGCTACAACCATTGCAGTGGAGTTGAAAGAAGTGAGAATGTGGTTTCACAGTCAGCTTATCCTGATGGAATTATGATCCGCTGCCAAAGCGAGCAGTTCTTCTGCCTGTGCTCAGCTAATGCTCCCAACAAGCACAGATCTACATGGGTGTTCTTGAAGCTGTGCTATGAATCAGATTAGCTCCCTGAGCTTGGCTGAAAACTAGCTTTCAGCTTGATCAGTCTGCAGACCTGATCACTGTGTAGCTAGAAGATTAGTGGTGCTGATGCAAAATGAGGGAGTAGGAGAGGAACGGGGTATATAAAGCTATGGGCAGGGCAAAAAGTGAGGACCATTCCTTCAAGTCATAGTGCAGTCTCACATGGGTTAAAGGTGACTGAGATCTTGCCTTGAAAATACCCCGATGAGGCACTGTGGGCATGGCAGAGCAAAGAAACCTATCACAAGTCTTCCCGTGCATGTGGAGGCTGTGCTTCCCCGGGATGGAAAAGGGCTACCACCATGGCAGCCAAGAGGCAGGAGCTACTTGCCCAGGCAGACCCTTAGCTATTCTACTGCTGATGCGAGGTTCCAGCTGCAGCCTCTGCTGGGAGGTATGGGGCAGAGGGTCCATGGGGTGGTGTGGGGCTGGAGCTTGCTTTAGGTATTGTGGTGCTCTGCTCCGTTCTGTGGCATAGGCTTACCTTGAGCAGCTTGCATTGCTTGAACAGAACTGTGGTAACTGTCAAAGGAATACTTTTCCCACTTCACATGAAGATGTTTTAAGTGGTTCATTGTGGTCACTTCACTCTTACGCTAATATCCACTTGCTTATTACAGACTCCTTGTATCATAAAATAAGATGAATTATAAATTAAAATGGCTGAAAATGGAACATTTCTGGAGACTGTACCTAGTGGTTTTTCTTCCCCAAGCAAATGCTTTCATTCTTTTGCTCAAAAGCAAGCAAACAAAATCCCCATGATAAATTAACTCATGTAGCAGATGTATGTAGACATCAGTGAGTAAAACCAGCTCCTGAAACACTAAGGCCAGGCAGTCCAAGTCACCATTTCCCTCTGCTTTCAGTGCTGAACCAATGTGCACAGCTCATGCTTGTGCGCGATTCTGCTGGAGGAAGGGAATTGGTGTGCATGTCCAGTGGCAGAAGGACACTCCATTTTCAGGGTGCTGAGAGAAGCTTAAAAGTTGGGGGGTGGGGGGGAGAGGGAGAAGGGGAAATGATGAAGAAGTCCTAAAGCTCTTTGTGTACCTGTTTACTTTAAATATGCAGTGGGAATGAAATATCTTTAAACAAACAATTTTGCAGCCAATAGAAATGAATCAGTCACTGAAATTTTCATAGAAATGCTTCATTTATTATCTGGCTTGTCTCCAGTTCTTAATCGGGGCTTTCCTGGGAAAGGTTGGTTTTGCAGTTAATGTGAATGCATCATGCAAGCAATTTTTGATTTAGTTATGCTTTTTCCACATCCTTTCTGTGCTGTGGCAGCTGCAGGGATCTGTTTAAGTGGGTAGGCTCCTGCTTTCTTTTCTGTTGGTGGCAGCATGCCCTTCCTGTGCGTAAGTAAGTGGGAACTTGCTGAATCCTGGGAGCAGTATTAGCCTCTCGGAGGTAACAGAACATTTATGCAAGTCCTGACGATTGGTTTTGAGAGTAATGTCTCTCCTGGAGGGGTGACTGAAACTTTAGGGTTTAGGTGCTTACCAGTAAGGGTAGCACTCATAATTGTGCCATGCAGACTAGATTCGCAGTGAGTTGTGTGGAAGATTGAACTTGATGAGTGTTCTTCAATGAAAAGTAAGGTTTTCCACTGATATGAAATGGAATTGCATTAGGTCCTTTCAAGCACATTTTAGTGAGCTTTGGAATAAAAATTATTTATCTAGCTTTCTTACTGCCAGTCAGATAATGATCCTAGTTAGATACTGCTGAGTGGTATTCTTCTGGTGCAAAAAGAAAACAAGGCAGCACTTCACTCTCCTTACTTTGATGCATGAAGCTGTCATCTTTGTTGGTAATCAATAATGCTGCAGAAATAACTGTGCCATCATTTATAGATGCACTTTGCAAACAATAAATATTTTCCTAGCAGCAGCTGATGGTGTGTGCATTTCCCAGTGGATTAGAAGAAATGCATTTATTTAAACTGATAAGTTACTGATAGAATCTGCTAATTCAGGTACCTGAGAAACATTTAAAGCATATTTTTGGTCTGGAGTTATATGTGGGGGTAAAAAACCCAAAACACAAACTGTCACATACAGTAATTTCGTATGTTAGTAACAGCAATTAAAATATACAGCTGATCATAACTCTGTTCAGCACTAGTGAGGCCACACCTAGAGTATTGTCTCCAGTTCTGGGTGCCCAGTACAAGAAAGACATGGACATGCTGGAGAGAGTCCAAAGAATGGCCATGGAGATGGTGAAGGGACTGGAGCATCTTTCCAATGAGGAAATGCTGAGACAGGTGGGAGTCTTGAGAAGACAGGTCACGGGGATCTTATCAATGTGTATAACTGTATGATGGAGGGGGTAAAGGAGATGGAGCCAGGCTTTTTTGAGTGGTGCCCAGTGACAGGACCATAGACAATGAGCGCAAACTGAAATATGGAAAGTCCCCCCAGAACATCAGGCAACACTTGTTTTTACTGTGAGCGTGACTGAGCACTGGCTGGAATAGGTTATTCAGGGAGGTTGTGGAGCCTCTCTCCTTGGAGGTATTCCAGAGCTGTCTGGACATGGTCCTGGGCCACCAGCTGTAGGTGGCCCTGCTTGAGCAGAGGGGTTATACTAGGTGACCTCCAGAGGTTCCTGTCAACCTCACCCACTCTGAAATTAGTAGTGAAAATAACTCAATGGGTTTCTTCTCAGTGTATTGAGAGAAGGCGCAATCTGGAAAAAGCTTCTGACTGTTTTGGTATTTCATTTAAACTTCAGGAATATAGTGGAAATATTGACTGGAGTCACTGTCTTACAAGTAACAGCATGACCTATATCCCTGTATTAGATATATCTTTAATTTTCTTTTCTTTCTTTTAAGAAAAGACTAGTTTGTAGACTGCTTTTTATATCAGATAAGCACCAGTACCTGCCTCCAGGTGAACCACAGGGTTTATGAAGAACTGACTGCAGCTTTTTACTTCAGGCTTGGGCTCTCCAGTTACTGCTTGCTGTAGATCTTTAGCAAATGGGAAGTGCTGTGGGGTCTGGCCATGTGTAAGGGGGAAGCTGGGCCTCAGTGTGCCGCTGTGGAGGCCTTGGCTGAAGGACTTGGGGGATCTGCAGGTACCCCTGGAGAGCAGGGTTGGAAGAGTATGGTGTCATTCCTCCTCATGTCAGTCTCGGCCAATAAGCTGGTGAGAGATGACAGCTTATGTTTCTTTTCCCTGTCTCTTGCTTTTGAAGCTAGTAAAGCTTTGTCGGATGGTTCAGGCTGTCCTGCAAATTCCTATAATTGTTAACAGGGGGGAAAAAAAGTACCAGAACAGCTTCAGAGGCTCTGCATTTCCTCCTTTTCAGTGGGTCTTACTGTCTGGTTTACCGCAATCGGTTACACCCGAGGGATTTCTGCTTAGCCCAGTTGGGGCTGAGAATTGAATGTCCTGCCTTATGGCTCCCCACCTGCTGCTTTTTAGTAGCTGATACAGTTATACTTAAGAGAAACATGCTGAATGACAGTATTTTATTAGCTTTGGATTGGAGATACCTGGTTACTCCAGGGAGTCCATCTCCCAGACGGTGTGGGATGAATAGTTTCAGGGTATTCCTCAGACCTTTTTAATAGCTGATGTGGTGTTGCTTCTAGCCTTTCCCCTTTCCAGAGGTTGTTTTCCAGATCTTGCCATTAGGACATTTCTGTTGACATTTGGGTTGCTTTCTTTTTGTGCTTAAATCCACCAGTTTTAGTTGTAGTCCCTCATTCTAATTCTCCATCCTGTATCCGTCCTAGGAGAATCCCAAATGCCTGGAGATGGTTACTGTTTTTGTTCTTCATCACTTGATAATCTGCCTGACTGCAGATAGCAGTGGGTGTAGGTTAGTATCTTTCTGGTGTTTTCAGTTTCCAGAATTGATTAGATTATGATACCCTCCTATACAACCTGGCCTAGGACTTTTTTGGTAGTATCATCAAACTGATTGCTCTATGCTTTTCTCTTTTTGGCTTTCAGTGCCATTCTTCAACAGTTCTGCTATTCGGTTGTCTTCTTCCCACTGCATATCTACATTTTAAAGTCTTAAATGTATTGGAATCCAGCTGTATTCTTGTTAAAATAATCTGTGAAACATTTGGTGACATTCACTGCATTCTGTCTTCTTGAAGGCTGCCAAAAAAAGTCAGAGCTACAGAAACAGTCAGAGCTGTAATGTGGGTAGGGAGTTACTTGTATATAGCATGTAGCTAATAAACAGTACCTAAGGATCTGAGTTGGCTAGGGTAGCAGAGTCATGTTAACTCTGTTGGGAGAACACATGACAGAAAACGCACTAATCTTGCTTATATTTCATACCTATAATTTAGTCTCTGAAGGCCTTTTTGTATCACTTCACTGTCCTACTTGGGTTTTGGGGTTTCCAGTTTTGTGTGCCCTGTGAATGCTATCTCTTCATTATTATGAATGATAATGGGGCCAGACTCCAAATTAGTGATAAACTATCAGATCTGTTAATATTACCAAACATTGATCTTATCTATTTCTTGGTAGATAGCTAGCAGGCTATGACATTTGGATATGATGACTGGTGGTACATTCTCATTATCTTGTCATCACTGCTATTACACTGTTTGCATATTCCAGCATTACGGAGCTCTGACTTTGTATCAGTTTCATAGAACTGCGGAGAAATCTTGATTGGAAGGAACTGCTGGAGATCTGTAACAGTCTCTTGTGCAAAGCAGGACCAACTACAAAGCTACATCAGCTTGCTCAGCTTCTTATCCAGGTATCTTCGGGTATGGGAATTAAACGTGCTAAATACCATCTGTTTTGTCTCCACACTGAATTCTCTTGCATCCATGCAAAAACTGTACCTTTGACTCTTGCACTGTGGTTGTCTTAAAGCATGGGTAAGATAATGCTTCATACTAGGACATCTGAGTGGAGAAACACCAGCAGTGGGAGAGAGGGGAAGATCTCCTTTCTAGACATCTATAAGCACAGCACCTGGCTGACTCTAAGTTCCCTTTGTAGTCAGTTGAGAGGAAAAGGAATTGCGGGCTGTGATTCATTGGCAACCTTAAACATTGACCTAACAGTAAGTGGATCATTGTGGAAATGCCTGTTTGACTCTGGTGACTATAGTGGGAGTTCAGATGACTGAGATGTTTTAGTGATCCTATAAATTTCTAGAGGTAACCAGGGTAAATCTCGCCCCTAGTTTCTAAAACCTGTTAGAGATTAGATATGGGTTTGATGCATATTTTCAGCCTCTTAAAGACTGCAGTGCCTTTGAGCAGGCCCAGATAACCTGTTAAGCACCTGGGAAGCTACAGAGCACAATATTTGAAACATCTATAGAATTTGAAGAGTCTGTGATACAATGATGGAGTCGTATTTCAGAATTGTATTTCGGGTTTTTTTTGTCTATCTGTAGTCGATTCATAGTTCATGTTTCATTGTGCTAACTTACAGACGTATGAATGCATTGGTACATGGAGCCTTGTAAGAATAGATCCACTAACTGATAGATACTGAAATGCTCATTGCTACTTTAACTGGGGCCACAGAAGGACCTGAAATGGAGTGGGTGGTGAGATGGAAAGGGTATCATAGAGTTTTTTCTGTTCTTGAATTCCCTTGTCACAAATTGTGTTAATATTAGGTCTCACAGTTTGTATGATTCAGGAGAATGCTGTAGTGGAAAACATTGGCTTCTAGTCAAGCACAAATGCAACAAGAGAAAGGGTGAAAAGAAAATGTGGAGGAAAGCACTGTGGACTCCAATGGGGACAGTAGAAGGGAGGTGTAAGATGGTGCTGTTCTCTGACCTTCCAGAGAACCACATGGAAATGAGTCCACCAATAAATAAAATAAAGGGAAGGCTGAGCTATATGCTTTGTCAAAAATACACCAGATCGAGGTGGAAGAGAGCACTTCTTAAAAAAGAAGTCAAATGAGTATTTTTTTGTCAACTATAGGGGGGTGGGAGGGAAGTCCACTAATGCTTTGAAATTTACTAGTAACAAGCACCCACAGGAGCAGAATGTGTGTGTGCCACTGTACATGAAAGGGATATACGTCTAAGTGTAGACATGTGGGCTAGCTTATGTAGGTAATCACAGAATCACAGAATGGTCAGGGTTGGAAGGGACCTCTGTGGGTCATCTAGTCCAACCCCCTGCCGAAGCAGGGTCACCTACAGCAGGCTGCACAGGACCTTGTCCAGGCGGGTCTTGTATCTCTGAGCGCTGTCTGGTGGAAGGGGTTGTTCTGGTGCCTATGAGTGAGCGATTTGGCTTTCTAACTGTCTTGGGTCTAGTTTTTCTGCTGCTATTTGGAGCGTGAAGACTGGTAGTCACCGAGTTATGCTAGTGACTTCAATGTATGAGATGGTATTACTGTGGATGAAGACATTGCAATAATTGCTTGTGCTAATCTTGTAGTGGAGGATTAGGATATCATTAAAAAACATGTAGAAGTGTAGTCCGTGTGCACCATAATAGCCAGTAAGGTTAATCTGAAGTTCTTTATGCTGAACAGAAACTAATCCAAGCAGGCCTGCCAGTTGTATGAGTGCTGGATGTGATTTGACAACTAGAGAGACACTTCTGTATATGACAAACAAAACTTGCTTTAATTTTTGGTTATGTAAAATGAGTTTTCAGCACATGGATGTACGTACAGTCAGTCCTTATCTACCAAAGCACATACAATACACAAACACAGGCACCCGCTTCCCCAGTCTTTTCAATGCCCCTTCAGAAAAGCAGTATTTCTTTGACATTCCCAGGCTCTGTGGCTTAGCACTCCCCACATGCTTGCTTCAGTGGGAACTTTTTTCCTGGTCAGCTTTTCAGGGTTTTCTCTTCTTATGACATTGATGAAAATAGATTAATATTTATGCTCTAAGCTCACGCTGTTCAAGGTATGTCAGTAACTGATGTGAAGATGGGTGGATGGCTTGTTACTATTCTCTCAGCCTTAAGGAAAAAGAGGGTGCTGTGTTATGGAATAAATAAGAAGGTTTTTATTTTTTTAGCTAGTGGGAAATCTTGCTGTCCCCCACTGATACACAGTGTGGAAGTGTGAGGAGGAGAGGTACGGATGGTTGGCTGGTAGTTGTACTGTTTTATCTGAGGAGGAGAGTCACGGGCTTGCTCTGCATTTCCTTTTCCTTGCTCAGACCCAGAGGAGTCAGTGGGAGTCATTCCTCTTTCTAGGCACTGTTGTGCCTTTGGAAAGGAGCAATAGGGTCATGCCAGAAACCTAGAGGCTTCTAAAGAAAATGGCTTGCCTTGTCCCAGCCATTACTCCTACTGAGGATGGTTTACTGAATGCTGGCAGCATCCTTACCCCTGTGTAAAGCATGAAAACTAAACCACTCTGCTTTTCCTGTGCTTTATCTCTGACTTAAATGGGAAGAGGAAATGCATGCAGGACTTTTTGGGGGAAGGGATGCAGCAAAAGCTTAATGAAGGGAAACTAATTTTTGTACCTCCTGCTTTATGGGTTTAGTCCAGCTGTTGGGGTCACTCTTCTTAAGATTTTACTCAAGATCCTTCTCTTCTACAAAACCTAGACAAGGTGTCCTGCAAGACGGTTGGAGGTAGCAGGCACATATTTCATGCTGATATGATAAAGTTTTCCAAAATATTATATAGGTAGACAAAAATTGTCTGTCACGTTGTCCCCATCTCTGCATCACTCCTTAGGTGTCTGAAGTCTTAGGATGAGTGCTTAAGAATCCTAAGGCATATATTTTAAGTGCAAGAGTACTCTTTGTGGGCAATTACAGTAGCTTTTGCAGCATTAGGGCCTGAATATGTAAAGTGTACGGTATTGAAGGTGAAGTCCTCTGCGCTGATAGAGAACCAAGCTCTGTAGATACTGATCCTGAGTGAAGTCTTTGGATGCTGCTGCAGATCAAATATATGAAAATCAACTTTCCTCATGTCTCTTTCACGTATGTAGAATATTCCTTCTTTCTGCTTTTTTGCAAGAGATAAAAAGCATGCAAACAAAGCATGATTTTCAGAGCTTGGGGGAGGGGAGAGAGAAGCAATAACTTAGAGGACAAGCCACAGTCATTGTCACTCCAGGAGTTGATTTATTAATTGTGAAAGCTTCTGTCCCTTGTTTTTCCTTAATAAAGACTCCAGAAGGCTTTTCCACTTGGTGAACAATCTGTTCTACACAACAGGAAGTAAGGAAGATGAATTCATCTGTATCTCAAATTTGGATGAGGAAGGAGTGGAACATTTGTTCTCTAGTGAGGGGGCACAAGCTGCCTCTTCAAAAATGATCTTCTACAACTCCAATTAAGTGATATGCTGGGTCTGTTGATTCTACAGCTGGAAGTGAGTGTGTGCAGTTCTTATTTTGAAGCTGTGAGGTTCATGCCAAAAAGTTAGTAATTTTAAAAACAGCAAGTTTAGGAAAGTTTGAAACACTGAGATGTGGTCTTTGCTCAAACTCCTTTTGTTGTTGCCATCTAGGTTGCATATTTGTATATGCTGGTGACAAAAGGTCTATTTGTTTATAATTTTTTAATGGGTAATCTTAAGAAAATATACTACTAACAGTCATATCACTTTAATATTTAAAGAATGAAATAAATATTTCCTTCTCTTCTATTCTTTCTGTCAATCTATTCACCTTCCCTATGACAGCTAGTTGCCTCGTGCACCATTCGAGAAAGTCATGGTCATGGGGCAAATTCAGCTACTCCAATTATCCATTGATTTGTGACTTCTTAAGCATAGCTTAGTCTTTCTGTGGTCTGTAGCACTGTGTCTTTACGAGCAGAGGTTTTTTTTTTTTTGTAAGCTTCAGCTGTGTTTCCTAGTATATCAAATCATCAATAATTTACTTAGGGAAAACATCATGAGTTACGAAGTCGGATTGTATCTAATTGCGCTGGCCTTCTTCCATCTGGGATTTCACCAGCCTTTTTCCTATGATCCTCATTTGATCAAAGCTTCCCTCTGAAATGAAAGCAAGGGCTGTACTGTACTGTATTCTCTCTGATCCTTTAGAAGTGTGTAGGTGCTTCCCTCGTCCATTTTTGGGTCCCTCAGCACTTGGACACTGAACTTCTGGGAGTGATGCTATACTTTCTGTATCCTTCTTGACAGGCTGCATACTTCTACATTTCCAACACAAAGCAGTGAAATCTTTCAGACCAGAGAATCTAAAAGTAGAGGTGGAAATGCACAGGAGTACCATTGCAGTCCAGCCAATAGTGTTGCTGTAAACCAAGTGTATCTAATAATTATCAGGATATTCCTATTACAGGTTTTGGAGATCTCATGAGTTAGCTGTTTTTTAAAAAAATAAAATTCAAAGACACAAAACATGTACTGATAATGACTGACAGTATGAATGCTCTTAAGATAGCTATGTCAGGGGTATATTGCAAGATTCAGATTTAGATTTACAATGATTTACGGTGACAAAAGAAACCAGTATATGCTGGGCTACAAATTATGTAAACTTCCTCAGAGAGATGTTAGGAGACAAGCAGTATTATTGGAAGTGGCTCTTGAATGTTGATAGAGATGGTTTGATCCTTCACTGACCAGTGTTTTGGCTAGTTACAGACATGTTTAAACGAAAGTCAGTGTGAGTCTTCACTACCTAAGCAAAAACTAAACAGAAACTGAGGAGAGATCAATTGGTTTTAGCCCTGAGAGCACACGGTCTAGCCAACAGTAATACAAGTAAAACCAGCACGAATAAACAGGTTAGCTAAATTGTAGTGGTTCCCATGTTCACTGATCAAAAATGCCGAGTTTCTGAGTAGCGAAGGTGAGGGATTTGTTTTTGTTTTGAATTCATCATAATGCTGAGGAGTTTGGGAAGAGAGCAGGTGAGTTAAGGTGACTCACACTAGCCTGCCTCCCGCCCGTGACACCTGCAAGACCTGAGCAGATGAGATGCTTCAATGCAGAATGCTGAGACAAGTTCAAAGGAGGAGCAAACCCTGTCCTCCAGCCTTTGCTTGTAATCAGCCTGTCCGATAGCACTGACTTCATCACTCAAAGAAAGAACTGAGAGGAACTTGTTTAGTCTGGAAACATTGGAGAGTTCAATACAGCTTTCTTGGATGGGGCCTTCTGCCCCTTGATGGAGACTAAGATCAAGCTTTTATGTACATAGCATTTGCAGAAAAAAACCCAAAAAACCCCAAAATAAACCAAAAGGTAAACAAATATTATGTTTAGAGAGACACTTGGTTTTGGAAATGGGAGCACTGGCTTTTTCAGACTGTTATGTGCTCAGCTCCCTTTTGGTCCTTACGCAGACTCTCTTTCCTCTTTTCCTCTTCCTCTGGCAAGGAGATGACAAGAATGGTTGAGAGGAGCTCAGTCTCTGGCAGTGAGGGTTGTGTTGTCTCCAGAGGAGGTTGGCTGAGGGAACATTGGGGAAATGCTGATGTGACTGGGAGATGCTGTGAAACTCAAGGAGAATGCTTGAGGAACGTGGATGTTGACATCCTGTAGAAGTGTGTATATGGTGGTGGGGAAGGAATTTTTGAGAGATCCCAGGAAAAGCGTTGCAGTAACATAGAATAGGAAGGCTACTAAAGTCAGCCTGGAAGAGACAGTGGGGTGAAGAAATTAAGTTTTACCATAGACTGCAGACAGTGGAGATGAGCCTATGTGTTTTAAGGTCTTGTGGGACAGAAAACCTTATTTTAAAATGAACAGAGTGTGGGGTTTGTTGTTTTTTTTTCCTAAGAAACATCAAGATTCATGCTACAGATTCCCAGCAGAATGGAAGAATTTCAAACCAAATTAGTTATGCTTGGGAGAGGAAAGGTAGGATGAGGATGTGTAAAAAAGCATATAGAAAAACTGCATGACAAATGTCTGCATCATCTGTCTTTTTGTTTTAAATTCTGTCATTACTGTATTCTGTCTCCTGGATACCAGCATTAGGAAAAAGTGGATTATGGTGTGAATTCTTGGAGTGGGTGGGTAATACCGTATTGAAAAGATCCACAGGGAAATTTTGTGGTTATTGTTTCTGTTACCATATTACCAAAAGGCCTTTGGGAATCAAAAAACTATTTGTTAGGCACTATATGGAAAAAGCCTCTCCACTTTAAGCAATAACCATATAAAGAACAAGTGCAGGGGAACAAAAGATAAGAACTGGAAGCAATACCAGGAAAATCCATTACACATATGAATATTGCATACGAATCTTGGTAGAAGATGAAATTGGATTTTAGAGTATTTACCTCTGAAATACAAAAAACTGAGCTGAATCTGTGGAAATAGTTCTAGGGAATTTAGCTTTCTGATCTCTCATTATTCTTGATGCAAGAAATATTTGCATGCTAGTTTGCACATGCTATTTGCACTACCAGCAATTCTTAGGCTCCCTAGACTAGTACATACCAGGGAATGCTGATGGCATCATGGAGAAACAGTTACGTATTTCCCTGGAGGAAACTGGCAGTGGAATTTTGGAATAGGTTAGTAAACAGTAAAAAAAAAAAAAAGCAAGCTGAAAAAAAGTTAGTGACTTACCATAGGGACACTGGCAGCTGTGTGGGTAAGATTCCAATAGGATACTTTGGCCACTGGTAAAAAATGCCTGAAAAGAATGGACTGTAATTCCAGGTAGTATAAACTTACTGTTTCATCAGTCGTGATCACTGGGGAAAACATGCCTTTGTAACATATAAACTTTGTATTTAAACAGTTGCAAGTGAGGCCAAAACAGAATATTGTTCCATCACGAAGTTCAACCTTCTCCCTTCCCAGGATTCATGGAATGCTGGGTTTCTAAATGACAGAGCAAGAAAGAATCATGAAGGGAATGCCAGTCAAGCCATTTGCAGATCAGTGTAACTCTAGAAGTTGTGGTGGACTGACTCTTGCCGTGCACTACTGTACTTGCAAGGAGAATTGGGTGTGCATCTTCTCAAGTATGCTTTTTCACTAGCAAGCAGCTTTCTTCTTTTTCCCCAGAACAGCAATGTCTGAAACGGAGATCTTGATCTAGCTTCAGCTGCGGTAAAGCATAGACATTGTTCCATCACAAAACAGCACTCATTGCCTGAGCCTGCTGGATTTGGGTCTTTACTGTTAATATTCAAGCAGCCTAGAAATTAGATTTATCTGTTTTGTAGATTATATGTCTGTGTGCTTGTCCCTGGGAAGAGAGGGAATTGTATTTCCTGGTTACTTAGTTGAATACTCACAGTTCTTTGATTCTTTTTTTTAGAAATAGGGCAGCACAGTTCCCGTAGATTTAAGCAGTTGTCATGTAAAAATCATTAGGGAGTACAAGCAAGACTTCATGGCCTGCACTGAGCGGAACGTGATCACTGTTTATTGCATTGGCATATGGGAAGAGGTTTTGTTTTCTACTGTGGTTGCTGATTGATGCTAGCTTTAGTACGTGATTGCCTGTGAAGGTTTCTTGTTATCTCCACAGGTGCAGAAAATAATGGCAAGAAATATCTAGATAAAGGGGTTAGCCTTTTTTATTAAAAAAATACAAAATAAAGCTAGGGGTAGAGTTAGACGGTGATTAGAAAATCCAGACTGAACACGTGGATAAAATAGAAGCAATCTGTCATCATGCCTGTTCCCTACAATGAATATTTTGTATCTTCAATGTAGTGAATGACGAACAAAAGTGGGCATGGGAGCTGGGTGCAGAAGCATAGTCAGTTCCACCTCTATGCAGAGTCTAGGTGCCAAAATACTTTCATTTCCACCTTTGGAGGGGTGGAGTTGCTTATGTTGCTCTAAAGTTTCTTGTACTGCATGGACCCTGCCCATCTGTCCCTCCTCCTGGTGGACTCAGAAATTGAAAGAGGTCCCCCAAGGTGGCAGAATATACATCAAAACTCAACTGGTCAAGCAGAGCAATCTAATCTAGGTTTTGAGCTGCTTCTGTTTGGAGCTGATGATTGCACGGGAGACCTCCAGAGCTCCCTTCATTGTGTCTCTATGCTTTTTAGTATCCAGGTGCTGCTGAATGTACCAGCATGGTGGCTGCAAGCTTGCATCATCTTACTGACCCCAGTTTTCAGGAGCTTCTGCACCTGTTTATCTGGCCAGAATTACACAACACTAAAGAGAACTGGGGAATCTATTATAAAGTCTCTGTGTTTAAACCCTTTCTACGTATTGCTTCCTTATCAGTTTCCCATGTGAAATCAAGATTTACTATATTGGATGTTATGCCTAGATAAAGCATGTACGTGTGCATGTGTATTTTTCTCTTTTCCCAACTGAAAGGTATTCAACTCGGGTTCATTCCTTCAGTGTAAAGCTGAAGAAAGCTTCTGCAGCAGAATTGTGCTGGGTAGGAAAAGGGCTGTGTTGCTTTCAGGCTAGAATGTGAGTCTAAAAGCAGCAAGTTTGAGAGAGGTCAGATGGGCATCTGGAGAGAAATAGCTTTCAGTAAGGGTATATTCTAGCACTTTTACTCATGCTGAGTAAAACTGTTCTCCAAAGATGTGTCTGCAGCTAAACCATTTCTGCTCTAAAGTGTACGGAGGAGAAACTTCGCACCGATGCCATAGTATTGCTCAGGAAAGATGATTTGCCTTGTAACAAGGACTCAGGCAAAGTTTAGAAAGTGATATTACCCTTGCTTTATATTATCAGTTGTTGTTTCTTAAATGTCCCTCTAGTGTGTGTATATTTGTATCTGTATATAAAAACATACACACTGCTACAGTCCATCTGAGAGGAGAAAAGTTCATATAGAAAACATCACATACTTGCTGCCTTGGGTGAACACAAAAGGTCTTCTCTTTTCTGCTAAAGTATGGTCCTTACAAAATGTTTTAAGTTGTATTTATGCATCTGTTTGGGTTTGGCCTGGAAAAATGCCAGGTGCCCACCAAAACCACTGTATTGCTCCTGCTCAGCTGGACCGGGGAGAGGAAATATGATGAAAGGCTCGAGGGTCGAGACAAGGACAGGGAGAGATGCCACCTGCCAATTACTGTCACAGACAAAACAGACTGAACTTGGGGAGAAAAGGGAGTGTCATTCATCACCAATCAAATAGCCCCAAAGATCTTGGTTGTACTGAACATTATTATAACCATATCAGAGTGAGGGAGTTGCATTTATTTCAGTTGGTACCTATCCAACCTCAGGGGTGTGTACCAGAGCGAACTATGTTTTCTTTGTCACGTTGACAAAGCAAATGATTCTGCTCCCGAGTGAAGTATGCAGAGAGGCTGACTGGGGTACAAGAAGGTGGATGAGGACTATGGAGCAAAGTAGGCATATATGAAATGGGCAATATAGGCACACCATGTACGTACCTGGAATAGCTTGTACAAAGTTCACAATGTCTAGCTAGCTGTTCTTTCTCAAAGGCTATCTTCTCATTGACCTCTTGGAAGACGAGAAACTGTTACTGCTGTGGCTTATGCCAGTGTAGTTTCATTGAGTCCAGTGGCGTGAGATAAATTGTAGAAAGATTTAGGTGTGAAGAGGTGTGTGGAAGCTGCTAGTCCAATCTTGGACTGTGATCTACAGTCCTGTTCCAGCAGCAAGTGCTGAGCCCCTATCTCACCCCAGTCCCACCAGCAGCTGTTCCCAGGACACACCAGTCATGTCTCAATGGCCGGGCTGAGACCCTCAGCCACATCAGCAGCTGGCACCACAGCCCTAGGGTGCCTGGAACCTCATCCTGCTGCAGTTGCTAGTCCCATGTCCTCTTGTGCAAGTGTCCCCAGTTCCTGGCACCTTGTCCTTACAGCATTCACACACATGGAATAGACTGGGATTGTACAGAAATACAGTTAAGAAAGGCTTTAATAATAAGACAGGACAGGCCATAGTGGGTGGTTGCAGGACTTGGTCAGACAAATATATTGACGAGTTGTGGTTTACATGTGACTGGCCCCTTTTCATATCCCTTTCTGTCCCTTTTTTGCCCACCCCTCCCCCCCTCCTCTGGATTTGCCCTGATCCTCCTTCCACAAAATGTCCGACAGGCCCACTTCAAATATCCTGAATCCTCCTGTTCCTTTGATTTCCCAGTGCTTGTAAGTTAATAGCCCAGGCTGGCCCTCCAAAGCTGTGTCTGGAGTTTCTTGATGGCCCATCAATTAGTGGCTGAAGACTTTTGATCTTTACTAGTGCCTCTATCTCTTGTACCCCTGGTTTGTGTGTCTGCATGTTCTTGTTTTATTACTTTCTCCCTTATTTAATATTCCGTTTGCATTGAAAGGGTCCTTGATTGGATAACGCTGATGAAGCAGAGGCTCTCACCTTCCCTGTACCCTTACAGTAGTGGCTGTCTGTCTTGTACTGGAGGCTCAAGACTGGGTGCAGTACTCCAGAGTGCCTCACAAGAGTGGAATGGAGAGGCAGAGCTGAAGTCTTTACCATTTTCACTTAATTACCACAGATTAAACATATACTTAATATGGTATTAACAATATTACAGCATATAGGCTGTACTTCAGCATGTTGTTTGCTTAGCTATCGCAAAAACTATCATCACCATTGACATAGAACTAATTTCTGGAGCAGTGCTCTAGAGAATGATTCTGATGCTGTTACCCTGAAAACAAGAGCCAAAGTCTAGCTAATTGCAGTAGGAGCAAACTTTCAGAAGAGAGTTAAACAGTACCAGGGACTCGCCTGTTTTATGCAGTCACAACCTGTTTATTTCATTTGAGTAGCGAGAATAAAGTACTTATTCCCTGCCCAATATAAGCATTATAGAAAATAGAAAACTTCCAGCACTGCAGTATGTGGCTGGAGGTGACCCAGCAGAAGCGCTGTTTAGAACAGTGGTGCGAAGATACTTTCTGGAGGCTCAGACTGTGTTGATTCATGGGGGGTGAGCACTCCTGAGGGTACAGCCTAGTATACACATGAAGGATGGTCATCTCTCTCTTCTACACGGATAAGAAACCCGAGTTGCCTGAGTGAAGCTAATAGTACCACTGATGCAAATTCAAAGATTAAAATCTGTCCTTTACAACCATGTGCCTATGATAGGGGCAGAAGGCTGTGTGTTTTCCGTGTTGAGAGAGCGAAAGAACCATGCTGCCAAGCTGTAATGTAAGAAGAGCTGTAATGAGCCCAAAAGAAGTTGGAAGAGTATTAGCTTACACAAGTGACCAGAATCTGTAACTGATACAGAACAAAACAGCGTTTGTGTCCTCTCCCTGCTTCAGGTCCAGCAAATCTCTTCACTGTCATAGAAACGGCTGGACTCAATAGACCTACAGGACCTTTCATCACTTCTACCAATATGTGACCCTTGTGCTGCTCTTGTCAGCAATAGACTACATTTTCCATCACCTCTCTTCAGACAGATTGGACTGCCCTTCTTTCTTTTGCTGAACTAATCACCCCCTTGAATGACAGGCCAGCTAGATGAGAGGAAATAAAGGGAGATAAATATCATATGCCTGACCATCCTGCATGCAGGATAAACACATAAAGGAGATAGATAGGAAACTATGACTTTGACTTCTGAAAGTGTCTTTATTTAACAAGAAGGGGGAAGACTGGACATCCTGCTTTCAAAGTCACCTTACCCTCAACAGAAGAGGTCAGTCTTCATTCCCTTCCAGGGAAGGCTTCTGGAGACTGGGAAAGAAAACAAGGTTTGTTGGCATATGCCCTGCCTGTAGCTTCTGTCGTTGGTCTGGGAGGCTGTGGTTCCCCTGTATCTCTCCTGCACTGTAACTTCTCTGCCTTTCAGGCGCTGAACTAGGGATGTTCGTAGTCTGCATCTGATGTTGTTTCTCAGGTAATCATGCTGAAGATGAGGAAAGAAAATGGCAGAAGACTAGAGTACGCCCTTACCTTGCTTAAATAACGTATGGTCTAGGACACTAATCCACCACCTTGAGTAACACCAGGAATTTCACTGGGGTCTATGCAGACTGTTGCTCTCGATGCAGGGCTGCTGGACTGTGACTAATTTTGAAGCAAAGGGAAGGAGTGAGATGCAGTGTCTGCAGACACCTGCAGCAGACAGCCTTGCCCACTCACTTTCACTTTTTTGCCTTGGACTGAAAGCATCAGGAAGAACCAGGAGGTATTTTGTCTTGGTCAAGTCCACCATCCCTGTATAACCTCTGCATCTAATAATCATTACTGTAGTTATCCCAGTCTGTGGAGATAGGCTTAACCTGCTGTTGCCCTCAGTTTATGGGTAGGGAACTGTGGTACAGAGAAAAAAGAAAAAGGGTGCATTTCTGAAAGTCCAGTGGCTCTGATGCACTTCTTTGAGTATTGAAGGGCATCGGTCCCATCAGTAAGATTGGTCTTCAGAAGTATTTCAAGCATCTAAAAGCCAATGAAAGACAAACAGGTTTAGATTTCAAACTGCCCAAGTTCTATCTGAAGATTTCAAAGTCTCTCAGGTGCTTCAAGCCTGTGATGATTGCTAAAAGATTGCTTAAAGCTGATTGATTTATTTAGGTGCCTTTGAGAATCTTCAAGTGTCTTGACCTTAATCAAAGCCCTGTACCCTGAGCTGATGCCTGTAAAGCATCTTGCTATTCACTGGATGTAATTCAAATAGAAAATAAGAAAGCAAGGTGCCAGATGCCTTAATAAAAGTAAGGATGCCTTCAAAGACAGTTTTTCTTGTCCATTTTCCTATAAATGATTAAAAAAAATTTAAACCCCTAATGTTTTACTAGTTCAGCTCCTATATTATTTACTGTGCAAATCTGTTTAAGAAATGTAAGTGTGAGCTAGCCATCTAAATGAGGCTGCAAATTCATTTTTCTTTGGAGAAAAAACTACCTCTTACAAGTAACCCTTAAAAAGCAGAGTGGAAAAGATCAGTGAGTGTTTCCAGCAACAGGCCCATTTAAAATACGTAATTCATCTTTTTGTAATAGGCTCATATGATGAGAGGGCATGGGTTATTCCACACAGATATCTGCATGTCTGTAGTCACTGATTCCGAGTCATTGATACCACCAGGGTTGCATCTTAGCCTGAGGCAAGACTTTCAGGATTGAATGATGTACACACTGACAATGCTGTCATTTCTGGAAACCTTTCCATTTTGGAAGATGATTACCTTCTTGATAGTGAGTTGAAACCATGATGATACCATTCAAAATGATCTTTTATCCAGAGAAGGTTGGGCCTTATTGCTTAAATGTTTTAGTTCAGTCAGCTTTTTGCTTTCTCACTGGGTACAGTTCTTTTCTGTGTTGAAAGCTCTCTCCAGGGGAAGAAAAGGCTTGTTCTTATGTCAATCTTTTCCAGGCATCAGATTTAGCATCACAAAGTGCTTTGATTTTATGCTGCTGACAGACAACCTGGTTTAATTAGTTAAGCAGAGTTTAAGCAGGGGAGTACAGTTCTACTGAGACCAAAATCACCATGGGCATTTATGCCAGCCGTGATTTTGGGATGCAAAGATTTATCTGTTGATGTATCTTTATCAGAAATTTGAATCATATGTGTTTCTCTCTTGCCTGTATTACTGAGTTATCGGAAGGCTTCCAAAGGAGCGACACGTGGCCTGCAAAAAAATCTGTTTAACTTTCAAGAGGAGTTGGGCAAAGAATTACTCTGCTTTTGAAACCTTCCTCTTTTGTCTTACTTAAATTATTTGATGTTTGTATATGTTATACCGATATGGTTCTACCTAGGGCTTAGAGCACATTTAGGTGTAGTCATTGGAAAAAATGAGTTTTAATCCAAGGGAGAGAACAAAATCTGTACTGTCTATATTTCGGGAGACCTCATTTCCTGTGTCTCTTGCTTTGGAAAGAAGGCATTTAGACTCTCCAAGCCAAATAAATATATAGTATTTCCTGTAGACTGAACAACTTCTATCATACTGAAATCATTTGGGAGAAAAACTTGAACCATACTTACCCGCATGTAACAATTATTGATAGATAGAAGTGATTCACCATTGAAGAAATCTTTGGGCCAGATTCACCCTTGGCATGAGGAGGCACGTCTCTATTAGCACTAAAATATTGGCAACCATGTATAATAGAAGTGTTTTTAGCTTTTATGGTCTTTTTTTGCTTTGTGTGCTGATTATGAGCCAGTGGTTAAACCAGTAATGCCAGTGAGGAGATGTTGTATGATAACCAATAGTAGTACCAACAGAATTATACAACATTGACTTGCATGGTACTGCATATCTTGCATCACATTTTAGTGATATGCCTTTATGCCTTTGCCTCATCGTGTAGGGAAGCCTGTAATCTGATTTTGTCTTGATTTAGAGGAAAAGAGCTTGCTGGCAAGGTGATTCTTCATTTGTACCCTGAATGTTCTGGAAATTATTTCAACCGTTCTAGCTCAAGGTTGCTCCAAGTGCATTGCTCATTTTGTTCTGTTTGGCCCAAAGAAATAAATCAAAGGAAAAACTTTAAAAGAAGATTTCTTGGTGGGTCTCATCAGAAGTTTGTGCTCTGTTGTGCTCTGAATGGGTAGGTTCAAGTTTGCTGATCTGTGAACTGAACTTAGTCACATCTGGATGAGGTTGTTTCACAAAGCCAAAGCAGAGTGTTGTTTGTATTGAATATTGAGTCAAACAAGTGAAATTGTCTTAGAAATATTTGGAAGATGGTCATCCCCAACCGTGGAGGGTAATTTAATGTGAAATTGCGTAATATTATTTGTGTAAGACCATCCCTTCTCAGGGATAAGGACGGGGTCTTTGCAAACATGCCATGTGTACATTGGCTCTGTGTAGCGTATACGACAAGCGTGTCCTGATGAGATGGGGTTGGGAAGAAGACATGGAGAAGCATCTTGTTTGCGCTGAGGTCTGATGCACAGGCTTTTCTCCAATGTGTTGTGAGGACATAAATTATACAGAATGGAAATTCTGTGTATGCTGTAGTTTCTATTTTAAGCCTATTGATAACATTTTATGTCTTATAGGCTTTATGTCTCATTTTGTTATAAATAACACAAAATATTGATAACATTATGTGTGATGGTTGTACATCTAAATTACTACGGGATTATACAGTAATTTGGTTGGAGGGGACCTTTAGAGGTCACCCGGTCCAACCACCTGTCAAAGTAGGGTGAGCTTCGGAGATCCAGCTCAGAGCTAGACTGGGTTGCTCACGGCCTTGTCCAGTTGAACTTTCCACAGCCCTCCAGGCAACCTGAGCTATTCTCAGGGGGAGATTTGTTTCTTTATATCTAAGTCAAATTTGACTTTTCACTATCTGCGACTGTTGCTTCTCATCTACTGTGCACTTTTGAGGAGAGTCTGGCTCCCTTTTTATAATCTATGAATAGGTAGTGAGAAGCAGCAACCAGATGCTTCCTCAGTCATTCTCTTCTGCAAGCCAAGCTCCTTCAGCTGCCATTTATTTAATAACCAACGACAGCAGAGCTTTTATTCTTGATTATTTCATGCACCCAATCACTCCCTTGCTCCCTGCAACCTAGTGCTACAATCCCTAGGTCTCAACTTCGTTTCCCAGCAGGGAGGTCACTGATGGTCTGGGAAGGTCGATTTCTGCTATACAGCTTCTTGCATGTGCCAGGCTGGGGGGCTGCTGGTCAAGGTCCCTGGACATCCCCCTCAGCAATTGGATCTCCAGGATTTCCCCCTGCTTCTAGGATCTTTTCTCCAATCAAGATCTTCCTCTTGTTCTTTCTGAGACCCCTGCTTCTTTTTGGAAAACTTTAATTTTAGTGGCACCTCTTCCTTCTGGAAGTTAGGCTCCTGGGTTTTCCAATCTAAGTGGCGTATGTACAGAACAACAACATGTGAATTGCCTCCTAATAGTAGGTTCTGTCCTCATGTCTCTTTATTAATAGGAGGATTCAAGATCGGACCGCTTCTGTTTACTCCATATGCTCCCTAAACTTATAATCATCCCTTATTGGTTTCAACTAGCAAGTAGCAGAATTGTGTTTAACAGTTCAATGTCAGATGTTCACCAGCCCACAGATATGCAGCCAATTATCTGCTGCCTGTTGGCATTCACAGTGTAAGCTATTTTTTCACCTGTGATAGCTGGGGAACCCAAAACAGGACACATTAGTCCCGATGTGGTGAACAGAGGCTAAGAGGCAGTTTCCTTGACCTGAATTTTACTTCCTTGGTTGCTATGTAGTTAACCTTCATCACTGCAAGGATGCACTGCTGGCGCGTGTTCAGCTATTGTCCACCAGGACAATTGCTTTTAAAAGCTGCTCATTGCTGCTCTGTGGAGTTGTTAGTCTGTCGCAGGTGCAGGACCTCACATTTGCCTGTGTGTGAAGTTATAAGCTGACTCTTGGCTATAAAGTCTCATAGTAAAATTGACTTTAAAATGAAACTGTGGAGTTCATCTTGGCCAATCCTCTATTTCAAGCTGGACTAACTTGAAAGCTAGACCAGGGCAGCCCACTTGTGTTTTGAATATCTCAAAACTAATGAGATACATCTCAAATCTACTGTGTATGAAATATATTTAATTATTTTAAGGTGGGAAGAAGGTCAATTTATAGGCCAGCTGGTGCCATCCTGATCAGGAAAATCCACTTAAAGATGAGCCAGTATCACACTGGAGACAAAGGAGATGTACTTGCACCATAGTTCTGCAAGAATGTTAACTCTGCTGATAAACACCTTCCAAGACTACTGAAGGACTGGTTTTGACTGACTCTCGAAGCACCAGTAAACAAAAATGTTTCTTCTTATTTCTAGCAATGTTTCCTTTATCAAAATTAGATACAATCTTTGGGTTGAGAAGGGAAACAGATTTATGAGGCAACATCCACTGCGCTTTATCACCCCAGGAGGGAAATAGGAAGAACGTATGGTAAGAAATTTTTCTTGTATTTCATAAGTCAACTGAAGTGTTCAATTATTAGTGCTATACTAGTGAAGTCTTTTGGGGTTGTCTCAAAGATCTCATGATAAACTCCTTAACAAAACAATAAAATTTGGAGTATGTCAATTGGCTAATTAGCTAATAATCAATATCCATCATCAGCAGCTGTGACGAGATGGCAGAGAGATACTAGGCTCTGGGAACTTTGTTCAAGATTTGGGGAAGATATGGCCAAAACAATAATAATTGTGTTGTATGACAAGAGTTAGGAGAAAGCAACAGCAGCCTAACAGTGACATTAATCTAAACTGAGTACTTAGAAATACTTTCTTCTACACAAATTATTATGAAGTAGTTGATCCTGGCAATTCAAATTTTCTCTTGAGATGGGCATTAGACAGGGCAGATAGAAAATGCCCTGGGTAGAACCTTAAATTCATAAGCCTCCAAGGAGCCAGGGATATCAGCTTATGATACATTAAACATTTAATTATAACTCCACAGATACAAAGGTCATCAGAGTACTCCTTTACAATCTCAGAGGCAACCAGAGCAGGATTTACCTCATTTAACTGTAGGCATCTACAGCAAAGACATAGACATTTAATTCTGAGCAAGCTATCTCAACTCCCATGATATCCAGAAACAAAAAGCATGAGTTGTCTGGTCTAATGGAGGTGTCCACATTATGATGGAGTGGGGATAGGTCCTGGAAATCTCTGGTTCTGTTCATTAACTCTAGAAGCCTAGACAGCCACATCAAATGCCTCAAGCTGAGAGAGATGTATCTCACCATGATTAACTGTGCCACAAATACTAATGGTAATGAGGACTTCCTTGATGGCTTGGATGACACAAGTCATGCCTCGCTTACTGGTATACAACTGAAACTTTGCTTGCCAAAGTTCAACGTATTCCAAATGTGATTCAGAGGTATCCGAGGGCAAGCACAATTTGTCCTTCTATTTCCACTCACTCCTAGTCCATCTTCTTTGAAAAGCAAGGTCCCTATATGATATTCCATTATGCTCCACTGCACTGGGTTGGGGAGAACTATACTGTATCATGGACAGGGTTATTTCCTCTGAAAATTAAGGAGGAGCCGAAATCTTGGTTTAACCACCTAAATATGAGATTTTTGTTTTTTGGTGCAGAAAATCCCTAAATGTCACAGAGGTACCTCCCATACTAGCTGGGGATGTGGAGGGTTTCTGGGCTTGTATGGGGTAAAGAAGCAGGCTCCAGAATACAGGGTTGCCAGGATGGCCAGGGCTGTGCTAGCAGAAGTTCCCTCCTGTGTAGCTGAGGCAGCTGTTAAAAAAAAAATGCCTCCTGCGAGCTTCTGCCCCTGGTGCAACCTTTCCTGAGGGCTGTGCTGTGCTGCAGAGCACCTCAGCGACTCTTCTCCTTCCCCAACGGCTTGTGTCAGTCTTGGCTTGAACTGGCTGACTCAAGCCCAGAAAGGATGACCACTGGTTTCACAGAACCTTCCAGCGACAGAGAGGGCTTCAAGCTGGGCTTGGATATATGAGGGGCAAACAGTGTGCAGCAGGGAGAGGCAATAACTCCTGCCTGTGGAGTTCCGTGACTGTGGGGCTGATGAAAGACTCGGGCACGAGGTTGAGCTGACAAGTGGAAAATAAGGTTTGGGGGAAAATAAAGAAAAAGCCAAGAAATGGCAGCACAGCAGAAACAATCAGTTGACATAGTTTATTGCGTATTAAAGCAGGTTAGTGTTCTAGGGGTGTACTCCTGGGCGAGTTTGACAGGTTTACGCTGAAAGACACCACTTAGAAGTGTTAACTTCTTTTAGCTTAGCCTTATGGAGCCTTTTCACTGCAGAGCATAAAGCTGGCTGTAGCCTTCATAATTCATTCTTAAAATGTGAGGTTAATGTGTAGCTACGTTGGATATTAAGGGAAACAGATGGAGCAAGGAACACAGTGAATCACAGGGAATCTGTTCAAGAATTTTTCTCACTGAGATAATTTTTCCTTACTGGGTCTGGCTTAAATATCAGAGAAATCTCAAGTCACCATATAAACGCCAGATCCACTGTCCACTGGTTAGTATTTGAAGTTTCAAACTAAATGTTGAGTTTGTTCAGGTTGGGACTTACCAAAGAGAAGCAGCAAATTCTTTCTCATTGAATTTAAGTTAGGTTTTTGCACCTTGTCTCTCATGAAAATTTAAGACTTTGATTTCTCTGGTGACCACCTGGAATATTGTGCTTTGTAAACCTTACAGTTTGGCCATAACATGCAGATCTGCTTATTTCAGCCATAAGAAGACACTCCCAATTCCTAACACAAATCATACGTCATATCCAAACTTACTGTAATTCCAGGCTACCCATCATCTTGCTGGCCAACTGCCCTAAGGCAGAGGAAGGCTGTGTGGTTACACAAATAGGGTTGTTGGAAGCATCAAGTGAGGTCAGCTGGCACGGTTTCCACAGTCAGCAAGCCCAGCTAGGATTTCCATTGCTCTTCAGTCAGATAGGATGGAGGAAGAATGTCTCTGATCATCTCGACTGCAGCTGGGGGCCAATATCCTTCCAGAGCTGGATAAATAATAAATGGCCCCGGTGATGGATGTCTTTGAAATGTGCTAATAATTTTAATATAATGGACTGGATGGTATAGGTGTATGTTTGTGCCCTCTGCTGGCTGGAGCCAAATGATCTGCTGTTTTTCATTTATGTGTAAGTGAACAGAAAATTAGGGCCTGTTGTGAAACTAGTGGTAATCCCCTGGAGGAAACGATCAAGGGAAGTATCACCACCTCTTGATGTTTTCAAAACTGGGTGGTTTTTAGGAAGTAGAAGCTTTAGCTCTATATCTCTCATTGTGCTTGGTGAAGAAGTGAATGGATGAAACTGAAGTCAATGGAACATGAGGAGATCACACCAAGAAATCAAATAGCTGCTTTGTGCTTAGATTCTATGGAACATATTTTGCATGTATTTTCTGTAAAAAGTTTTGAGTGAAAAGTTTATAATGACCCTTTTAACTGATTTTAAAAAAGAAAAATAATTTTTTGTATCATTCTCCATTTTGAGAAAAATGTTTTGGCTTGATTTTTTGTCAACTGGTTTTCATGCCCCCCATGTATCATCATCATCCATCGTCCCCCTGTCCCGTGCCCTCCCCCACCTCCCAGATCATATTGCAGTAATCTCTACTTTTGGAACAAGATGATCAGAGCTTAGTATCTGCCTTTACTGAAATAATCCTCTTGGCTATGATGTGTGGCAAAGTGGCAGGTCTGAGGTCTTTTGTAGCTTTTGACCTCACCCACTGGGTAGGATGTGGTAAGGAGCTGTGCTACTTTGCATAGAGCTACAGCAGAGTATCCCCTACTGTTCCCTCTGCAGGATGGAAGGACTTTGCACCATCCATTTGGCTAGAACACCGTGCTCATCTTGGCTTACCTCCACATATGCTAGTGATGGGAAAGTGTGTACATGTCTGTGGGTTTGTCTTCCCACCCATCTTCAGTTCCACCTACTTTGTCTTTGGAGTGTGAGGTACAGTCAACCAATTTTAGGCCAGGAGGTAAACTTCTAAGACCTTTCTTCTTCCTCTGTAGCAAGGAAAGGAAACTTGGTTTCTATCAAGAGGGGTCCAAAATCTGTGTTGGTGTAAAGGTTCAGAGCTCCCTTTAGCAGATGCAGGTAGATCATTCTTCCAAAAGGCTCTGTCTGGACTGACACTTGGTTTCTCCCGAGGCAGGAGCAGAGTTAACACATTTGCAAAGTCAGAGCTGGAATCCCGTAGCTGTTCTGCATAAGGCCATAGGCTGGCATTATCGGTGGTCATTAACAGAATGGAGGAGGTGTAGGTAACCTCCTTTCCATCTTTGCAAGGCTATGCTGTCCTGTCGCTTTTCTGCGGTGGCACAAGGGCAAATGGCAAGCTGCTGGGCTAGGCAGACCATCCCCTATACAATTCGGAAGGAGGCTGTCTATCCCTGCTTGTGCGGAGTGTTGTTTTTTTCAGTCCATAGCCTGAGTGGTGGATCCCTCAAAATGAGTTAGTACTTACGCAGCCCTGCAGGTTCATGTGGCACTCTTGGAGACCTGAAATGTCCCAAGTAAACAACAAGGAAGAAAAAAATGCCTCGTCCTCTCACTGCTATTGGTCCTTGTAGAATACTCTGTGGTGACATCTAATGAGCCAAAGCATGGGGCTTCTCTTCCCTCTGTGTGTCAGTTTTCAGTGATGGTCTTTCTGGATAGCTTGATACATCTCTGCTGCCGAGTTTCAGCATCCGTGCAGGGACAGGAATGACTCTCGCACATTGATGCAATGCACAGTCAGTTCACTTTATTGCTCTGCTTGTGTGGTTATATACATTTTTCATATCTGTACACGTGATCACGCTTATTCGGATAGGCTACAGACACAAATCACGCGCTGTTCACGCGCCCCATATTCCCTCATGATTGGTAACTATGCACTAACGCCAATAGCAACAGACCGCCTGCACGTCCTTGAACACATCTTGTTTTTGTTAACCCACATCATGTGCACTATCAGAACTTTCTCAATTATTATTCTTAGCTGTCCTTTCCAGCAGCCTGTTCAGTTATGCTGTTTTGCTCAAGCGGCTTAGTCATGCTAACTCTCAAGCTACATCAACCCCAACACTCTGCCATCCTGCATTTCGCAAGGTTCCTTCTTTGCCAGCCCTTACGAAACCTGCGACCTTTCCTTAGTGTTTATGTCACTCCCCAGCAACACCTTCTTGGTGCTGGCAGGATGCAGGGCAATACCAAGGCTGCTGGTGATCTGTCCAGGTGGTCAGACCCTTTTTAGACCAGAGGCGGCAGGAGCACTGGGCCTGGTTTACACTGTCATCATTTCTGTGACTTGAGCGGAGATGTTCCTTACCCACCTCCTCACCTGTGAAATGACAGGAGAGTCAAGGTGAGCATTGCTCCCATTCTTTTGCAGGTGGGTGTTGTGTGGCATGTGGCTTTGGTACCCTGTGTCACCGTAGTAACAGCAAGTCATCGTTTCCTGGCAACTGTCAGGGTTGCTAAGAGAAAAATCGGTAGCATTCGTAAATCTGACGTCTTTGACATCATCCACTCACATTGCATTGGGATGAGTTTGATGGAGAGAAGAAGACCCAGTGGCCAGTCTTATCTCCTTTAACACAACTTTGTGTTGGTTTTATTAAATAATTGCAGTGTTTACAAGACATTGAAATAAGCCTGTCTGGGAGTCGGGGAACACGGATCCCGTTTGCCTTCCTTGGTCCATTCAATAACTGCAGGTAACAGTTTTTGCCCTCTGCTATAGGATGAAATTGGTTCTGTGGAGAAAAATCGCTATCTAGGTACTAAGTGTTATCGCTGGTCTTTGATGCTCTGGTTCCCCAGTACATTTCATAGGTGACTTCACTAAGAAAGAAACTTTCACCAAGTCGTCTCCTCTGGCAGTGTTTCATTCTTAAAACATTTTGCTCCCTAAACCCACCTGTCCATAGCCCATTGTGTGAAAGCTCTAGCTGGGGCGGGGAGTGCCTGTGTGGGTGGGGGAAGGAGCAGCAGATTCAGTAAGGTGTTACTACACCTTAGCTCTGTGGAATTCAGTGGAGTCATACCAACGCAAATCTAAAGCAACAGAGTGATGAATTGATAAATCCTATTTGCTCGCATCTGCCCACCCTGAGCGAGAGCTGGAGGCATTTCTATCTGCTCGTGCATGCCAGAGCATGTGCAGAGGAAGTTGTTGTGCTCTCTACAGGGCACAGGAGACAGATGGTGAAACCCACCCATTCCGAAGTGTGCCTATGGGGAGTACAATTTTTGCAGCGTTGTGGTGCTGGCAGACAATGCAATAGCAATATTCTTACGTTTCGGAGAACTGGCTACTCTCAGAAGTGCTATTTTACCAGTATTCTCTTCTGGCACCTCGTTGTTCCACAGCTGCCTGCACAGCTTTTGGCACACAGAGCTGATGGAGACGGCATATTGCTCTGGCTGGACACACTCTGCGATTTAGTGTGAGAACTGGACTATAGGGAAGAAAGCCAGATCATCTCAGCTACTGGGGCACTCTTAGGAGAGGAGAACCAGTGGAGAGATGTTCTTCACCGCTTCTAAAATTACAACAAACCCTCTGTGTTAGCACTGTACGAGCAGAGCTTTGCTTGGTCATGCCGGGGGGGCATGGCAGAGCAGATTAACGGAGGGGATGTCTTATCTACCCTATGTGGAGAACATTTCTTTAGCTGTACAAGTGGGGCTTGTGACAAGACAACGAAGCACTGTGCACGTTTGCAGAAGCTGTCAGAAATCCTGAGGATGTTCAGAAACGCTCAGTTTTCCACCAATTTCCTGCAGCTGACGGTACATTTGTGTTGACCTTGGTGACAGCACCAGCCTCGTAAATGAAAAGGACAGGCATCACTAAGAGGAGAATTAAATTTGCAGTGCAAGACTTGTATTTCGTTTTCTGTTACTGTCTTTTTTTGTCTGTCCCAGCTAATCCTCATGTCCCTAGAAAGCCTGCCCCAGTGTTCCATTTCCCACAGCAGGGATGGTGCCTGTGCTCTCAGCAGGGGTAGGTCTTCTGGAAAATGCTGTCATGTACCCCCTTTTCCTTTGCCAGTGGTGGGGGGGAGCATGAATCTTGCTCGTGTGGAGTCTTCTGCCTCCTCCTCACACAAAAAATATCAGCTCTGACTTTTGACTGGAGTCTGTAACAGCAACATTTCTTAAGTGTAAGTGTTGTTCCCAGTTTAGCAGATAGAGACTCTGTGTCGATATGAGAAGGGGAAAAATTAATCTGTTGTATTGCAGCTGTCACTTTATAGATTTTCATCCCTCTCCCTTATGTAAGCATGAGAGTATTACAGAAACAAGATATAAGGGTTACAAGTATGTGAACTGGCTTCACACACCTATCTAGACATCCCTTTCAGCCTAGTTTTGTGTTAGAAGAGGTGGGGGATTAAAGAACATATCCTCCTTTTGTTTTAAAAAGATGTATAGGTTTGGCATAATTACCAGTGCAATAGTGACATTGTGGGTGAATCCAGATGTGATTAGTGGGGTTTTTTATTCTCCTTCCTTTTTTTTGTTTGTTTATATAAGATGTCACTGTAGCTCATTTTTCAGGATGGTGGTGGTTATTTTATAGGGATCTGGCTCTGCTCAGACGTTCCTGCCTGGAAAATCCTATAAGGTGCAGCTGTCCCTTAAGGACCAAGGGACAGTCATCTGTAAAGAAGTGGGCTAGTAGTCTGAGCTACCTAGAGACGTTTGCATGAGTTGCAGAGGCCCATGACCTGAGTTTTGGGGGAGACAAATGGTTTGATATCAGACTTGAGTCCTTGGCTTCTGGAGCTGGGCCAAGTCCACTTCCTAAAATTAAATCATAGTACTCAGGGGCATGATGACAGCTGGAAATGACCAGGTGATCCAGTAAACTCTCCTGTCCTCCATCAGAGATGAGGAGGGAGCAGAGCAACTGGGGAATTGAAAATGGACCCCGTGACAGGTGCCACCCTCTGTGCCCCGCTACAAGAGACTGGCTGACAAAAGAGGGAAGGGGGAGAGGCTGGCTCCGTTCTGCTGCAGGCTCGCTGACTTTGTAAGGTCATGGCCAGGCTGCCTTGATTCCCTGCGCTCCGCTGCCCTGCCAGCACTAATGCGCAGTGGCTGTGGAGCTGGGGAGCTGCGCTTCAGCACGGCACAGCAGACCGCAGCCAAGTGTAGATGACTCTGCAGATGCTGGCATTGCGCTTGGAGTGACCTGAGATGAGCCGTGATGCGGGTCTCGGCGCAGGACTGGAGCACTTTATCCAGAGAACAAAGGCAGTGGATTCCTGCTCGAAGTGGAATCCCTCAAAAGGGATTTCCTTGCAAAAGGTTTGGGATTGATGCAGCTGGCCAAGGTGAGAATGCGTTTGTGTTTCAAGTCAATGGGACTTTTCCTTTACTCTCTGTCAAAATAAGGGAGACAGCGGAGCTTGAGAACCATGAGGAAAATTTTACCAAGAGCTCTATGGATAGGAGAGATTTAGTAGCAGCAGCTCACTCTCTGTATCCCCAAACAGATCTAATTCAGAGAAACCTGAGCACAGCAAAGCTCTTTTCTTGCCAGCATCCAACACCATTTCCTCCTTGTGCAATTACATGGCTCCAGTCCTATGCAGATAAAATGTCAGGGCTTCATCTGTCTCCCTCTCTTCTACCAGCTGAGGTGCCAGCAAGTGCCTTTCTAATGAAGGATTATCTTTGCACTCAGATATGTGCTCCTTGTGCTCTCCACACGTACAAGTACAATCATACCCAAAGCTTATTAAGGAATTAGGGAGGTGGTGGGGTCTCCTTCTCTGGAGATATTCAAGACCCGCCTGGACAAGGTCCTCTACAACCTACCGTAGGTGACCCTGCTTCGGCAGGAGGGTTGGACTAGATGACCCACAAAGGTCCCTTCCAACCCCTACCCTTCTGTGATTCTGTGAATGCTCACTGAATAAAGCCAGGTCAGGTGTTGAGATGTAAGTCTGCTGGCTTATATGTAGCCCTGACTCCTTGAAGTTACACTTTGACTTGCTTAGTAACAATAAGGCTGTGCTCCAGCTCCAAAAAGTAGGATTGCAAAGGTTTTGATCCCCTCCTCCCATTTGAAGGACATGGCTCCTTAAGGTAGCTGGCACCTTTGTTTCTTAGTTGTGATCCACGTGCAGACTCCAGCAAAAGTCATCAGGCATTTAACCCCCTTAGCAAGGCTGGGGCTGTGCTAGTTGCTGTTGGGTAGAAGAGCTGGGGAGACAGAGCAGTAGTAGCCCAGCAGCAGGGCTGTTTCGAATCTGTGTTCCTGGATGCCAGCCCTAGCTAGAGAAGGGGGCGTTCTGGCTGGGTGACAGGGGAACAGGAATGAAAATGGACTCTGGGCTCTTTGTGTTAAAACATGTCTCCCTAGCACTGGCTGCGCTAATCCTGGAGGATTTGGGGTGCCCTTGTCCTGACAAGCAGGGTTTTCAAGGCAGGTCTGGCTGGGCAGCAGTGCTGAATATGTCCTTGCTTTGCAAGCAGCAGGCATGGCGAAAAGCGTCTGAGAAAAACTTGGCAGCTCCTGCTGCCAACTCTGTAAGGCAGCTGACTTCTCACATGTCAGGCAGATCTGAAACATCAAAGGGGCTTCTCCTGAACTAGCTGACCTTTTATTACACATATCCTTCTGCTAATACCCAGCAGATTATCTTTGCCTTGTTTTTGCTGCTGTGTTCCTGACCTGTGGCAAACCCCCTACTTTGAACATGCTCCATGATGGCAGAGAGGTGGCATTCACAGTGACTGTACTGCTGCGGGCGGCTCCCAGCGGGTGGCAGTTGTTCCTTCCTGAATTTTCTTTTGTATGGGTGTATAGGTGTTACTGGAAGTGTCTCAACCGTGTGTCACCACCCCCACGCTTCAATCCAATGCTGAGCTATAGGGTGGGCATCAGTTCAGCAGACACTGACAGTGGATTCAGCCCCAGATGAACTGTATATTGCTGTGAATGCAAGAGTTGGCCATGCTTACAGATGTGGTAAGCTTCATCCCAAGACCACCAAGGACAATAATTTCCAGTGGCTTTCTGTCTCCCTTGAGCAATCTTACTGAAATCCAGGGGAGTGCTGGTGGAAACAGGTGTGAGAGCTGTTTCTGGTGGAATGTGTTGCTGGTCACTTGTCGAGGTAAACACGATTATGAGATGATGCAGTGAAGGAAAGCCAGCACAGAGGATGGAAATCCTCTGCTTTTAAGCACTGTTCTGCTGTGTCTCAGACATGCTGTTGTTGACCCCATCATGCAGTTCTTGTTGAGAGGCAGCTGCACAACGCTGCCATTCACGCAGGTTGCCTCTGACTCTGCTCTTAGGGCTGTCTGCAGCATTTTCTCTCCTGGGTCCCACCTGCATTGTACTCTGTTATCAGTGATTCCTCTGTCATGTTAAAATCTGTTGGAATAACTTGCACTGCATAAACAGTTCTTGAAATGTGCATAGAGGGCAGAGGACAGGCACTCACAAAGAATATGAGAATCACTAGATTAAGAAGAGCTCCTCTAGGAAATTAAGGGCAGAAACCTTGTGAAATGTGTTGCTCTAGACCATTAGGAAACCCTGGTTTCTGGGAGAAGGGAGGAAGTGAAAGAGGTGGCTGTGTGAGCCTGCTTGCTTTGGCGTACTGGACCAAACAGTGAGGGGCAGCTGCAGTCTTTAAGAGTCAAGACTAGAGGTCTGTTGCATTCACTAGCTGTCATATCATGTCAGGCAGTTGTGGAAGCTAGTGGCTTGATGCTGTGCCTGTAAAAATAGGTGTCTGGTTCTCTCCACTGTCCTTTTGCAGCCTTCAATATCCATGCAACTTGGATGTCGTCTTTCCTTTGTGATCTGAATTCATCCTGCCTTCATAGTCAGCCCCAGGGAGACTGTTCAGTACTGAGTCAAATCATCCCCAAACTGACTTCCGTCTGCTTGGAGCAGCCGACCTTTCAGTGTGCTTGCACGGGTTATCCTCTTTACCTGCAAACTACCTTTACCGTTTGAGCACTGCATTTGCCAGGTGGCACTCGATTAGCATTTTCACTCCTGCTCTATCACTTTGTCGCTTCCCGCATGATCTGTCCTTTTCTCAGTATGGAGAAGGGCTGCCCAGGAAGGTTGAAGTGCCACTGTGACTATGCTCGTGTGCTACATGGAGGAGCACTGGAGCTGAAAGAATGTTGGGCATAGCTACCATTCAGAGTACTCTTTGCCTCTTTAGTCTCCTGGAGTCCTATAGACTATCATCCCTGTACTAGTCTTGCAAGAGGCTGGGTCCTCTGCCTTACCAGTACCAGTGGATCAAGCCTTCTCGTTCATCCTCTGTATTTTTTTTTCCCAGTTTTCTCAGACTATAGTTTCCTGATTGAAAGTTAGGTTTTAATGCTGGACTTAATCCTTAAATAATGAGGTTGAACACTTCTATACGGTCTTAGTTCCAGGAAGGATGATCAGGCACTCTATAGACAGCAAAACCATGACGATTTTTTTTCTTTGCAAGAAAACAATTAACAATTGATTATGATTCTCACATTTGTCATCTCAGAATCTGAGACCTACTGGATGAGACATAGAAATACCAGGCAAAGCTGTACTTGTTGGAGATAGGCATGGACTGTGTGAAAAGTAGCCTGTTCTGTATAGGGATAGCTTTGCCTAGGCTGTGAAATGTTATTGAAACAAAGCTGGAACAATCCAGTTAGGTCATGCAATGAGAGATGTGATTTATGAGGGTAAAGCCAACTCAACATCATCTTAATGACCTACTATTAAATCCACATTACTAAATTTTATATGTCCAGGAGCACACTATCTGAGAGCCAGTGTTCCTGTCTAATGCAGTGGTTTCTGCTCAAACACATTGCATAGCTGTAGAAAAAGAGTAGAAGCGCTGTTTTGGAAGGTCACTCTTCTGGATACAGGTAAAGGTATGCAATTTACAGAAGTCTTTTTCGCACAACACCTTTGCTTTGACCACCTGAGCAAAGAATGGTTGATGTTTTAAGCTAATACACCATACATAAGCAATGGCAGCCAAAGAGCCAATATGTATTCACTTCTGTTTCCCCCAAGCACAGGGAAACAAACCTCTGATTGCAGGATGGGTGGTGGCAATAACTTAAACAGTCACAGCTAATTTAATGGCATCTCCATGGACCAAAAACATAACCAAGCACAAGTGTAGACATTCTTAGACTTTGCCTCCTGTAGCAAAGAAGAGAAATGGTCTAAGACTTCCTGTACTTTATCTAAGTTACTGTGAGATGACCTTTCCAACGCTAATTAAGCTGAGTCAGAGTATAAGGTGTGACATGAATAATTCTTGAACACACAAAAAAGTAATAAACATACATACAGAGTTCTGAAAGCTTAAACTGCTTTCCCTGATGCAGAGAATATCTGTTCCCTAAGGTAAATGCCACCAAACAGTGCTGGATTCCCGTCAAAGTGGCAGCTGATGGCCACTCTGGGAGTATGACTGCCGATGGTTCAGCATCTGACAGCCTGGCCGGTTTTGTTTCTGCAGGATTCAGGCAGAAATTCAAGTTGGCCTCTCTCAGCAGAGCTCATTCCAGGGACTGAGGGGTGGAAAATCCCTTGCATATAACATATCTTTGACACCCCAATCTTCTGTCTCTTCTTGACGATTGGAGGGTGTTCTGTGCCTCAGTTTCTCTATATAAGAAGAGGTAGCTCCTTCCTGCGCTTCTCATGTTTTGCCCCAAAGACCACAAAATTATTCTATGCTGTTTTGATGGGAATCACATGAGAACATGGCATAGATATTTTGCTTATAATTGTGGCATATGATTTTTGTCCTGCTCACAAACAGCCAGCAAAAGGAATGAGCAAGTGGTTTATTGGTGTTGGAACTTGCATCTCTGTGCTTGTGACCATGCAAAATCCATGGAGTGTTGCAGCACTCTGCGTCCAAGCAGAGCGATATCTGGTGATACTCCAGGTCATACCTGGAGTGCAGGGGAATTTGTGAGGAAAGTCATAGCATCCTAGAAAGCACCCTTGAATCTGAAAGGAGAACCTGTTCTGTTACAAAGTCAGCTGAAGTTTCTAGGAATGGTATAACCATGTGCAGGGAGACCAGGGTTAAATTACCAAGTCAATAGACATCATTTGGAGGAACACAGCTCTGGGGTGAAAACAGATAGCAGTACGAGGGTGAACCAGACTTCATGTGAATGCGTGGAATTAACTGTGCTTTATGCAGAGCATTTTAATGGACGGGCAACCAGCAAGCCCCTGTAGAAGGTGAGTAGGCAGAAGGTTATGTGTTGATGCCTAAAGCAGGGCAATAGGTTATTAGTCTCTAGGTGCTGTCATACAGACTGAGTTGCTGGGCTGGGTCCTGGAGAGACATGCAGTGAAGAGGACCACTGCTTCTTACAGGAGAACTGGCTTGCGGCTTCTACTGCAGCACAAACACCACACAGGTGTCCTAAAGTGCTCCATTAGGAGAAAGAGGTGCCTTGGCAAAAAGATGCATTAGTGGTGGGGTTAGCATGATGTTACTGGGGGAGATATGCAGGTCATGTAAATACTGTTGCTATCAGTGGACCTCCATCCACCTCCTGTTTGTCATCAGCAAACAGACTCACTCCATCTATGTTGTCTCTTAATCCCCTGCTTCTGATCATGCACAGAGAGTCCTATTCCATGACAGCATATACTATGACTGCTGAGGAGGAGGCAGTTTGTTTCTCATTAGTATTCTGCTGTTTGGAAACATGAAGCAGAGAAAGGAAATGAATTTACACGCAATGTTTTGGGGTCACATTCTCTGATGGTGCAAATCAGCACAGCCTCAATGAATTCGGTTAACGGTGCTGACCCTGGAGTTATAAACACTGGTAGGTCTCTTGCGGTGAGTACTATGGCAGCATGCAGAAGATTTAAAAAGAGCAATTGCTTTTTCTCCAGTTTTTCATAGACAGAATTCAAAGAAATACTGAAAAAGTTGTCAGTCTTTGGGTCAAAGTGCTTGAACCAAGTATCAGCTGCACTGAGCACGCCTGTTGGCCTGCATCTTGGAGCAACCCTCACTGTATGCACTAGACTGTCGTGCTCAAGGGACTGTTTTTCACGTTAAAATTCCCTCTCATTTTTAATTAGAGGAAATCCTGTCCGCTTCTGTGCACAGAGAATTGCAACACAAGGGTCTATATGGAGTCACAAAGGAAATGTTTCCTGTGCATTTGAGATGGCAACAACAGACAGGTTTCCCTCTCAGCTGAGGTGCATGAATGTCCTCTGCAAGTGTATGGAGGTGCCAGATGGTCTTGGTGTTCAGTCTTTTAATTTTTTTTTTTTTTGGGGGGGGGGGAAGGGGGAGATGTGTGACTTAATTTTAGTTTGCAAGTACAGCAGGCCTCTTCCCAGTCACTGACAGTCAGAAACCCAGGAAGACTGGATGTGATTTAGTCATTCCCCGTAAGAAATTGAAGGCCTGCACAATCAGAGTCAAAGGCTGCAGCGATAGCAGCTTTCATGGTCACAACCAGTCTTTCATTTCTAGATCCTCACACCTAACTCACTAGAGCAGCTTTAGGTAAATTCTATTTATAATAGCACAAAGTTCTAGACCAACTAAGCCAAGTTCTAGAAATCCCAGAACTGCAAAACATCTGAAAGAAAGCCATTTTTATACCACCTTCCTCCCCAGATAAGCCCATAAGAGCTAAACCAGGAAAGATAAGAAATGACTGGTCTTCATTCTGTCTTTACTTAGAGCATCCTTACCTGAATTTAATAGTTGACCACAACAGCATATATCAACATGAACGATGGCACAACAGCAGCTGTAGCTTAGATATTCGGGTCTATATTTCAGGAGAAGGGTTCTTTGGGGGTTAAACAAGCCTTTATCCCTCATTTTCGCAGTTCCCTGTCTCAACAATAGCAGTAAATGCAGCATATCCTCTTACCTCATGTCATTTTTAGACTTGACATTAGGAAGCATTTCTTTACCGAGAGGGTGGTCAAACCCTGGAACAGGCTTCCTAGAGAGGTGGTCAATGCCCCAAGCCTGTCAGTGTTTAACAGGTATTTGGACAACACCCTTAATAATTTGCTTTAACTTTTGGTCAGCCCTGAACTGGTCAGGCAGTTGGACTACGTGATCGCTGTAGGTCCCTTCCTACCAGATCTATTCTGTTCTATTCTATTTTTGCTGTCATTGTTTCCTCTCTGAATTTGGGTAGTGGAGGTAAAGGGAATGAGAGTAGCAAAGGGCACAGCTGTTCGCTGAGGCTGTGGGTAGCAGATTCCAAGTGAAGTGGATGTCAGAGCAGTCTGTACATGCCAAGATGTTCAGGAAGTGCAGCTCAGGAGTGAAGCGCGTTCACAGCACTGCAGAGGCTGCTTACCCAGCACCTGCCTGCTTTGATCCTGGCTCAAATCAGATACATGAGCCCATGGCTGCTCACAAGTTCTCTATCTAGCGTTTAGTTTTGAAAGCCCTGTAGGAACTTGCTTTTCCTCTTCTCCTCCCACCTCAAGCCTTTCACCTTGGTGATGTTACTGTGTGGGCAGGATGCTGAAGCTCTGCTACCCACTCTGCTCCCGGATGGGAACAGGAAGGGTGCCGTCATGGCAGGAGTACTGTCGCTGCCCCATGCAGGCTTCCACTTCCACAGAAGACCTGACTTGTGTTTGCGTGCAGGGAATCTCTTTGTTTTACATGCCTGTTTTGTTCAGTAGCTATACCTCTCCCAAGCATGTGTGCTGAACAGAAAGCTGGTAGAAGCAGAACCTCTGTCAGCTCAAGAAGAATTGTTCCTTAGTTATATCCATAAGCTAAGAAATTGAAATGAAGAGAAAAAAGTGAAACTTGTCATTATTTTAAGTGTACGTATATTTTACTGCACGGACTCCTGTTATTAAATAACACTGTCTGTGTATGTACATAATAAGAGTGAGTGTATTTGCACGTGTGTGTCGGTTTTTCCCACCAGTCCCATCACATTTCTCTTGTCAGGCAGGTGAATGATCATACTTCGCACTAAAATTATCAGTGTCATGGCAAAATATGCATTTGCCAGACATTTTTTCAGCACTGGCAAAGGTACTTGATGCTCCTGAAAGACTTGATGCTTTGCGTAACTACAATTTGATGTGGCCATTTCTTTTCATACAGAAGGCAGACATTGCTTGTGTTTTTAGTGCAGTAGCCATGCTGTCTATTTTATTTGCCCAATAATTTTCCCAACCTAGGATTATAAGCATTTGGTGATTTCCTGGCTTGCGACATTTAAGCACTGCTACGCTTATGTTCCAGAACATTGGTAGCTCCCGCACAGCCCTTGTTCAGCTGCAGACTTTCCATCCTGCTTGTTGACAGGTGGCTCTTCACCCCAGTCAAGGTCTTGAGAATCTCCAAGGATACTGATTCCACCATAAATCTGGAAGACTTGTTCCAGCACTACACCACTCTCACTGTGATTTTATTTTCCTTGTATCTAGTCAGCATATCCCCTGCTGCAACTTCTGAACAATGAACACAGATGGAGGAGAATATTTTGGCTAGGGTTTTGCAATAATTTCATCAATAATTTCATTTTTTGAAGTCTGAAATACTATATTTGTATTTGGATATACTATATTTGTATTTGGATCTTTTCTAATGTGTTGACTACTTTGAAATGAAGTTAATTTTAAATAAAATTTGAAGCTTACAGTCATCCTAAAGTTAAGGAAACAATGTTTTCACTTTTTAACTTAGGCAAATGTTGTTTTAACAATTTTAAAAATTTCTGAGGATCTTTCACATAAAATTATCAAAGCCAGCCTTGTGCCTTTTATATTTTGGTATTTCAGTGTGTTGTTTTTTTTTTTTTTTCAAAAAGGATGTTTTAGTCAAAACATACCCCACTGTATCATTTCAGGAGCCTGTGGAAATAACTGCATGATCAGGTACAGATAAATGTGGTGCTAATTGTGCACTGGTGAGACATGAGTTAGCTTTGGTCCGAACCTGTTAGTTAATGAAGGTCCAGGCTCCACAGGAAAACCTGCTGAGATATAAATTGCTACATCAGCCCTTCTAGAAAAAAGCTCTCATGCTTACAGTCTAGATTCATTCTGCATAGCTGTGCACTCTAAATAGGTTAGTGACTCCTTGTCCCTGTGTTGCCTCTGAGGGAAGATAAGCATCTACTAAGAGCTACTGGAGAGAGTCCAGTGGAGGGCTACGAGGATGGTGAGGGGACTGGAGCATCTCTGCTATGAGGAGAGGCTGAGGGAGCTGGGCTTGTTCAGCCTGAAGAAGAGAAGGCTGAGAGGGGACCTTATAAAAGTTTACAAATATCTGAAGGGTGGGTGTCAGGGGGATGGGGCCAAGCTCTTTTCAGTAGTGCCCAGAGACAGGACAAGGGGCAATGGGCACAAACTGAAGCACAGGAAGTGCCGTCTGAACATGAGGAAGAACTTCTTCCCTCTGAGGGTGACGGAGCCCTGGCACAGGCTGCCCAGGGAGGCTGTGAAGTCACCTTCTCTGGAGATATTCAAGACCCGCCTGGACAAGGTCCTGTGCAGCCTGCTGTAGGTGACCCTGCTTCGGCAGGGGGGTTGGACTGGGTGACCCACAGAGGTCCCTTCCAACCCCTACCATTCTGTGATTCTGTGTAAGGGCAGCTTAGACCTTGTCTGAGCTGCTTTCCCTCCAGAGGTGTCTGCCTCCCTGTGATGACTATCCAAGCATCTCAGCCTGATCCAACTACCAATTTAAATGTTTTAGAGAGGTGGGAAAAATCTATTGCAACAAATAAGGGCTCACATTCCCAAAAGGCAACTCCCTTTGGCCTTTTGGAGATATTTTCATCATCTGTGTTAAGGTCCTAATTTAGAAGCCATTCTTAAAATTGACATTAAAGACATGATTTATTATACAGAGACTGAGGAATGAGGGAATGTCTCCAGAGTACAAATGCTTAAGCTAGTAGTCTCTAGCAAGACAGTATGAACATCATCCCTCCTGAAGAATGTGGACAGAAGCAGAGAAGGTGATACTTGCATGACTTTCAGTGGTGGTTTGAGCTTGCTTGTCTAAAGGATATTGGTGTGAATATCCACCTTCTGTGAGAAGGCAAGGGCTTTCCAGAAGTGCTAAAGCAAGCTCATTGCAGAGTTGGTGGTGAAAATGAAATTTGGGATGTCAGGTTGCTGGACTGTTGTCACCTCCTTTTCATCTGATGTCTCCCCGTGTTTTTTCAGTGCAGCATAGGGAGGGGAACAATCTGCAGATGAATTCTCACTGAGGTGTTTTACCTTCATTGCCAGAAGGCTTAGTTTTGCTTTTTATTAACTCTGGGAGTTGATTGACTGTATAAAATGCAACAGTACGGCACCGGTGTCCTGTGAAACATATGGGCTCTGGAGAAAGGTCCGACCTGAGTCTCAGCTGGTGTCCTCTGATGTCAGACCAACTCCACCTGCTCAGAGCAGCTGAGGGAGTTGGTCTCCTGTGTGCAGAGCTAAGCTGTTTGCCTAAAGGGCAGCATTGGCTAGGCTGAAGGACTTGTTTTAGGATCAGAGAATGGATGGTTCTGTACTTCCAGTGTATTTTTTGCAATGTTTGCATCAGCTTAGTGATTGTAGTCTTGAGAAAGGGAGAAAGCAAGCCTTCCCTGATGACTCCAGCTGTGCATGTATTCTTTAGCAACCCCAGAAATGGAATGCTGCCTTCCTACGGTGAGGATTTCCCGGAGTAGAAGCTGATTAGCCTCCCAGGGTCACCAAGTCCTCTGACATTTCTACATAGTCAGAACAAGCAAATACACAACTGCACTAGGGACGCCTAGACTTAGATGGTCTCTGTTCCTTAGAGTCAGTGCACCAAATCTACAGCTGGGGAAAGGAAGCAAAATCCTGCTTTGCTGCATTCTCCTGCTGGAAGCTTCAGCCCTGAGGATTTGTTTATCAGCTCTTCAGTATGCCAGCATGCCGTATTTCAATATGAAAATTCAGCATGTTACAATGCTAACTAAAATGACTTTTAATTTTAGAAGACACCTCCTTTCTGTGTGTAGGAAGATGGGTTTTGCTGTGCACTGAAGTGCACAATAAGGCTGTTATCGAACATTCCCATGCTGGTGTGAATTAGAAGCAGCACAGTTTTAAAATCAGCAAAGCTGCACCCACTTAAAAACAGTCTTCTTTCAACATCTTTACAGGAGCATTTTGCATTTATTGTCTCAAGTGACCAAGTAAGTACTGAGGGTCATCTTTTCTCTGGAGCCACATCAGTTTATACCTGCTGAGAACCTGACTTTGAATGCATGTTCTACCAAGCGTGTCAGATTTGCTGTGCTGTTTTGCAGCAAATGCCTGAAGGCTCGTACAGTGCCTGGAGCAATGCATAATAACAAGACTTGGATACACCGGTGACCAAGAGGAAAAAAATCTCTTTCTGGGGAAAGGAATGTGAGGGAAGTCATTTACAGGGAGAAGGACTTTTTGGATCACCTCTAAGGGGAGGGAGGGAAAGGGGAAGGAAGGGAAGAACAGTGCACGAAGCTCCCCATTACAGGAGCTGTACAAAAGCTAGTGCAGAGGAGGATGAGTCACCTTCAGGCTTTGGCTTGGGTGGCAAAGGAGGTGCTTCCACCTCCCAGACTCCCCCTCCTTTCACTGTATTACTGCCTTTCTGCTCCCAGACTCTGTGGAGACCCTTGATGCTCTGTTCAGAGAGGGATGGTGGCAGTGCCGCACATGTGGGAAGAGCAGAGGAGGGAAGCACAGCACCTGCTATCGGGATCTCAAAGTCACACCTTTTCGCTGTGTGTTCAGTCGGCTCTCAAAGGACTGGCCTAGGGGCTGTGGGGAAGTCTGACTCTCCCACGTTTTATGTCATCACACCCGCAGAAGTGGGGGAGGAAGCACCAGCAAACCAAAGCTTCTCCATTTCTTTACATTAGACTTTGCTTGTTTTGCATTATGTTCCACAGAGAGAAATTTCTGCAGAGAGCTTCAGACCTGTGTATTTTCAGTACTGCTGTTGATATACAAGACTGGAGGTAGCAAAAGGGACATTTCACCTGACTTGAACTATCTAATACTCAGGCATAAAGTCTGAGTTTTCTAGGTTTTCTTTTGTTAGTAAAAAGCTAGGCAGTGCTGAAGGTGACTCATGCTGCCCTATGGTAGATCTGACAGATAGGCACGGTGACTCAGCTCCTAATAATGCCAGTATGTCCCCGCTGGCTGTGGGCTTGCTGAAGACATCTAACTTCCAGGTGGGTAAACTCAGGTGAGATGAATCTTACCTCAGGAAGCAATTTCTGCTGCCTTCTCTCGCCTTCCTCTGCAGACACTTCCAGTGAAATGCGTGCGGTGACTTGTGAAGAAATGTGCTCTTCAGTATGAGGCAGGAGCTCTGAAATTAATATCATGGAATGTCAATGGCTTTACCCATGTACCTAAGACCAGGGAGTAAGGGAGTAACCGTTAGACCTGGAGTAGCAGCCTGGAGGAAGTCAGGAGTACAAAACCACCAGTCGGAGTGCTCAGTTTGTTTTCACCCACAGAGATTCGGTTACAGACTGAGATTTCAGTGGCTCCTCTGAAATCCACAGAAAAGTTTTATTTGTACCTGAGGAAAATTTTACCCTATCAGAGATAAGCAGAGTGATCAAATGGGCAAATCAACATGACAAAAAAAAAATCCCAAGCATTGTAAACTGCATTGTTGTTTTTTAAATATCCGTCTCTTATGACTACTTTAGAAGAAATAATATTTCTTTAAATAGCATTAAGTATAGCCTTCGTGCATTGGTGAGGTACTTTTTTTGGACTACTAACATCAGGGAAGATGTGCTGTATCTTCAAATCAAATGCACAGACATGGAAGATGTGAAGATTTATTCCTAAATTTCTATTTATTCCTAACTTGCAACTCACAAGTCTAGTATCTGTTTAGTAGATCCCAATCTGAGCAATATTACAGCAGGGATCAGTCCATGAATGTTCAAGAGAGCTGAGAAAAGTTGCTTACATGCGTAAATAGTATCTGATTTGATTATTAAGGGTCCTCTCTTATGATTGTATTAAACCACTGAGTAGTTGGCTTATTTGATCATGTTCTGTCATTGGCAGAGAGTTGTCTTCGGAAGTTGAAATTAAATATGTAGAAGCTTATTTAAAAACATTATAGAGATTTGTACTCACAGTACTGTTATGCCACTGGCAGATGATGTGGATTTTGCCAAATAGGCAGCACAGTACAGGCCTCTAGTGGTAGAAATAAAAATATGTTTATTTGGATCTATCCCTGTAACAGTTTCTGATGATTCCTGCATTGGTGGATAAGGGAAGAGCAACTGATGTCATCTACCTGGAATCATGCAAAGCACTTGACACTGTCTTGCACGACAGCTTTGTCTCTAAATTGGAGAGACAGGGATTTGGTGGATGGACCACTGGGTGGATAAGGAATTGACTGGATGGTCGCACTCAAAGACATGTGGTCAAAGGCTCAATGTGCAACTGGAGACCAGTGAGGAGTGGTGTTCCTCAGGGGTCAGTGTTGGGACCGGAGCTGTTTAACATATTTGTCAATGACATGAACAGTGGGATCGAGTGCACCCTCAGCAAGTTTGCTGACAGCACCAAGCTGTGTGATGTGGTCGACACGCTGGAGGAAAGGGATGCCATCCAGAGGGACCTTGGCAGACTTGAGAGGTGGGCCTGTGCAAACCTCATGAAGTTCAACAAGGCCAACTGCAAGGTCCTGCACAGGGGTTGGGGCAATCCGAAGCACAAATACAGGCTGAGCAGAGAATGGATTGAGAGCAGCCCTGAGGAGGACTTGGGGGTGTTGGTTGATGAGAAGCTCAACATGACCTGGCAGTGTGTGCTCACAGCCCAGAAGGCCAACCGTATCCTGGGCTGCATCAAAAACAGCATGGCCAGCAGGTCGAGGGAGGTGATGCTGCCCCTCTGCTTCACTCTGGTGAGACTCCACCTGGAGTCCTGCATCCAGCTTTGGAGCCCTCAGCACAGGGAAGACATGGACCTATTAAAGGGGGTCCAGAGGAGGAACATGAAAATGATCAAAGGGATGGAACACCTCTCCTATGAGGACAGGCTGAGAGAGTTGGGGCTATTCAGCCTGGAGAAGAGAAGACTCCATGGAAACCTTACAGCAGCTTTCTAGTACATGAGGGGGAGCCTACAAGAAAGCTGGAGAGGGACTTTATACAAGGGCATGTAGTGATAGGACAAGGAGTAATAGCTTCAAGCTCAAAGAGGGTAGATTAGATATAAGGAAGAAATTCCTTATATGAGGGTCGTGAGGCACTGGAACAGGGAAGTTGTGGGTGCCCCCCATGGAAGCATTCAAGGCCAGCTGGATGAGGCGTTGAGCAACTGGTTTAGTGGAAGGTGTCCCTGCCTATGGCAGGGGGTTTGGAACTAGATGATCTGTAAGGTCCCTTCCAACCCTTATCATTCTATGAGTCTATGATTCTATGCTTATTCCAGTCTTAATAATCTGTGTAATGCTTTCTGTTTATAGATTTGGCCTGCTAGTTTATTCACTTGAGGGAAATTGAAATTCTGCAGAGGTCAGAGATGTCAGTGACAATTTTCTGTTAATCTGAAAACCACGATGAGAAAGTAAACTAGGTTAAAAAAGAGAAAAGTACATGGTATATAGCCCTACTCTTGCTCAATTGCAATGGCTATTTGCAGTAGCCAAAAGAGGTAGAACGCAAGCCCTCCCTGTGAGTCTGGCAGGCTACAACCATGCCACATCATATATGCTGAGGCTCAAGCCTTACCACTGCTTTTTCTGCCAGATCTGTGTATGTGCAGGGCCCTGTCAGCATCTCAAAGCCCGGCCATTGCCCAGTTGGTATCACCTCCCTGACAAATTCTCAGGTATTAGTTGTCCAGCAGCGTCCTCCTTTAGTCCTTGGAAAGAAGCAGGCCATCCTGCCAGGCTGAACTGGTAGCATTTAACACTTTCTTTGCCCAGAACAGATTTATTTGTCTTGCACAAAGTACAAGACAGTGACTAATCAACTCCCAGAGGGTTGTTTGGTAGTTTGTTTGGGTGTTTTTTGAGAATTACAAATTTTCACTAATAATAAGAATAATACTCTCAAACGTGTTCATTTCTGAGATAAACATGATGTGAACTTATTCCTGCCAAGGCTAGGTTTCTGTACCATTTCCGCTTCCTTCTTTCTTCTCAAGCTTTTGTTCAAAAGGAACTGAGAACTGCAGGTGAAGAACAGAAAAATAGATGATTTGGAGGGTGTGAAGGTAATGATTACGTAAATTATTCCACTAGGTGTTCTTTATTGGACAGTGGGATTCATCACTGGTCACTGCATTGTAGTGAAGAAGCAGGCAAATTTGGGAGGCTTCAGAAAAGAACAACTGAAATGCTGTGTATTTGGGGAATAAAGATCTGGGGATGAAAGCTTAAGCAGACTGGAAGAGGTCATTCTGGAAGACAGGTGACTGAGGGGATATGTAAGCAGAATCTACATCAAAATCTCTGAGTGACCACGGGCCATGGAAGAAGTAACAGAAGAAGAGAGTAAAATTCTGTTGAGGTAGGCATCCAAGTCAGAACATCATATTTGGAAGCGTATGCATTACTTTAAGGTGCATCCTCTTGTGCTTAAATTTCCTTAGCTCCTCTTACCTCTGCTTATCATGCAGGGGAGGAAGTATCTACATTGTTGGAAGTTTGTCAGGTAGACTAAAAGAGAACCTGCTTATCCTTTCATACACTCATGTATTGCTTTCTTTTGGCTTTCCTTATTACACTCCTCTGTCCTGTCCAGGTGAAGTGTGAGTTGTACCATTTTAGTACAAATAGCACCAACATTTCTCAGACATTACCGCTCATGATCTACAGTGAACTTCGAGCGATCTGCAGCCATGAGCTTGGAAACAATTGCTCTTTGTGTTACCTGTGTTCACACACCTGTTTGTAGCTGTGTTTGAGGACAAGTTCAATGACTTCAGTAGCTGTCCAGTGAGACGAAATTCAGTGACCTACTGAAAATCCCATCCAATTCAGAAAATTCTGTGGGCACAAACTGAAGCACAGGAAGTTCCGTCTGAACATGAGGAAGAACTTCTTCCCTCTGAGGGTGACGGAGCCCTGGCACAGGCTGCCCAGGGAGGTTGTGGAGTCTCCTGGAGATATTCCAGACCCGCCTGGACAAGGTCCTGTGCAGCCTGCTGTAGGTGACCCTGCTTCGGCAGGGGGGTTGGACTAGATGACCCACATAGGTCCCTTCCAACCCCTACCATTCTGTGATTCTGTGAAAAGGGAAAAGTTCTACCACAATATTACTAGTACCAGCTTATGATAAAAAACTTCTTCCTTTAGTCCAGTAGCCCAATTGCAGGGCATCCTGCCGTTACTGCTAAGCCAACTCATGACAACTTTTAAAACAGATTGTTTTTGCAGCAGATGCTGTTGCTTAATGTTCCCAAGCACAGAAGAAAAGATTGTGATTTCTGAGACAAGAATAAAGGCTCATGGCTACGTGGCAAAAAAAAATGTTCAGCTAATAAAACAACTGTGATGCATCCCCAGTCCACATCTGAGCCCTGGCGTCCGTGGCTCACCTCCAGGTAGCTCACAGGGAATGAGTGTTCACCTGATATCTGCATGATATCTCTGATAATCCATTTGACTGATGTGTAAGGAACCCAACAGAAGTGATTCCCTGACATGGGCTAGGGGCCGGCTATTCTATCAATTTAGGGCCAGAACTGGCCTATGCTCTTTATGACTAATCGCTGCCTCTCCTGGGGGTGGAAACCTTCTTGCCTCCCCTCCACTGCTGAGTGAATTCTCTTGCTGTATTGCCTACTTCCCGGAATATGACTGCCAGCACTCAGACGTCGCATTAGGCCCTTCACTCGTCACCTTTTACTGTAGCAGCTGTTGTTTGCATAAGCCGTTACTCCTGGGGAAACAGGGCTGGGCACATGAGGCTGTGAAATCCTGAAGTGAATCTATTTGTAAGTGGGGTGGGAGAGACCGACAGATAAATTATGCGGAGGGCAGTTATGGCACTGTACAACCCTGCCTGATGATTACTCACGCTGGCAACATGCTTTCACTTATCAGAGTCCTAAACACATAGCTTTGGATATGTTTTTACAGGGAGCAGCAGGAAACCTTTAAATCTCTGCTTCTGTCTTACCCGCTTGGTATAGAGATGAAACCATCAACCTGGCACTCCTATTACTCTCATTTGAGAGCACAATCTCTTTAGTGACATCCTCACCTTAAGCAAGCTTGTGAACCATGTGAATATTTTTTGCAAAAACCAGGTCCTTTTCCTTCTGTCTGCTTTTTTTGTGTCATTAGCTTGGGCGTTGCTAGCTATACAGTCATTATATCATGTTGTAATTGTCTAAATCTCCTCATGACAGAAAGTCATTTGAAAGGCTTTCTTGATGTGTTAGACGTGAAGGGAACAAGTTGTATACCATCCATTTTTTTAACAAATGAAGCAGAGGTATGTGATCTGCGTACTCAGATCTTTCCAGTGTCAGTGTCTGCTTTGTGTTGCATTGTATCTCCTGTAGCAGAGATCAGCATTTTCCTCTCAGTAGTGTGTTGACTTTCAATTAGGAGTATATGCTATTGTTAAGAGTGTTTTTCCTATACTGGTATATAGAAAATTGTGTCCCAAAGCACTGGAGAGGAACAAGGACAAAACTGCAAGCCCAGGAGTAGGTACAATCCCAAATGGATCAGTTCCAAACTTCTTACAGTAGTTAAGATAGGAAGGAAGGCTGAAGTATATTGCCACTTGAAACACACCGAGCTACCAAAGTGGAATTGCTAGTCCACATCATCACCCAGGATTTGGCCTGTAGCCTGTAAATTTGCCAAGACCTATGACTATAGGCTAAGCTGACTTTCCCTAGTACATAATGCTGTTGCAGGGGAATGGAAAGCAGTAGGTTTCCCGTTGTTGCATACTGCATCAGGAGAAGAGAGAATTCCTGCATGTTACTCTGGCTAATTTGTTGTCACCCTTGTGAGGACTGTACTAGCCAGCAGCAACAGTAATATTAATGATGCTTCCCATGAACATATTGTCTTTTATCTGAAGATCTGCAAGCATATGTAAACAGTAATTAAGTTTCATAACACCTCAGAGAGTTACAAAGGATTCACGTCACTCACTTTTACGATTCAGCTCTGCAGCTGTTTGACTGCTTATGGCCTTGCTTGTTATTGACTGATTCACCACTAGCCTAAGGAGTCTGTCAGAACCAGAGTCACAATTGCATCTTTTTTCTGCAATAAATGGAGGGGAAAAAGCAATTTTTTTCCCTAGTGATCATCCACACTGTTTTCATTGCTGTGAGAGCAGCATATAAAACCCAGCCAAAATCATCCCCAGTAAGGAAATTGCCGCTCTTTCAGTTTGAAGGAAGCTATGTTGCCCCAGTAAAGATTCTATGTCACTATGCCTTTTTTTATGAGTTATGTTAACTCAAGGCAGTCTGCTATTTCACATAGGCCATCCACAGATGGAGACTGAGGATGGTCCATAACAAAACAGAATCTTTTTTGCTATTATAAATATAAAGCAATTCCAGGAAGGTGTCTGCTATTTTCTGAACGGTGATTGCATCAGAAGGACAGAGATCAGAACATTATGTATTACCTATTGGCTACACAATTCACCATTAGAAGTTGGAAAGTTGAATTGTTCATTTTCTGGCTCCTATAAATATCTGCCCTGTTTGGCTTGCAGATCATGGGCAGCAGATGTGCCAGATCACTAAAGGAGGAAAGAGGATTTTGCATCCTCAATTCTTATTGCTACTGTAAGTACTTTGGTAGTCACTGTGTGGGGAATTGGACTCTACAGATCTTTCAGTCTGCATGGTAGAAACAATCAAGTGATTTGCAGACACGGGCAGGATAAAGGTAAGAGTACGCAAAAGAGGAATAGAAAGTAAAGTGGTAAGAGTTAGGGAGACATCCTGGTTTGGCAGTTGCCTATTGACCACCACATGTCAGCAATTTGCAGGCGTAATTAGAGTGAAAGATATGAAGATGAAAAAGAGTGAGATGGTAGCCATACCAGTTTCTGTAGAGAGGTTTCTCCAGGTGTAGGGCTGAAACAGAAAGGGATGAAAGCATGGTGGCACCACTGATTTAGGTAAAACTAATTTGATATAGACATCTTTGCAGAGAGATGGTATGGGTATCAGCCAGGTGAACAAGAAGAGGGATAGAATAGAATAGAATAGAATAGTTCAGTTGGAAGGGACCTACAATGATCATCTATTCCAACTTCCTGACCACTTCAGGGCTGACCAAAAGTTAAAGTATGGTTTTAAGGGCATCATCCTTGCCTTACACAATGCCTTAGATGTCTTTGACTATCAGAATGCCATGAGGCTGACAGATGTTGGTGTGGTAATTCAGAGCACCTGATTTCATATCGAGAATACGCATGATTTGCTTCTAATGCCAGCTTTTTAATTACAAGAACATTCCCTTTCCTCTAGTGGGAACTCCAGTCATTTGTAGGTGGCCTGCACAAAATCTATGCACCGTTTATATCTCTTTTCAGCCTCTGAAGCAGCATCTAGTATGGCTGACATTGATCATCTTGGTGTGCGTAGTGGAGGAATATCAGAAGGTAGGGTACAGGCAGAAAAATAAATCCCTTCTCCGATGGCAGTGGATGCTCAGTGACAAGTATTGCTATGTACTTTGCCTTCGATAGGAACAGCTGGTGAGATTTAATTTCTCAGATCAGTGCCATTGGTGGTTTTGTGTGGGAGTGAAATGGAAGAGGAAAATTCTCAAAAGAACTGAAACATTCAAGTCTTACAAAGACAGAGGTTTATAAAAGTTTTGTATTCCCTGGATTTCGGATGGGAAAAAAAGAGATAGGAGTCATCATTTCAGAGCAGACAGCCACAGCACTGTAGTCTTACTACATGGATACTGCACTAGTTGAAGCAGCAACTAAATGTGTGTTCTGCCCGTGGCTCATGCATATTGTAAATGCTATGAGGTCTGGTTTTGGAGACCCATATGCAACTTACATCAAAGGCTTTGAGCAAGCTGGTTCGTTCTGTGTGCTATGTAGAGCTCTAGAACTAGAACAATATTCCTGACATCCCTTCGGTTAGGATTCCTCCCTCCAGTTTTATTGCCCTGATTCAGAGTTCAGCATCAGTGACTCCTTCTATAGCAAATGGAGAGAGAGTGGGAAGTCCAGAGGGCAAGTCTGTTCTAAAACTGATGTCTAAGTTATGGCAGATAAGTAGGTTACTAGAGGATCCTATTTCTCTGTGCAACTATTCCTGGGTCCTGGAGTCACCAGCTCAGAACTGGGCATATGAAGTTAGGTGAGATAACCTCAACTTAATGTCTAAATGAAAGCTCATCAGTTTCACCTTTTCTCTCTTTTGGCTTCTTACTTCTGGCCACAATCTTAGCATAAAAACCTTATTGCTATCACCATCCCTAAAGGCTGCAGTTCTATCTCTAAGAGAGCATTCTTACCTGATCGGTCAAGCTGTATTTTTGAGGTCAGTTCTGGGAGTTTTTTGACTCGTGTGTGGGATCAGCATTAAGTCACTACTAATAGAATCATAGGTTCGAAAAGACCTCTAAGATAATCGAGTCCAATCATCTGCCCAACAACACCATGCCTGCTAAATCATATCCCGAAGTGCCATATCTACACATTTTTTAAACACCTCCAGGGATGGTGACTCAACCAGCTCCCTGGGCAGCCTATTCCAATGCCTGACCACTCTTTCTGTGAAGAAATTTTTCCTAATATCTAATCTAAACTTCCCCTGACACAACTTGAGGCCATTGCCTCTCGTCCTATCACTAGTTACCTGGGAGAAGAGACCAACACTTGCCTCACTACAACCTCCTTTCAGGTAGTTGTAGAAAGCAATAAGGTCTCCCCTCAGCCTCCTCTTCTCCATACTAAACAGCCCCAACTCCCTCAGTTGCTCCTCAGAAGATTTGTTCTCTGGACCCCTCACCAGCCTCATTGCCCTTCTCTGGACACACTCCAGCAACTCAATGTCCTTCTTGTAGTGAGGGGCCCAAAACTGAACACAGTACTCGAGGTGCAGCCTCACCAGTGCTGAGTACAGGGGCATGATCACTTCCCTACTACTGCTGGCCACACTATTCCTGATACAAGCATGGGTTAGGAATGCAACCCACCTGGGTGGCCAAAATCTGTTACCAGAAATCAGCATAATAATTCACTCTCTAAAACTAAAGTTCAGAGTTTTAGAAAGTGGGCATTCTTTATTGCAGTGCTGGACGCACAGGGGATAGCTCCAACAAAGTGTACGTGCTGAAAAAACATAATTACTAGGTATTTATGCTACATTACCATACATATCCATTACATTTCTGAAAAATGCTTATCATATTTGTGGTTTTTCTGAGAGGTCATTAGCATAGGTTAATGTCTTTCATGCATGTCTGTTGGCACCTCCGGGTGGTTGTCAGGAGTCTTCAGATGAAGGTTCGTACTCTTCATCATGATGTCCACTGGTTGACCTTTGCTTCTGTGCAAACTCAGTTCTAACGTCATGTATACCATGTCCTTCAAGGTTGCTTCATTACTTTTTTCTCCTTACTAGTCATAGTCCAACTTTGGAACAATACTGATTCAAGACATGATGAATGGTCAGTAGATTTTGAGATGAAAGTCAAAGGTTTCTGAGATCTCTAGGCCTAGAAGTTGTTTGGGAATGCACTTTTGGAGACATGTTCTTTCAGGCTTCTACAACCGCAACTGATGCTTGGTCGCAAAAGCATATAATGAGAAAAGATTCTTACCTCAAAGAACTGGTCAAGTAAGAAGGCAAGACTGACAAAAGGTAGGTATAGAAGCAAAAAGGACTCAACTCAGATGCTGATATATAGGTATCTAGTACCACTGGAGACGCCTTAAGCTAGCTCTGATATCCATGTGCAGCTCACAGATCTGGCACTGAGCCTGCAGGAATCCTTTGCCTACTGGAGCAGTGGGAGGTCAGGCGAGATACCTTAGGGCACCCTGAATATCAATAGGTTCCTATGTGTGGGCAGCTGAATCAGTCTTTAAAGCTCCCCTGAGCATAATAGAAGCTAAATCAGATGTAGACACCTAAATTTAGATGTCTTGTAAGATGATTCCCACCTGAAATCACTTGCCCAAAGTCACAAAGATAGTAGCCTCAAAGCCTGAAGCAGAACTCTGGTCTTGCACCCACATAGGTCGAATATGGCTGTACACTAACTGCAGGCCACCTTCACCGCACTCCTGTGAGACAGGAGAGTTTTCCTTCTGTTTTACAAATTTGGAAACTGAGGCATAGAGAGGCTGAATGACTTTCCTGAGACCATGGAGTATGCTTCATATATTGTATGCAGAATAATTAAACTGAAAAATCTGTGCTGGTGAAATTAAAATTCTGGGGTCTAAGACCATAATTTACACAAAGAGCTGCTGTAATCTTCCAGTCCTATGCATAGGGACAGGTTGCTCAACACCTCTGCTAAAACCTTTCTTCCCGTAACCTTTGCTAAACCTTCCCAGGTCTGTGCGATCGGTTGCACGGTGGATAAGTGAGATGATCAAGAAACAGAATCCTTGTGACAGAAGTTGAAGGAGCTTCTTCCTTCCGCTGCTTCTCTGTGCATCTTACAGGCTTCTGTTTACTCTAAATAGATATGAGTTCGGATTTTTTTCATGCACAAGAGGTTTGTTGACTGGCCCCAAATATACTGAAAAGTTTGGTTAGGTTTTTGGAGTGTTTTAGTGATGGTTGATCGTCACCTGAAATCACTGTATTTCTCCAGAAGCATATATGAGCTGGTAATTGCATATTAGCAAAACAAACTGAGTCATGCAATTATTATTCTGTAGGAAATTCTATTGCTGTAAAAACATCTATTATTATGTTACCCATTGTTGAGAGAGTACTCATGAAAACAGCTGTTATTTGTTTCTGTTGTTAGCAATTGAAAGCTGATGGGATTGTTAAAGAGCGTGAAGTAGGGGAGATTACACAAACTCCTTCCACAAACATGCTCATGAAGATGCCATTACAGAAGTTCAGAGCTTTCTTTGGAGGACAGTCTTGCCAAGGAGCAAGGCAGTGCTTTGTCTGCTGGTAGTGTTGATAATCTGTTCCTGTCCTTGAATTTCTCACCCTAGGAGGTCTGTTATCCCATAAGTGGCTGTAGACCTTGTTTAGCAAGAGTGCAGATGTAGATAAGAGCTGAAGGAGAGATTTCTTTTTTTCCACCATGCTTCCTGTGCTGTGGCATCTGCAGCTCTGACATTTACATATTATTGAAGCCTTTCTCCAGCTCCAGGACTCTCCATGCTAGATGAAGCTGGTCAGGAAAGTGGTACCTGAGAGGTATGCTGCAAAATTAAGTGATTTACGTCTTCGTTTGGACTTCATCCCTGGTCAGGTGGCATAAGTTTCATACGTAAGTTACAAGTAATTTTAAATATCCGGATATAAAACACTGCATATGAATATCTGCATGCATAAAACACTTGCGAGGTTTGGTTCAGCTAAATTGCATATGAAGTGAATTTGATGCCATTCACGTTTTCCAAGGGCCAGCTATATGCAAGTTTTAGAAGGTATCTGGCCACCTCAGATATTTAGATATGTGCTGGTAGTTAAGGTTGTGGTGCCTTAACTGGTTAGATATTCTTCAACCCAGACTGAAATTCCTGCTGCTGTTATTTGGTGTTTTGTTGATTTCAGCAGGCTGGTGATACGACTTCAAGGTGAGTTCTGCTGCAGAAGAGAGGTTGCCTTTCACTGCTTTCACCACCACGCCGTGCATCCCTTCAGTTTAGAAGCTGAGAAAGAAAGTCAGTTTGCTTGATTGGTAAACTTAGTCATTTTTTTTTCAGGCTGATTTGTTGCTGCTTATCAGTGTGGTATGAGTGTGGCTTATACCTCTGTAACACTGTGGAAATCAATGTAAATGGGATATCTGATCTGAGACTTTCCTGCCCTATAGGACCTGGCCTGGATACAGTGGATAACTGAAATAATTAAATACGAATGGTTTAAAGATTGGACAGTGAAAAATAGGTCTTAAATTTGATGTAACACCTTGATTAAGAGCAACAAGCAGTTCTACTTTTTCAAGCAATTTTATCTATGTTAAAAGAAACTTTTTAGGTGGGTAAGTAATTTTGATCAGATAGTTTTTAAATTGTTCACAGCTACAGAAAGCATTGCTACCAGAGGTGAGGTTAGAACCCATTAGGTTTTGGACTTTCGACATGTACCACAGTATATCTCCTTTGTAGGAGGTATAGGTAGGAAAAGTAAAGCACGCAGGCCTGTCGGATCTGATGAGCCTCTGCTGTGGTCTTGAGAGCATCATCGTGCCACAGCATGGATATCCAGATGAAAATGGCCCACTGCTGCCCCTTGTCTTTCTCAAGTATTGAAACAGGTCTGTTTTGTAAATTTATTATTTTAGTACAGTTTTGTTTGGAAGTAACAGCAATTAGAGGACCAAACAACTACACTGTCTAGAAGCCCTCAGAATTGTTTTACTGTTGTTGTTTGTTATTGATAATGATTTTGTGGCAAACACCCGTGTTATATGCAGGAAACACCCACATTTTAAATTAGTTAGAATATGCAGTCTTTTAAATCTCTGATTGACTTGTCTGAGTTGTCATATATTGTACGTAACGGAGTAGCTTATTACTATGGCTGTTATTAGCATGCATGTTCCTGCAATACCCTTTTTTCTTAACAAGTCACTGAATTAAAAACCCAATTCCCATTGGCATTCAGAGCTCCCCTAATAATATTTCAGGTTTTTTTCTATGGAGCTTTTGCTGAAACTGAAAGCCCCAATGGCTTTTGTGTGTAGTCCCCACAGAGCTGCCCTCACAGTTGTGCTGACATCCATCAAAGGACACCCATTCTTGGAGTGTAAAAGTACCATGTTACTGATGTCGTCTCTCCATCTGCCAGCCATGCTAGTGAACATCTGCAACGGTACCTCTGGGAATACTTCAGGAGCAGGGCAGGTTTTAAATAATGAAATCTGCTTCATGGCATTTTTTAAAAATTTCAGTTTACATGAACAATAAAATGCTTTGCCCCAAATTAAATGTGCTTGTGAAAATTCACTTCAGCTGTTTTTTTTTTTTTTCACCAGGGTAAAAAAGTTTGATGGAAAAATTTATGTCTATAATTCTTGAGTCTTCTACGTCAATATAAATAGCTCAACAAACATTGCTTAAAGTTACTAGATAGAAGTAATTAAATACAGTCCCATCTACAAATAATAGACAGATAGAAAGGACTGGTCTGATTTATTAGCTCCATTGATTCACACAGATAAATCACCAAACCTTTTTAAGGACTTGAGCACCAAAACTTTAGAAATGAAACCTGTTGATTAACAAGCAGTTGAAAACTTTGAGAAACGGCCTTTATAGGAAGCTCTGCAAAAAATGGTATGTAAAGTTCACTATCATTGTCTCCCTGAATCTGAATCAACAAGAACCTGGATAAACAAAAAAGCCACCAGTACGATACTAAAGGTCAGTCAAACCTTCTCCTAAACTGGGTTGCCCTTCTGACTCCCCCACCCCCAAAATGCAAAGCCTAAACCCTGAATCACCTTTTGCAAAGTATCTGTTTAATTTCCTCCATAGCTCCCACAAGTCATGGAAACACAGTAGTTATCCAGCAGCAGTAACAAGTGATGAGTTTCAGCCAAAAACTGCCACCACATGGTATGTCTGATTCTCCTGCTTTCAGAAGCTAATCTTTGGTGTTTTGCCCTTCAGAAGTGCTTAGGACGCTATCTGGTGACAGACACAATGCAGTGGTACAAGGTATGATGCTACTCTCTTTTTTTCAGAGTTCTCCTAATAAACTGTGCCCAGCAGGAAAATAAGAGGGCATACCTACACCCCAGGTGCAGGTACACCTCAGGTGACCAAGCAGAATGCCATCACTTGGCTTTGCACTATTCCTTGGTGGGAGGGGTACCTCCACATGGGACTGAATCACGTGCACTGCAGTTACTGACTTGAGCCACTGCCGAATAAAGCTCTTTACGTTTTTCCTTGCTACTGTTGCTGGAGATCACGGAGGTGGAAGCTTGGTGTCACTGTTGAACGCCTCAAAATTTTTTTTCATAGATCTGTAAAAACAGTACTTGTGACTTCCCCAGGGACTGGATATGAGGGGGTGACTCCAGCTGAGTTTTCTCTGCCTTCCTTGAGTGAGTGAGTGAGTGAGTGAGTGGGTGTTCCCACCATTCTTCCCTCCCTCATTTTGTGGTTTGGACTTATTTTGAGTGCACGAAAGGGTCGCTGGCAGCCCATTGTGATGGGATGAAGGAGTACTCTGAACAGACTGTTTTCCAGGGTCTTGTCCAGGCAAGATTCCTCACATTTCACTGTTTGAAAAGCTGTCATGACATGCCCTGAAGAAACCTGCAGAAGAAATGCTGGCCTGTTTCCCACTTGGCCAGGCTCCCAAGCGTGACACTAAAGGTTAGTGGTTCACTCCTGTGGAATCCCCATCCTCTTCCGCATTCGTTTTCCTCCTCTTTCCAGTCCCCTAATCTGATAAATCATGTGGGGAGAGGCAGGAGAGGGAGGGGGAGGAGAATGTGATGTAACCTCCGCTCTGGCGAAGTTACGAGACAACACCACGGTGCCTGCAGCTCATGGTGGTTTGATGGTGGGTACCACTGGAAGACTGAATTGTGCTTACGAGGTGTGAAGATCCACCACATCTGAGTGAGACCCAGCAGGTGACGTACTCACCTCGCCAGCGGAGAAGAAAGCTGAGCACAGCGTCTACTTAATGGCACACGCTCTTGCAGCTTGTTTTGCTGCGTGCCAGATGGACCCAGCGTGAGAGGAGCAGTGGCTGTGTGCTGTGGACCCCCCTGAGAAAAGGCAGGCACGAAGCTGGCGGCACTGCTGGGGTAAGTCTGCTCTTGCTTCCCGGCTTTTCCTGTTCATTACAGGCTGTTGGTTTGGAGGAAGCAAAGGAAGTGGAGTGGAGTGAGCTGGAGTGCGTATGGATTGTTTGAGGGCATGTAACCGTATGAAATCCCCGCTGGATTGACTCTGAGCCATCTGATAATCACCGACTAATCTCTCCACTGGCAGATTCTGCCCGGATTACAAGGGCGTGTGTCTCTGTGTCAGGACGCGTATGAGAGATGCTTGTGCTGAGGGTCTGAGGGTATGTCTCAGAGAAACACTCCAAAAAGGCATTCAGCTGCAACGATTGCAGGAGAGAAATTTGTGCAAGTATGCTTCTGTCACCGGCACGGTGCTGTGTGTGCAGCTGCATGTCAGGCTGTGAGGTCTGCTGACAGGGAGCTGTAGGTATACCAAGTTTTGTTGCCTGTTACGTTTCACCAGAGTAAATCTGTATACAACTGGGATAGAGCAAAGCCTTGTTAATATTGACAGGTCTTGTCCAGATGTGCAAGGTCAAAAGTACAGTTGGTAAACAGTGCCAGGCATGCTCTATGCGTTTGTATTTCCAGCAGAACTATGTGGTCTGGGTATTAAGAAACTGTTTGTATTCATCAGGCTCCTTAAAACACATTTGTACCCGTAGAAGAGGCCTTATATTGGGCTATAATTTTCCCTGTTGTGTAATGCACAAGCTACTGTGCTGCAGGGACCCAGCAGGCACAGGAGAGTACAGGACAAGTCCAAAGGAGGCATGGGTACTCTTACACTCTGCAGTCTATGAGAAGTCAAAGGAGAAAATGTCCTTTTCTCAGTACCAGGAGGAGACGAAACTGGGTGGAAGCTGGTCCTGTGTAATTGTTAACGGAGAGAACTAGGGCAGATAACACAAGCTGTTGAAACTAACTGCAGTAATTTTCTAGGTGAACTTCCAAATGCTGTTGAAAAGATCTCCCTGCTAAAGAAAAGAAGGGAAGAGGAGGAGCATCATATTATATATGAGCATTCTACTTTAATATACTATATTACAGAATACATACAAGATAAAGCAAAACAAACTTAATGTGTAAGATGGGCTTCAATAAGTCAAATGACCAGCAAAGCTCAGTTAACCTCTCTGGAGCTGCAGCAGAACTGAAGTAATCCCAAGCCGCCTGCTAGCATTATGAATTTCCCAAGAATTCTTGCACAAGGATGCAGTTATACCACCTGGTTCATGTCCTTGCATCAATCTTGTGTTTACACTGCTTTAGAAAAAATATGACGTGACTGATTTCCCAACATGGTGCACAGGGCTCCTGGCTATGTTATTTCACATGCAGCTACTCTGAGTATTTTCAGAGGTGAAACTTCAACAAAATATCAAAACCTGGAAATAGAAGTTAAACAGCTAATCATTACAGGTGGCTTCTCTTCCTTCCTTTTTCATACATAACTCTAATCCTGGTCCAAAATTTGAGTTTCTACAGAGCGCAAACTATTTTATTTTCATTAGCAGTAGTCCTGAGTCTTTGTCTAAGAAGTCTCCTTGTTCAAGACTCTGTCAAGTCTAGGACAAATGGTGTTAATCTGATCCTGGAGATGCTAATTTTAATTTCTTTCCAGAACTTCTGATGGCTTCAACTTGGCAGAAAACTCAGGAATTCTACAACTGGGTCCTTGAAAGTGGAGGTAGGTAGAGATGCTGTCTTAAATAGGAATTTCCATATAAATAACATGATCACGAAGAACAAACCTAGAAGGAACATGATCCTCATATGAGCCCACCTTTTTTCCACTAGGCAGATTTTCACTTTTCCTTCTCCACTATCACAGACTTCTATTAAGTCTTGAAATATATCTCAGGGACACTCCAACTGGATCACAGTATACGGATTGAAGGGATGGGGGACGTCCCCTGCCCATAGTAGGGAAGTCTCTACAGCTTTCTGTTCAATGTACAACAGACTCTCACAGGATCACAAGCAAGATGTGCTTAGGATTGTCTGTTAGGTCTGGAATATTAAAGAAAGCGAATTTTTAAAAATGCCTATTCATGTGTTATGGGAAAGTTTAGTAGTCTAAAGAGTTAATACTTTGAGATTTAAATTCCTTGCGACGCCAATAAAACCTCTTATCAAATGAAATATTGACAGAAACCACTGTTCAGTGTTTGAGATTTGACATTTTACATTTAGGAGGCTTCAGGTCTTCAATAACTAGAGGTCCTACAGGTCCAATTTGGTGCCACAGGGCTCTGTTGGATCCCTTGGATGTAAGGAAAAGCCACAAATTGGCATGAAGGTAGAATGGCAGGCCTGCATGGTGGCTTTGACAGGAGAAGGACATGGGGCGTAGTGCTCAGGGTGTAAATGACTTGAATTTCAGAAGAGATTCTGAACTGGGATTCAGGACTTCCGATGGACAGTTAGATCCAGAAGTGGAATATCAAAGAGCTCTTGACACAGCCCATAACAGGAATAGTAAAGAACTGGGAAGCTTACAAGGGACCAGAATTAACAGAGTTGTGTGGAGAAGGATGGCATTTTAAAAACCTCCTCCAAGGCCCATGGCTTCACCAGAGAGCCAAGGACTAAAATTCAATAGAGGACTTCTGCAAGGATCCCGGGCCTAGAACAGTGAGAGGGGTCTGAGGCTTGGGACTAGCAGGTCAGGAAGCAAAGGGAGATGCTGAAGGAGTTTAGCAGACCTAGTGACCATGCTGGGAATAGGAGAGGAAAGCGTGAATGGGAACCGGGATGTTTTTGCAGAGATAATGTGTCCTGAATTTCTGTGGGTCAGAAATGAGGCAGGATCAGGAGGAGGTAGCATGACAGAAAATCTATTGAGCTTCCCTTTACAGTAGGACTGAGTAGCATTATTAGCAGGCAGAAGTGTTTTGTCATTTTCCAGTGAAATGGCATGCTTTGAAGAGAGCCGACACCATGAGCAGACGTGAAAATGAAGAGATGGAGAATTTCAGATGTCCTGAGCATTGTGGGGTGGGAAGGAAACGGCACCAGTGATTGAAACAATTTCATTATTTAGCTGTAAAGATTTACACTCCTGAAGATCCAGGAACTGTTTCATTTGTTCTGTACATCCCTGCTGCATGTCTTGAACTACTCCTTTCGCCCTTACGCAGTTCAGTCCTGCAGCCTGTGGTGAGGAGTCCAGCTCATGATAGGAAGGGTCTTTCCATGACTGTGCTGCGGAAGATCGGTGCTCAGCAGAGCAGTGTTCTAGGTACAACAGTCCCAACCTACAGGTTGTGCTAAAGCCTTTTAGCGGAGTCTGGCACATTGAGCTCCAGGGTAGGATGAGTGTGGTACTGCTTTGTACAGACACACGAGATACCAGTTTAATTTTTGCCAGAGAGTAAGCCACAAAGAGCATGCCCAAGGGAAGTCATTAAATATATCTGCCACACAGTGTACGGGATGTGCCAGCTTTGGCTGTGTGTGCTGCTTTTCAGATCCAAGGACGGACCCATGGCCCCTGGTCCACTCTCCACTTCCAGTCACGCTTCTTTTTGCCTTCTACCTCTTTGTCGTGGCACTGGGGCCCTTCTACATGCGTAAGCGGAAACCGCTGAAGCTGCGAGGCCTGCTGATTGCCTACAATCTCTCCATGATGACATTATCAAGCTACACGTTTTATGAGGTGAGGAGACACGATTGGCCCCTCCTGGGTAAGTGTCTGGGAAGTGTTTCAAAGCCAGAGCCATTTCAACAGCTTTTGCTGACAGACTGTAATGAAGGGAGTGGGAGCAGAGTTGGACTTGTCTAGGTTTTGCCACAAGAGGACCAGTATTGCCCTGTTGAAAGTGTTATTTCCAAAGCATACCTCGTTTCCTCCCATTTCTCAATATTCGTCTCATTCATAAAATTAACATTGAAAGGTTCCTGAATGAACAAGTTGACAGTTGAGATCTCTCTGGTAGACACAGAGTGTATGGAGGATGTGGAACCTCCTCATTTCGTCTCGGGTCTGTCTGGTGAGGGACCCATCTCTGAGAAGGAGAAATGCTTTTCCAGACTTATGCAGTCCTCTCCAAGAGTGCCAAGCACATTGCAGCTCCCTGCTGCCGAGAGTATTAATGACGTCACTGTTTTCTGCTTGTTCTCGATGCATAAGCCCTTCCACAAGACTCTCCCAAGTTTATGTAGGCCACTTAAAACATGGCCGAACAGGTTTGAAAAACATTTTGATGTCAACAAATTTGCCCTTCTCATTTATAATGAAATTGTTATACTTAGTTAAAGCAAATTGCAATTTTTTTGAGCAAATACTTCTCGATCGGACAACAGGTATGAAAATTGCTTGTCTGTGCTTAGTTGTTCAGTTACACTGGTGACTTGGTCCAATTAATAGGTAAATGCAACCAGCCGAAACAAAAGAGTATGGGATATTTGCAAAGGAAAACAGTGTATTTTCAAAGATATTATGAAGCCTAGAATTCGCTATTGCTGCTGACACATTTTTGAGCACTCCAGTGATTACATAGAGGGTTACAAATATGCCCAGACCGAATTTTCTTCTTCAGATTCCAACAAGGATGTGAAGTACTTTGTTTTAGTTTTTTACTATTTCCTCAGCTGTATAAATTACACAGATTTTCTGTCAGCGAGTACTAGATTGAGACCCTGTTACCTTAGCATTAAGACGCACATCTTTTTGGAACAGATCGCGTTGAACAGAAAATGAATGTCTATCACTTTTCTTTTGTTTCAGTTTCTGGTAACTTCAATCTTGGATGACTACAGCTACCTGTGCCAGCCAGTGGATTACAGCCAGAGTGAACTAGGAATGAGGGTACAGTTCTGTGCAAAACTTGCTTTAAGCCCTGCTCCTCCTGCGGGTATGCAGATTGTTTTGCTCATAAATAGCAATTTGCATGCCTAAGAAGGCTTGTACTCCAGTTTGTTGATTGTAAATCTATTTCACTAAATTATCTGCTTCAACTATTCCACTTTGCTTTAGTTCTCTACAAATTAATTACCTCAGTCAACATAGCCATCTAAACTCCCTCTTTGATCACTGGAGAGATTGATTTATCTGAAGATAAATGTCAAGTATAGATATTGCAAATTACCTGTGAAGTGTATGTAGCTCTTTCCATTGGCTGTATAAGGATTCTGGATGATCACTATCAACAAGAAAACCAATTTTTATATCCTCAGCTTTACATGACATAAATCTTGCTCGACATTTCTTTAAGTAGAGGGATTTGGCTAAAACTGTTCCTTGTCTGGTCATCACAGGGGTCCTACCAGCTTCAGCTTTCCAAAATGCCGCATGAGTTTTTTCTGTTTGAATTCAGAACTATTATGCTTGCTTCCAGATCTAACCAGGCTTTGAACAGACGCAAGCATGGATATTTTCAGTTTTTGAGATGCTTGCCATCAGCCTAGAAACAGCTTCTGAGCAGCTCACCCTTGTCTCATCAAAGAGCAAGCAACTTAGCAAACCAACCATCTGACCAGCCAAAGCAACCCTGAATACCTTTCCTCTCCCTAAATCAACAAAAAAAAGAACCCCCAAAAGCAACATCCATAAAAGAGCCCCTCAGGTTTTCCTCCCTTGCTGTCGACCCCAGGTGGGCAGTTTTCACGCAGTGTGCGTAGCAGGAAACCTCAGGCAGCGAGGCTGAGCAGTGAGTTCGCCTGGAGGTCTAACAGCGTTTCCTTGTGCTGCCCAGCAGATGGCAAGAGCGTGTTGGTGGTTCTTCTTCTCCAAAGTCATCGAGCTGCTTGACACGGTAAGGAGGGCTCGGCGGGGTTCCATAGCAGGACTGGTGCTGTAAACAAATCACTCCCTTGTCAGAAAGGGGCAGGGTGCCAAAAGCTGATGTCCTCGGCTGAACCTGTATTGATTTGGTTGATGCTTTTCAGTAAATGCTGTTTTCATGTGTTCTGCTCTGCCTGTTTGTGGGAAGAAGGCTGATGCTAAAGAACAGGGCACAGCTTCAGCATGCTGGTTTTTGACAGCGTTTGGTCTGCAAGAGACCACCACGACCACTGGATATCATGCTTCTAGGCTTCCTCAAAAGCTCCTTTCCAGAAGAAAAGAACTGCTGCTGTCCAGTTTGCCCGTCTCTGTCCCAGTGGCTGCACATGTTCTTGCGGGCAGGCATTCCCTCCGAACCGCAGTGCTAGGGGAGAAGCTTTGACCATGGCTATTGCCATATGGTCCTCCAAAACTGTAGCTACCGGTTGATTAAGGCTGCCAGACAGGATCTGCCATAGCCTGTCAGGCTGAATAATAGTGGTTATCTGGGCAGTAAGGAAACTGCACACGTACAAGTATGTGTCCTGGTGTTTTTGCTGCCACAGATTATCCCCAAGTTGTGGGTTAAAGGTTTGTGTCCCATGTGAAACTGAAAGTTCACCTGAAGACAGTACCATGTTATAGCTTGGCTTCAGCTCTTCCCATGTGTTATGAATAGCTGACTGAACTAAATAGGGAATCCCATCTAATCCGCTTGGTCAGCAGCAGTAAACTGTATCCTGGCCCGTCTAAGACTTCACAGCCTAGTGCTCTTTGGAGTTGAAGTTGACAACACGCTGTCTGAAAAGTGAATCAGCTTGTGGAGACCTCCTAGGCCTATTGCCAGTGGGTTGACCAATCCTCTTTTGCTTGCACCAGCAACAAAAGGACCTTTTTGCCAGTCCTGAGTCCCTGAAAAACAGATTCACTTTTTTGTGTGGGTGTGTGTGTGTGCATGCAGAAATACAGTGGCCTGACACATATGCATCTGCCAAAACTATTCTCTTTACTAATGCAATTACAGCAGGGTCTGGGCATTCAACACAGCACTTCTGTGTGTGGATCTTTCTCTGGTACCTGTAAACACCGAACCTATCAAATCGACTCAAGATTTTCCTTTGTCTGGCTTCTTTCAGGTTTTCTTTATTCTGCGCAAGAAACACGAACAGGTGACTTTTCTGCATGTGTACCATCATGGCACCATGCTGTTCAACTGGTGGTCAGGGGTCAAATATGTGCCTGGAGGACAAGGTATGTCTCTGTAGACACCTAGTATTTCACTTTTTCTTGTGCTGTGGGGATAGCATAAACAGTGCAGATGGGCTGACTGCCAGGTAGGAAGCTCACCTACTTCCAAAGGTGTGAAAAACATTTGTGTTTCAGTTGATACCATCTGCTCAGCTCTTTGGGCTATTTAGACTGCTATGTTCACTACCTTATCCAGAATGAGAACGTGCCAACAGAATGTGTCCAAACAGAAACAATAACATCCTGTACAAGGTCTATGCTTATCTCCACCCAGACCAGCTCTCCCTTGCTCCCCATTCATGTAGGCCTGGTGCAGTAGCCCATGTTCTGGCTCTCCATTTTCTGCCCTGACTGTGCCCAGCAAAGTCCTCACTCCCTTTCTGGTCTGTATCCAGACTGCTTCTCCTTTTTGCTCCACTGAAGGAGAAGCATCTGAGTACTAGGCCACTATCGGTAGAACCTGTACAAGACACCACGATATTTTTTTTGGAGAAGCCATTTTGGCTGCATGGCCTTGCCACCAGAATGCTATGAAATACTTAGGGCAGAAGGCAAAGAATTCTCTCCTCTGCCTTTGAAGCTCTTTCTTGGTCTCTAAACACTAGGTATGGGATGGTTATATGCCAAAAGGAGAAGGAAGAATGTGATTTGCTTCCTTGGCAGAGTCTGGATTGAAGGTTCGTGCATAGGGGTGATATGATGTATTTTGAAAGCATCACCACAATGGCTGAGAGCTCATCACATGGTTAGTCTTGAATGGTTTGTGTGTCTTGTGCATCCTGACTTCTGTATTTTTCAGCCTTCTTTATTGGGATGCTAAACTCCTTTGTACACATCTTCATGTACGGTTATTATGCCCTGGCAAGCCTGGGACCGCAGATGCACCGTTACCTGTGGTGGAAGCGTTACCTAACCATCATGCAGCTGGTAATTAATTCCATGTGTTCATCTCTGTGCTTCTGTGTCTCATTGTGATGGTCCCTGCTGTCTGTCTCTGACCCCTCACCAACTCAAGTCTTGCTGTCTGCAGCCAATGGAAGTCACCATATCCTTACATGTCTTCCTGTACCACTATGAGAGGTGGACTGATCGGTGACCTACTCTGAATGGTACTCTCAGAAAACCAGCAAGATGCCTTCAGTGATCATATCGACTAATAAGCCCCCACCTTTGTGAGGGGAAGGAGAGAGAAAAATTAAAAATTAGACTTCTCCCTTTTCTGTTGTGTATAGCAGCCTTTTCCCCTCTGGAGCCCTGAAAACACAGCTTGATTTTGAAGGTTTGGGGTGGTAGCTTGGGAAAACTTTGGATTCTTGGTGGGGCAGGACACTGGGCAGCCTTCATTCTGTTTCTTCAGAAAGGAAGAGTATGTCTAACTGCAGGCAAAGAGAGGCAAGTTAAAGAAAATTCGGAGTTTTTCTGTAGAGAATTCTTTTGGATGTTCTTTCCTTCATCTCCAAAGAGGTGACAAATCCTGACAACCCAGTGGTTTTTCAAATATTCAGTGTAAAAGCAATGTTCTAGACAAGGACAGTGATTATAGTTAAGTGTGTGGGAGAGTTCATTCCACACAAAGCAAGGTTATGCGAACAAAAAGTATGCAGTTACCAGAGAAGAGAAGGAATAGCTAGGGTAGATGTAAAATAGTGGTGCACTGGAGGCTGGTTTGGAACTCTTATTTATCCTGAATGGTGAAAGCAGAACAAGAAAGAATTGCATTAAATGAAAAGGTATTTGTAATGCAAAATATAGCATAGGAAATCAGGTTTTATTTAACATACTTTCAGTGGGTAGAATTCATTGCTTCAGAGTATTGAGACAGATGACTTCTTACTAAAATAGAAAAAAAAATAGAAGTAGCATCTGTAGTTCCTCTCTGTAAGCTAAAATACAATTAAAATTTTTATGGGTACAACAGTTTGATTACCACTGGGGAAGAGAAGGACTCTCCCACTTTTAGTTTCCATATTCCAAGATCTCAGTTACTGGCCCATGGCAGAGAAATGGCACAGAGGCAGTGGTCTGCTCCCAGGCAGGAGAGGCTGGATTCCAAACCTGCTCCTTGCAGCAGTGGGCAAGCCTCAATGTTTGGTTGACAGGTGACACCCTTTCGTGTTGGAAAAACACTCTTGGGCTTGAAAGACAAGTTTTTCAGGGATGTCAGGAGAGGCAAGCAGGTGATAGTCTGGGTTCAGGACACTACTGATATGTTGTGATACTCTTTATGATGGCCCTAATGGTCAGTTGAGGTATGTCTCGTGTAGGTTCCCTAATCTGGCTGCTTCTTTTTTCCCCCTCTTCCAGTGCCAGTTTGTAGCCATTGCTGCTCATTCTTCCTACAACCTCTTCACAGAATGCTCGTTCCCCGATGGCTTCAACACTGCAGTCTTCCTCTACATTATCAGCCTCATTGCTCTCTTCCTACACTTCTACTATCGGACCTACATTAGGGGAAAACAGGAGAAGATAGTTTAAAGAAAATCAAAGAAGAGAGTGAGCACAATCTGATGAACTTGCACGTTCTCTGCTGCTACTAATATGATTGAATGAAGAAAATGTGTTTGGGGAGTGTGCGTGAGGCTTGTCTGCAGGTTCATGGTTGCCTTCAAATATCTCAAGTTAGGAAGAAAAAAGGAATGACATAAACTCAGGGATTAAGATATTAAGGAGCACACTTAAGCTGATACAAAGCCAAGCCAAGTAGTCATCAACATAGCAGCCTTTGTGAAACCAGCACCAGAAGATCTCCTCCTTCCCTTCCATCTGTTAGCTCAGTTTGCAACGTCTAGCATCCAGTCAGGACTCCTTGGCTCATTTCGTAGCCTATAGAGGGTTTCTTTGCATTCATAAAATCATCTCAGCTTATCATTCTAGATCAGGCAGGGTCAGGTGCCTCCAGCCTTGAAAGCAATGTCCAGGTAACAGCAACAGCCAGGAACTCACTGGGACTGCAGGATGCACGTACCTGTATGCTACATCCCAGCCTTTCCTATTAAGGAAGCTCCCAGTAAGACTGGGGTGGATTATAGCTATATGGCTCTGATGGTTTAACTTTATATTAGCAAAAGCGTGAAGGAAATTGGATATTATATTGTCCAACTGGGCAGGTGCCTCTGTTCCTTTGCTGTTCTGAAGCTAAATAAAATACAGTTAAACACTGTTAAAGTTTTGATCTGGTAGTGCTTTGAAAATGCTACATTCAGATTTTAAACTACAATGTGGTATTTATCTACTGCATTCTACTTTTGTTGATTAAAACTAGTATTACGGAGCAGTGATTTTTTTCACAGGTGAAACATAAAGTTCTTGAAGGAGAGTATTAGAATTAGTAACTTGGATGCATTGCCATTCCCAAGCCAAATTCACCTCAAATGTAAAGACGTCTAACTCCTCTGGGAACGCCTAGAGGATTAGGTACTAAGCTGAACCTAGCAACTGGGTGTACACAAAAAAAAACCTGTGTGCTCTACAGCAATCTGGAGTTTAGTGGCTATGCAAAATAAGAGCAACTTGTTCATCACCGGTTCTTAGGCAAAACCTTTTCTTTAGCTACCTCATGCGCCTGTATAAGATAAAACAGTATTCTTCCATTGCTTACCCTCCTCCCCTTCGCACACATACACAAAGGATTCGTTTACGTGACCACAATGACACATCATAAATGTCATTCCATTGATTTGAATAGTCTTTCTTCTGATTTTCACTGGTGAGTATGAAAAGCAAAACAGGGCTGATTTTACATCTATGTGCTAGCTGTTTTTCTTCAAGCCAAATATATCTCCCCTCTACCTACTATATATATTGTATGGCTTTTGCATACTAGAATGCTACTTTTGTTAAAGCTTTAAATAATAAACCTCTGGGTGGGTCTTCTATTCTTCCCTTTGTTTGGTAAGGCAGGAAAAAAAAAATCTGCTGTGTATTTAACATACTGTATTCATGCTGACGGTTTCCCCAGAGGCCTCTCCAGCATTGAAGACTTAGTGCAAGTAAAGCTGTTTCATTACTCCTACCCATTTAATGATTCACTTATGACCCTATCCTGCTTAAACCATCAGTACATTTAGCCCTCTAGTTTCATGGTAGACAATACCTTCCTGCAGCTGGCTAGATTATCTGTGCTTATAGAGAAATCTAATGAATTTAGCTCTTTTTCCTATATGTGAGGGGATCACGAGTAGGTCTCAACCTGAGTTTCCCCTCACATAAGCTTTTTCAGATTGTTGTTAATAATTTCAAGGGCTTTACTAATAATTTTATACCAGGATGAGCATAAAATATTTTAATTTTCCTTGATTCATTCATAATTCATGACCGCTTACAAATTAGAAATGAGCAGGAAATTTGGATGAGATTACTCAATGTTTTTGCAAATCCACTCCTCTTTAAAATATATAAATTTGTAAACATGTCATTTGGCTTTTTTTAAGCAGCCTGTGCAGCTTAATTTGTGTCTGTGTATGACAGAGCTTACTGCAGTGGATTCTGATATAGCTGGTAGCAAAATACAAATGCATGAATTTGCCACCTGACAACTTGTATTAAGTGACTGACCACCTAAATCACATGCCACTGTAACTATTTGTCCTAGATATGCAACCTTTGACCTAGCCATTCCTCTCCCTCTTGCCCATAGCCTGAGTGAGTAGCCTGATCTTGCACTTTTGATACGGTAAGAACTTTTTGTCAGCATGACTTCAATGGCTGTAGGGTGAAAAAGAAGTATTTTCAGTTGGGTGATAAAGAGGGATCAAGTTTGCCCAGAGACACCATGCTTTGCATACTTAAATAGATATTGGTTTGGAGTACAGCCATTACAAAAGCATCGATGCAAACAAAATTCACTTGTGAGAGTATTTGCCCTAGCAGCGAAGATAAAATTGCATTGGTATCGCTGAGTGGCTCCGCAGGTGTTGATTCTTTGCTTCTTCAGATTGCACCTGCTCGTCTTCATTCTTCTGTTTTATATTGGGATATGACAGTTGGTCCTGTCCACTTGAGGCACCCTGTTGTGACAAGAGCAAAACCTGAGGGTAGAGGTACGTGCTCCTGGAATTTAGAAGAGAATAAAGGCAGACAATGAGATTTCCCCTTGAAGATCAAGTCCCTAAAGGTTACATCACAGTAATGCACTGTAAGTCAAAAGGGCTGGAAATTATAAATTGCAAGTTTGGATGATTCATGCTGCCTGGCAGAGCCAAAGCTTTGAGGGTGAATTGAAAATCTCCTGTCGCAGCTGGTTTTGTAAAAACCTCAGGGCCAAATGCTGATTCCACCAGCATCAGTGACAAAGCCTGCAGATTTCACTGGAAACAAGATGGCACAGCTGTGTGGAAAAGAATGCACTCAGCTACACGGCCTGGTTTGGGTCATTATGTGTTCTTAAGAGTAGTTTACATTCACAAGATGTAAAGCGTAATGCAAGTAGTCTGTTTAAATGAATAAGCTTGATATCTGGTAGTAGTACTCAGCATCTTTCCTGCTGTTCAAGTCAATGTAAATTATGGATGTTCTGATCAAATTACTTTTGAATTAACCAGACCATTTACTCAATGCTTATATTCTCTCTGAAGAAAAATGAGAGGGATTCTAATTTTAATCAAAACAAAATACAGAAAAGAAAATCAATTACTATTTAATGTTTTTTCCATCAGTGTATAATGGAAAGTTTCAGAGGAACTTGGGCTTAAAATTGCAAAACAACATAAAATGCAGGACCAGGGTTGGGTTTTACCTATTGGATTTTTTAATATTACCAGAAAATACGGCATTGTGTGTTTTTTAAAAAAAGGCAGAAGAATTATGCTAAACAATTAATTAAGCAAAACCAAAATACAGTAGATTGCTTTGTACAATAAATAAAAATCTGTTGATGCAGATGTAGAACACCTCCGAGCCAAACATTAAAAAAAGATCAGCCAACCCTATATATAGAACAGTGTGAATTTGCTGAATTCATTAACGAATAACTTCATGGATTAGGCCTTGATGGATGGAGTGCTCACGTCCAGATGTTTACTGTGATTTGTCAATGGCCTTGTACTTAATCCTCCCGAACAGGAAATAAGAGTCTTTTCTCTGGGGTCTCCCTTGGGGGCTGTGGCAGTCTCTCTCTCTCTGGCCTGAATCATCTCAACACAGGATCAGGCTGCTGGGGAATTAACCAAGTGGAAGAGGCACGGATTTGCCTTTAACCCCTTCGGTTTCTTCTTGATTTCAGATGACTTTCTCACCATCTGCCATGATGGGAATGTTATTTAGTCATGGCAAAGAAAAAAAGGAGTCACCCATGTCATCCCACGAGGCATATTTGTGGGGTTCCTGTCCCCACAAAATGTGTCAGAGCAGACACATCTAGTCCCACCACCACTGAGGGGGATGGCTGTGGGCAGATCAAGCCTCTAGATGCTGGTGTATGTCTCTCCACATTTCAGCATCGTACTTTTATCTTGGTGAGGCTGCAGCTCCACAGCCACTGTTAGCAATAGGGGTGGCCCAAGAGGGAGTGTTTGTGAAAAGACTGGATGTCCCCAAGGTGTCCGTAGTCCTTAGTATACTGGAGTGTGTGTAGTGTGTGTGTATGTGTGGCTAGATAAATGCAGCCTCTGCAGATGTTTTGGTTTGGCCTGGATAAATGCCAGGTGCCCACCAAAACTGCTCTATCACTCCCCTCCTCAGCTGGACAGGGGAGAGGAAATATGATGAAGGGCTTGTGGATCGAGACAAGGACAGGGAGAGATCACTCACCAATTACTGTCACGGACAAAACAGACTGAACTTAGGGAGAAAAAGAGAGTTTAATTTATCACCAATCAAATCAGAGTAGGGTAGTGAGAAACGAAACTAAACCTTCAAACACCTTCCCCCCACCCCTCCCTTCTTCCCGGGCTCAGCTTCACTCCCGCTTCTCTCCATCCTCCCCTGGGCAGCACAGGGGGACAGGGAATGGGGGTTACGGTCAGTCCATCACACGTTGTCTCTGCTGCTCCATGTCCCTCAGGGGGAGGACTCCTCACACTCTGCCCCTGCTCCAGCGTGAGCTCCTTCCCACAGCAGACAGTTCTTCGCAGACTTCTCCAATGTGAGTCCCTCCCACAGGCTGCAGCTCTTCACAAACTGCCCCAGCGTGGGTCCTTCCCATGGGGTGCAGTCCTTCAGGAACAGCCTGCTGCAGCATGGGTCCCCACAGGGTCACGGCTTCCTTCAGGCGTCCCCCTGCTCCGGCGTGGGGTCCCTTCCACGGGCTACAGGTGGATATCTGCTCCGCTGTGGATCTCCATGGGCTGCAAGGAGGACAGCCTTCCTCACCAAGGTCTTCTCCACGGGCTGCAGGGGAATCTCCGCTCCGGTGCCTGGAGCACCCTCCTCCCCCTCCTTCTTCACTGACTTTGGTGTCTGCAAAGTTGTTTCATTCACATCGGCTCACTCCTCTCTCCCAACTGCCATTTTCTGCAGAGTTATTTTCCCCCTTCTTAATAACTTATCCTAGAGGCACTACCAGCGTCACTGATTGCCTTGGCCTTGGCCAGTGGCGGGTCCATCTTGGAGCCAACTGGCACCAGCTCTATCAGACATGGGGGAAGCTTCTGGCAGCTTCTCACAGAAGCCACTCCTATAGCTCCCCTGCTACCAAAACCTTGCCACGCAAACCCATAACAGCAGACTACCTCCATTTCTCAACACGTGAGACCCCCACATGCGATGGGTCACTCATTTTGCTGCGTGCAAGTGTCCCAGTGAATGACAGCTCCCAGCAGCCACGCTGCTGCCACTCCTGCTATGCAATGGCATGTATTGGGTGCTGCTCATCAGCCCGTGACAGCCTGGATCAGCCAGCTGCATCTGTCCCAGTATCCAAGCGCCAGGGGAGGCCAGTGCAAAGCTGAAAATGCAGCAGAAGATCACAGAATCACAGAATGGTCGGGGTTGGAAGGGACCTCTGTGGGTCACCCAGTCCAACGCCCCTGCCGAAGCAGGGTCACCTACAGCAGGCTGCACAGGACCTTGTCCAGGCGGGTCTTGAATATCTCCAGAGAAGGAGACTCCACCACCTCCCTGGGCAGCCTGTTCCAGGGCTCCGTCACCCTCATGATGGGGGGAACTACAGAAGACCCGTGGTGCAGATGATTGCACAGGTCTGGGCATGGGCATGTATTATTCATGCCCCGAGCATGATGGCTGTACAGGGCATAAGGATATGATCCTTTTTTTCTCCCCACGGAAGTGTTGGTAAGGCAGCGTTGGGGATGCAGCCTGCCTTGAGGTGAAAGATAGAGATTCTTTAGCTTGGACAGCATTTCTTCTTCTGCAAAGTTTGTATCAGCCTCTCACAAGCGCTAGCTGGTAAGGTAGGGAATCTTAAAAGAATGGCATTTAGGTGGCCTCTTGATGATGCCTAACCAGGAGAGTCCCACTTACCAGCTACCTGTCCAGCTTCAGGAGAAAACCTGCAAATGAGGCTGTGGAATAAGCCACTAATGGTGCTGGGTGGACCAGGGGAGGGGGGAAAGTAACACCCGAGTCAGAGGGGGTGACAACAGGCGTTCTAACTGGGTTGGAAGAACGGAGTGGCAGTAGAAGCTGGAGAAAATGGTAAGGTTTGGTGTGGCTGTGCTGGAGTGTATTGGACTGATTGCATGTGTGTACATGCGCTCAGGGTAGAAAGTACCTTTGGCTACAACATGAGCAGGGGGAGAAATAAATTGTCAGGGAGTGCCTGGTTATAACATTAGCATATCTCAGCGCTTGATATGTCCCACTATTCTGTATATCATTCTTTCTCTCCAGTACCCTGACCTTCTGCTGATAGGGCTGCTCTTCAAGAAAGTGTTCAGAGTCTTTTCATCACACTCAAAAAATTAGAGATGCTAAATAATAATTGCCCTTCAAAACTCCCTGCTTGGACTAGGTGTTTCTTCCCCTTTAACATCATCTTCCCACTTTCTCTTCACCGCTTTCTCCCCTCTTCCTTTGTACCCACGTACACAGGTACCATGTTAGATTCTCAGAATTGTTAAAGCTGCAAAGAAAGTAGTTATATTCCACTCAAATACTATACAGAGCAGCTGTATTTTCCTGCTGTATCAATTAATAATGTACACGTTCTTCATAGAGTTTCCAGTGAGGCTTTCAGCAAGGTGAATGTGGGCAAGCCTGTCTTTTTGTCCCAACGTCGGCACAATCCCATCTGCCTGCAAATTCCGGATGCGAACACTGCAACGCAACATTTAGAAGGGCTGGGAACTTGGGTTTTAATCAGGGGAGGATTTAAACGCAGCGTAATCTCTCCCAGGCATCAGAGAAGTGCTGCACACTGCTGTTGATGCAGGAATGGCAGAATGGATATGACCATTGGAGACGCAGCGAGTTGAGCAGCCCTCTGTGCGCTGCCTTCCACCCTGCGCAGTGGCCCCCCATCAGCCCCCCTGGGCTGTGTCCCCAGGAGGCTGCTGCCACAGTCCTGAGGGTACTTACTGTGTAGGGGAATTCTTGAAAGTGCCCCTAGGATTGAGAGGGAGTAGCGTAGGAACAAGATTGAGAAGGGATGTCGGTTTTTTCTGAGGGGTGCTCGAAGGAGGGGGAGAGATCTGTGCTGTATGTGTCCGTCTAGAGGTTGGGCTTTGTGCTCAGAGCTGTCTGATGCAATGACAGGTCGCAAGGTGGTTGCAAGCAAAGGCAAAATGTAACCCTCGTGGGAGGAGATGCCTGAAAGGGTCTTTTGCAGATGGAGAGGAGGATGTATAAGTTCAAACACACACAGGAACAGCAGCCTGAATGAAAAAAGTACAGAGATGAGGGAGCAGGCACAAGTGCTGGCAACCCATCTGTTTTGTGTTGTGTTGTGGGTTATATTCGTGTGCAGATGAAGGCACAGTGGAGTGTCTGCAGATGCCTGTGACTGGCCCTGTGAAAGGGAGATATTCATTGAGCAGACTGCGAAGGTGTTTGTTGTGATGGCCAAGTGACACAGTTCCTGGGTGGCAAGTCACTAATTTTGACAGGCATTGCCTCTGGGAGATCTATATAAACTTGTCCAGGGATGTTTCCTCTGGAAAGAAATTATTATTCCTGAGGCAAGGCTTGGAGGGAGAGTATCTTGCATTACAGGAGCTGGCAGAGCTGGAAAAACGGAGTAATTTTCCACCGTGCAAGCTCTTCCTCTGGCTATAATCCCTGACATGTGTTGATAGCAGATCAGCTGTTATTTATGTGGGTGCCCAGGTGTGCTGGGCTGACCCAATACACCAGGTATGTCTGTATTTATTGCGGAGTTTGCTAGTCCCAAAGGGTATGCTACTACATTTTGTGGGTTTGATATATTATTCCATGAAGTAACTGTGAATCAAAAGGGCCGTTATTTTCAAAGGGCTGCTCTAGAAAACCTCTCTGTAATTTTGTTCCTAGGAATTACTTGTGAGTACAGTGGTCCTTTCCCTCACCGGCACAGTGGCAGAACAGGTCAGCGATTCTGTGCTCAGTTCTTGGAGGTAAACCACAGAACGTGGCCACGTCATAGGCAAATCATCACTCACAGTAACCATTTCATATAATTATGGTTTTCTATTTTGGCGCTGTTTTTAATATCTTTTTGGCATATTTCATGCACAGAGGTAATGTTTTAAGTGAAAACCCACTAATCCCAGCGAATCTAGGTAAACTGTTCTATGTAGCGTATGACTGCTACCACAAGGACTCCGTAAAAATGTCACCGCAGTGATGCCAACTGGAAGGCAAAACTGTTTTCCACTTAATTTAGCGTTTTCTATACCTGACTGTGTTAGAAACCCAGAAATTCTGTAAAAACGGAGTGGTATATATATGTATATAGGTTTTAATCCTGCGGTATTTGTATATATATTTAGTATATTCCCCTGCAGACATAGAATAGAATAGAATAGAATAGAATAGAATAGAATAGAATAGAATAGAATAGAATAGAATAGAATAGAAGAGTTCGTGGTCTGAATAGAGAAAATAAGATCTTCAGCACTGATTGTATTACCGAGCAGTAACTGAAGTCATCGTGCAAAGCCGCTCCAGTTCCTTTTCTCTAATAAAACGTGCGTTTGCTGGAACCCTTCAGCCCGGGGCGCGGGTTTAAGAACGCGTCGCGGGGAAAGCACGGTCCCGGGCTGCAGACGCCAGCGTGAAGGCAGCCCGGCAGAGACCGCGAAGGCAGCCCGGCAGAGACCGCGAAGGCAGCCCGGCAGAGACCGCGAAGGCAGCCCGGCAGAGACCGCGAAGGCAGCCCGGCACAGACCGCGAAGGCAGCCCGGCACAGACCGCGAAGGCAGCCCGGCAGAGACCGCGAGGGCAGCCCGGCAGAGACCGCGAAGGCAGCCCGGCACAGACCGCGAAGGCAGCCCGGCAGAGATCGTGAAGGCAGCCCGGCACAGACCGCGAAGGCAGCCCGGCACAGACGCTGTCGTCTGCCGGCCTCGGGAGCCCCTCCTGGGGCTGCACCGGTCCCACCGCAAACTGGGGTGAGGAGGGGGGAGCGCACAGCGAAGCGGAAAAGCCCACCCCGTCCCTCCGTGTGTTCTCACTGCGCTGGCGGGGCGGGATCCGAGCGGCGCCGGGGATCCCCGGGGCTTCCGCCGATGATGCTCCTGACAGGTGAGCGGGGCTTGGCGGCCGCCGCGCTCCCTCCGCGCAACCCCGCCAGCGAGTAATCCGCGCCGGGGGGCCGCGCCGCCATCCCCTGCCGGGGGGGTGCCGGGGGTGGGGACTCGCCATCCCGGTGCCCGGGGGAGAAGGGATCCTCCTTGACGTCAAGCGACCGTAACAGAACGATCGCTCGTTCATATCCGGGTCCCCCGGCGGCTCCCCCGGGCCGCCCTCGGCCGCTCGCCGCCGCGCAGTGAGCGGGGCCGGGCAGGGCAGGGCAGGGCAGGGCAGGGCAGGGCAGGGCGGCCGCCCGCAGCATGCCCGCCGCCCCCTCCGCGCCCGCCTCCCGCCGCCGCTGCCCATGGAGATCGCGCTGGTGACTCTGGAGAACGGCGGCGCCACGGCCATCGCGGGAGGGGAGGATGCGGAGGGCGGCGGCGGCGGCGGCAGCGCCCGGGCCGGGCGGCGGGGGGACGTGCCCCGCATGGCCGGCTCGGCCGCCGCGCCGCGGCTGAGCGACGGCGGGGAGGGCGCCCGGCCAGCGCCGGCCCCGGCGGCGGGCGAGGAGCGGGAGCGGGCCCCGGCGGTCCCCCGGGGAGGAGGCGGGAGGCGCGGCAGCGCGGGCGGCCCCGGCGGCCGGGCGGCGGAGATGGGACCCCCGGAGGAGGGGGGGCACCGGCGGGGCATGGCCATGGCGGCGGCGGGCGAGGAGGAGGAGGAGGCGGCGGCGGCGGCGAACCGGGTCGCCATGCATCACCAGCGGGTGCTGATCAACATCTCCGGGCTGCGGTTCGAGACGCAGCTGGGGACCCTCAGCCAGTTCCCCGACACGCTGCTGGGGGACCCCGACAAGCGCATGCGCTACTTCGACCCGCTCCGCAACGAGTACTTCTTCGACCGCAACCGGCCCAGCTTCGACGGGATCCTCTACTTCTACCAGTCCGGGGGCAAGCTCCGCCGGCCCGTCAACGTCTCCATCGACGTCTTCGCCGACGAGATCCGCTTCTACCAGCTGGGTGAGGAGGCCATGGAGCGCTTCCGGGAGGACGAGGGCTTCATCAAAGAGGAGGAGAAGCCCCTGCCCCGCAATGAGTTCCAGCGCCAGGTCTGGCTCATCTTTGAGTATCCCGAGAGCTCTGGCTCGGCCCGGGCCATCGCCATCGTCTCTGTGCTGGTCATCCTCATCTCCATCATCACCTTCTGCCTGGAGACGCTGCCAGAATTCAGGGACGAGAGGGACATGCCCGTGCCCCTGCCTCCACAAAGCGGAGGTTTGAATGGCACGACCGGGGACTCCCCACCCATGCAGCCACCCAGTAGCCTCTCTGACCCCTTCTTCATCATCGAGACCACCTGCGTGATCTGGTTCACCTTCGAGCTCCTCGTCCGCTTCTTCGCCTGCCCCAGCAAACCCGAGTTCTCCCGCAACATCATGAACATCATCGACATCGTGGCCATCATCCCCTACTTCATCACCCTGGGCACCGAGCTGGCCCATGAGCAGCAGCAGCCCGGGGCTGGCAGTAGCAATGGGGGCGGGGGCCAGCAGCAAGCCATGTCCCTGGCCATCCTCAGAGTCATCCGCCTGGTCAGAGTCTTCAGGATCTTCAAGCTCTCCAGGCACTCCAAGGGGCTGCAGATCTTGGGACAGACTTTGAAAGCCAGCATGAGGGAGCTGGGCCTCCTCATCTTCTTCCTCTTTATTGGGGTGATCCTCTTCTCCAGTGCTGTCTACTTTGCAGAGGCCGATGACCCCGAGTCTCATTTCTCCAGCATCCCTGATGCTTTCTGGTGGGCAGTGGTAACCATGACCACCGTGGGCTATGGGGATATGCGACCTGTCACCGTGGGGGGCAAGATTGTGGGTTCCTTGTGTGCCATCGCGGGTGTGCTCACCATCGCCCTGCCTGTCCCTGTCATCGTGTCCAACTTCAGTTACTTCTACCACCGAGAGACTGATCATGAAGAGCAAGCTGTCCTCAAAGACGAACACAGTAGCGCTCAGGGCAGCACAGCGGGGGGAGATGCAAAGAGAAGATCCAGTAGAAACTCTCTGAACAAATCTGTTGTGCACTTGGAAAACAGTGAGGGGTTCAACAATGGCACCAGCTCCTTAGAGAAGACCAATATCAAAGCAAAAAGTAATGTAGATCTCAGAAAATCCCTCTATGCTCTCTGTCTGGACACCAATAGGGAAACAGACCTGTAAGGAGGGGAGAGAGGTAGAGTTCAGAAATGCAGAAGGACTTGCTGGTGTCAGAAGCTGACTGCTATAACTGTTCTTTTGGTACCGGTTAGTTTTTTAAATCAGGCTATATTTTATAAATTGATCACTATCCTGAGCAGTCCTCCAGGAATACATGTTTTAATGTTCTTTTTCCATGACACAAAGGGTCACCTATTTTTAAAATAGACTAAGAATAAGCTACGCTCCATGATGCAGGAGCTGGTAAATTATGACAGTGCAAAATCTAATTTGTAGAAACTTATTTTAGCAAATGGTGGTTGGTTTTAAGTGGGTCATTTGTAAACAATTCGGTTGCTCCAAGTTTAGTATTAAAGAGTTGGGGGATGTGTGTGTGGAGAATGAATGGATGGGGGGGGGAGGGAGGTTCAGGTTTTTTGTACTGTAGTTTCAAACTGAAATTAATCCAATATATTTTATACCTGTATAGCTGTATTTATGGTTGAAAGGGGATTTCTTATTCCTGTGAAATACGACATCGTTAAAGCACTAGGAACATTAGCAGATCAGCACTTTCAGTTTTCCACTTGTGATCAGTACAGATCTGGGTATCTAGTATGTGAAGTGAATTTGGTGCTTTTAACCCTATAGCAGAAAAATTTAATTGTCATTGATATGTTTGTTTCTTGTGAGCCTTAAATTATTAAATATTGTAGATATACTTCTTTATAAATAATTTTATTAATTACCTTACTGTTTCAGAATTTCTAAATAATTCAGTCCTGTGCTTACTGTCCCCAGTCCAAAAAAATGTATGTGCAGCTTTTTTTTTTTTTTTAGTTTTACAGTTTGATATCTTCATTATGTTTTTGAGACCGAACTATTATCTGCTGTTACTGGTTTCGATCCAAGTGCACAACAGATGAAAAACATGAGGGAGTGGATAGATATAACAAGAAAGTAGAATGCGAGTGCAATATCTGCAAAACTATTTTCATTGTGCACTCCGTATTACTTTGGCGCGTGTATCAGTCACCTTTATGTATCCATACCGTTTGTGTACACAGTTCACTGGTTTTAATTATCATAGACTGGAAACGGACGGCACTTAAAGAGTCTGACATGGCATGCCGTGCTACTTAAATAACCACTGCGTGGCTTACACCTTGGACTCAGATGGAAAGCATCACCTTTCATCAAAACACATCCTTGTTTTATTTCCAAACAAAACCTTTTCAGTGCTGTGGATTTTACAGTTAAGCTGTTGTCGAAAGATGAATGACACATTATCTTCATCGTGATAACACAGCGCGGCACAGCTTACTAGTGAAGACTGACCCAAAGTTGCTTCTTTACTTTAAATCAGAGAACTGCGTTATCGTTTTCCTTGCAAAGGACGTCTCTGTTTTCCCTGCAAACTTCTGTTTTATTGCTGAAGGATGTTTCATGCCTTCATCACACACAGTGGCTCAGCAAGACTAGCAGAAAGAGGAGTCTCGATTGTCAACGCTCCAGGTTTGTTTCTAACATTTTCTTATACAACTAAGTACATAGTAAAGCAGGATTATAATTTATGCAAGTACCTCAGATAGATGTACTGTGATAAATTTAAGTTAGCTTTGAAAAACAGCGCTTTGACATTCTCTCGTCCAGACACAACTTCTGCTTGCCCGTCCCTTGCCATGCCGTTTAATGAGGATGGCCAAATGCATGAGGTTTTTCCTTCCTGTTCAGTAACACAGGCACGGTAAGTGCCAAGCAAGCAGTGTTTTTGATGTTTGGAATAGAGAGCTGTCACACAGAGCTCAGCCCAAAACGCAGGGGTGAGAGGGAAGGAGGCTGAATCTGATGACAGAGAACAGGATCCTTCACATTAATTTTAGGTGTTGGTGTCTTGGTTGGTTTGCTTGTTGATTTAGACGGGGAATGATGATGTAGTACACTGAGAAACTGGCTGCAACAAAACTGGCAGCCAAAGTGCCCGGTCTGGCTGCACCCCAGACGCAGGCAGATCTCCTGTTTGCATTAGTGAGAGTTTTTGCATCCAGGTGAAGTGCGGAATTCGCCCTTCGGTGATACTGAATCTAAAATGAAACAAAGAAGTGGTATAATTGCCTGTCGCACATGCTGAGGTCTAGATCGCTGGTGGACTTAGAGTGAAGCTTTTTGCTCAAATAGTTTGATTACTTTCAGTGATTAAATCCATGTGACTCGCCTGAGTCAGTACCAAACAGTGCAGTGAGTCTTTCAGGATCGAGTTTTGGTTGTGTCTTCCTCTACTTTAGTAACCCCACCTTCCTGACCACTTTTGTCTTCCGTAGTTTGCTCTTCTGATTGCGCGTTGTGCTGACTTAGACTGTCAGCTCCTCGGAGCATGTACAGTCTCTTGTTTAACAGCAGAACCCTGCTTATTGCCAGGGCTTCTGGGTATTAATGGTCTGAATTACATAACAGTAATTATTGCAATTAGTGGGGTAACACCGGTGTAAAACTGATATAGGTGGATGCAGATCAGGGTTATGGGGAGTGGATTGAGCTGATCTTAAAAGCCCATATCTGATGGAAAGGGAAGACTTTGTCTTCTTCCTTCTTTTTCAGTTTAATTCCTCCCATTTTGTGCCCTTTTGTTGCCTGCCCTGAACTGGTTCTGTCCTTGTGCAAGTGCATCTGCAAGTGCTGCCTTCTCTTCCAGGAGCTGCCTGAGCTCCCTGATCTGGCAGAAAATCCAATGCAGCGACAACAACAACAACAAAGTAGATCTTTTTCTGTCAAATGAGTGAGTTGGAAACCAAGTGAGTGCCAGAGGCCGTGAAAGGAAGGGGTGGGGAAGGTCAGTGGTGCAGGGAAGTGAGGAAGCAGGGAGGAGTGAAATCCTCACCCTCCAGTGGCCGTGAACTGTGAGGTTATCAATCACAGCTGCTTGTCAAACCCTACTTCACGTTTGCAGAGATACCGCAGGACCTGGTCTTGCAAGGTGCTGGGGGCCTTTAACTTCCCGCTGGACCAGTCTGCAAAATTCAGCTCTGGATTCCAGCATATGTGCCCTGCCATAACAGAGAGCAGAATTTGTCCCAATCAAGAGAAAGCTCTGTGAGAGCAAAATAGGGTTCTATGGTAGCTTGTTGAATCATTCTACAACTGTCAGTTTGACATGCTGCGTTTTTCCATAATGAACCAACAGAACTTTCCAATAAAAAGAAAACCAGTTGTTCTCAAAATATGGTTGAAAATATTTGTTTTGCTTGTCTTTCTTAACAGTTGTCAAGCACACTTCAGGAAAACTCAGCTTTGACACCTTCTTTGAAGGATGCTTAATTTCTATTGGCTTATAAGGCAGTAAAGGATTTGCTTTCTGATGAGAGAGGTTGCTGCCAGAGACTGAGTAATACAACCAGAAACATGGTTAGATCACAGTTCAGCAAAGCATGGGCTCAGCTTTAAGCACAAGCTGAAGTAAAGCATTGATCAGCAGGTATTTTGGATGCACTGAGCTTGGAGATTGTTACTTGAAGATGAACTAGATACATACTGCTGAAGCCTTAGAGCCATCAGTTCCCACTGGGCTTTGGTGCACGTCTTGAGGTCCGTGGTACAGTTTGTGAGCCTGAAAACAAGTGGTGCTGCAGGACACTGTAATCGGAACGCCAGGTTCTTACTACAGAAAGAGTGCCTGCTCCTGCAGCCGCTACTCATCAGAGCAGTCCTCTTGACATGATCAGTTGCAAACTGGGTACCAGGCTTGTCTGCATGAAGAATTGTAGCTTTGGCTGCAATTGAGAACGTTGAGAGTGTCATTGCACTTTCCAGTGGTGAGAAAGTACCTGATTTTGCTGTAATTGATTTTGCTGTCAAGAAGCTTCATTGAGTTCAGTAGGCAGCATGTATCTGCGCCGAGGATACAAACAGTGCCTTGTAACGTGCCAATCCGAATTTCTGCTGCAAAAGAATATAAGAGAAAGAGAGAACCAAATCAGTCTGAGAAAGCTCCTGTAAATGCGAAACAGGAGGAGAGTTTCAGCTCTGTATGTCAATTGTAGGCTCGTTAAAAGAAGGAAATCTGTCCAAACAGTTATTGATTTTATGTTAGCTGACCTGGAATGAAAAACAAGCTGAATATAACCTCTTTGGAGTATCAAAAGCCACAAAATAGCCGAGCTTAATGAATAGCAAATCATGGCAAATGTAAAAAAAAAACTAAAAACAACAACACTGTTTTGTAAGTTTGTTTGACTAGCAGCTACATCACGGGAGATTTCTCACCCCACACATGCCTATACGCCATGGCTATTAACGGCTTGTCGCTTTGTGCGGGGCAGTGTGTGCTGAAATGCATGACCCTTCCGTTCTGCCATTCTGGGGATGCTGAAGTGAATATTCTTTGGGGTCACCAGTAACGTAAGTTTAGTTTGCTTAGCCTGGCCCTGAGGAGAGTCTACTTTCCCGTTTTGCATCATTCTAAACATGATAAAACGGTAACTAGCAGTTATGTAACACCGTTCATCTCCTAGCGCTTTATGGACAGCAGTGCAATGAGCTTCTACATACAAAAGTGGGAAAGAAAAGGCTGTGGAAGGGAAGACCGAACCTTTCAAAGGGGGAGAGGGCAAGGAGAAACACAAGAGTGAGTGGGCTTGGCTGGAGTGGGACATCTAAAACATGACATCTCAGGGAGGGAGGGAGGCGGGGAGGAGAGAGGTTCAGCCTGTGGTCTCCTTTCCGATCTCTTGCGCGGCTTTTGGTGGCTCTGCAGGCGAAAGCTGTATGCCAGCATTTGTGCACTGTGACCCATCTGGTGGGGTCACTGAACACAGAGGGAGAGTTAATGCCGCTTTCAGCAGCACGAACAAATCCCTCTTTCGTGTGCTCTGTTTATTTGGATTCTGTAAGGAGAAGACGGCACTTCGCTGCGAGCACTGCTGTTCTGGTGGTGGTGGTGATGGGGGCTCTTGATTCACAGCCCCCTGAGCACTGCTCTGAAGTAGCTTCCCTTCTCTACACGCTGCCGTTCACGTCTAATTAGGTAATGAAGCGAGTATCAGTGCACTTCCAGTCTCACGGAGGGTAGATACGTACTCAAAAAGTCTCACTCTTGTGAAACTTCTCAGTGAAGCTAGTTCTAAGGCAAAACAGGGAGACCGCTTTGCAGCACGCGACAATGCTGCTCAGACGTAGCGAGGAATGTCGCTGCCTAGCTGAGATTTGTTCGGGTCGTTTGGCAAGATGTCATGACCACTAGTGAAATCTGACAAGGGCCTGCAGGCAGGTTGCTGCCACGCTGAGGGAATAATGAACGGAGGGCTTTAAAGACCTCATCAAGAAGTTGGCCGTGATGGGATCGGTATGTTGTACGGCAGGCAGTGTGCTGCAGAGACCTCGCTAATAATGAGGTTGATGCTCTCCAGGACAGAGGGGCAGCAAGGAAACTGTGAGATAAAGCTTTAATGGCATCTGCCTGCCTTTGGTGTGGCTTTAGCCTGTCATTGTGTGACCATCAGTTTCGCTAACCTCCCTCTGTAAGTTAGCTACAAAGAAACAAAAAAATGATTTAGAAAAGGTCTTAATAATAATATACCCTATAAACAATAAAAATCATTGTTCCAAAATCATTCTGCCAAAGCTTATGTAATATTCAGCACCACAAAATATTTTTTAGAACATGCTGTTTGGTGCGTTTGTAGCTTTTGTAAGATGCCGGGGTTTTTTTTTTTGCTTTCTTTCTGTATTGACTGCTTCCCAGTTCTCCTTGTCAGCTTGTTAAAATTTCGTTGCTTTTGCCTTAATTTGGGAGTGAAGGGTACTGATACACTTCAGTGAACCTGGGTCATGCCGTCTGACGTCAGTGTGTCAGTTCATAGTATGAATAAACACAGAAATTCTCCAGTAACTACCTATGGGTCCGTTGGCCAGAGCAACCCCCATATTTGTATGATGAAACACTGTGAAAAGTTTGGATATGGTATCATTAAAAGCATATGAAATAAGAAGCTTTATGTTAATTGGAACAGGAAAAAAGTAAAGCTCACAATGATATGACTGCAGAATTAATTGGAAGTAGAAGTTGCAAAGATAAATGTCAACTTGTTTAAAGAAAAAGAACAGCATTCATACACAATTAGCATATATGTTGCAGTGCTTTCTCACCTCTGGAATCCAGTAATGTAGTGCCCTTGTTTGGTATTTTTTGATTCCCAGCTATCTGCACCGTATTTTTACCAGGGCTGAAAAAGAAGAAACCAGACAGACCCAGAGCTGGTGTGAACCAGTGCCTTGAAGATGGCTTGTTTACCTGGAAGCTTTTTTTTTTCTTTTCTCAGTGATGCCAATTGATGCCGTAAAAGCTCTTTTCTCTCGTCTTCAGTACTGCAAGTAAGCATGTTTGTATAGTTAGCATGGCTTTGTTGAAATCACCTAAGGATGGAACCCAGCAGCCACGGCTCCAGATTCTTTACCACAGTATCAGCACTGACTAACTTTGTTTTGTTCCCCACTGTTGTAAAGCAAGGGGCTTGATTCTGTGCTACTACCAGCTTGTGTGCCACTTTCCTTTGAACTTACGGCTTGGCTGCCCGCAATAAGATGATCGTGTATTTTTGTCAACGTGATGAATCTGACTCAGCACAGAGTTTGCCATTCTGCCCTCTAAAATCTCACTCCAGGGCACAATGAACAGGTAGTGCAACTTCGGACTAGCTTTGCATCACCAGCTTTGGGGCTTTCTTTCAGAACTTTGTGCTAGGGACAGATACTTGAATTTTGTGCTTATTGATGCCTGAGTGAATCCAAAACAGCGCTGCTAAGATCCAGTGGCTCTGACTGCAATCTTGTTTCCATAGTTCTGAAAGAGATGCAACATCCTTGGTTTTCAGTGAATTTCTCCTTATGTGACTTGGTGTGACATGAAGATGAGTTACCCTTTCCAATGGAACAATGTTACTTTGAATTGTCAGGGAATTGACCTGATTTCCATAAATGACCTGATCTAATAGGAATATTAATAAGCTTTCTAGATGGCAACAAAGTGATTCCATTAGAGCGTGCGCTTCCCAGCACACATGACTACTGCAGAATTAATAGTTTTCCACACAGAATTTAGAATTTACCGTAAGTATTCTGTAAATTCTCTTCTGCAGTAGTGATTCACTCATGTTCACTGTCATCAGGAGGATGTTTCCGAAGAAGTCAATGCAGGTTGTAACCTGCAATGTCTGACATGCAGAAGATGAAAAAGAAATATATCTCATTTCTGTGTTTCAACTACAGTGTGCCATGGAGACTGTAATTTGTGATCTTGTGGGAAACAGCTTTTAAGCAGCCAAGGATAACTGATTTTTTTTTATAAAACAATCTGTGTTGTTTTCTCCTCTGTAGTTTATGTCACCTATTGCAGTCCTTCTCACAGGAGTAATGACTTAGGCTCAAGGTTACCCAGTCTTCACTGATACTAGCTGAGAAGATGCAGATGCAAGATGAAGAGTCGCTTCTGAGAATAGGAGTAATTTGCATTTTTGCTTTCTCTTCCAACTCCAGTTATTTTGTTCTTGGATTACCCTGGCTCTTACCCTTTGGATTAATAACCAGCTGCTCACTTTCTTTCTTCACTTGTGTCACACAGTGTATTTGACAGCGATAACAGTCATTACTGCAAAGCAGTAAGTGGCAGAGCGGTCCTGCTGCTGTACGTGTGATTAGCGCTGGGCATTCTACAGCTGCCTCCCTTCAGTTTCAGATGGATGAGCTGCTGAAGGTGGTTATGTTAAAATGGACAGAGGAAAGCATGTTGCTAGAGAAGCCACCTTGGATGGAAATCCATAATAATTCCCCTTTCAGGACAGTGGTAATTCTACCCTTCTCCAGTTTTCTGACAAAGCCAGTTTGGAGATAAATGTTGAGATCTACAGTCTCTTCCGTCAGAACATGTCTGCAACCCAGGCCAGGCAGTGGTGGTTTCTGTGTGGCCTGTTCCCTGTAGGTGAGGAGTACGATGAAACCTTGGAGTGCTTCTCATGAGAATGCAGTTGCATAATAAATACTCTTATTCAGGATTGCAGTTTGTATGAAGGTACTGGAGGAAGTGGTGTGATTTAAATATGCTAGATTGGTAGCACAGCTATCTAAGGGTCTGAGGGGTGTACAGGGACCAGAGGTTGGTAATGTTAAGATTCCTTCCTTTGTATGGTTGCCCTTAAATAGTGGTGTCCTTGCACTTAGTAATTCCTACAGAAAATCACATGTATCCATACCAGGGTTTTCTTTGCTCCCTGCAGAGTTAGTAGGGATTAGTTAGATTCTGCCATGCTTAATTCTCTCAAGCAAGTTCAGCAAATTTAAAACCTCTTCCACCTCCTCTTCCTCTCTCTCCTCCCTGTTTAATTGTAAGTAGAAACACATGTGGATGGGGGAGCACAGCTGAAAATTATTTGAATTATTGAAGCAGTGTAGCCTTGTAATTTTTTTATGTCTTGTTTAAAATTATTTGAAAATCTGAGGGGGTGTAATGGAGGGAAGGCTTTAATGTGAATTTGCAGAGCAGATTTTATGAGTTCCTTAGTTCGGAAAATGCTATAATTTTCAAGGCAGTGATGCATAAGAGGCTTACTTACAGACAAGAAAGGTTAATGTGAAAATACATGCGGTTGTTATTATTATTTTATTATTATGCAATTAATTCTAGGAGTGTTTTAATGAAGAAATATAATCTTTAACGTGCTGAGAAATTCTGGCCATGCCAGACAACTGATGCAAAGAAATGGTCAGTCTGGAGGGTGACAAAGATTGTCCTGGGAAGGAATACCCTCTAGCTAAAGCTTAGCCTTTGTGCTTTGAAGGGCACAACATTCCTCCAGCCAAATAAAGGAAGGGAAGGGAAGGGAAGGGAAGGGAAGGGAAGGGAAGGGAAGGGAAGGGAAGGGAAGGGAAGGGAAGGGAAGGGAAGGGAAGGGAAGGGAAGGGAAGGGAAGGGAAGGGAAGGGAAGGGAAGGGAAGAACAGAACAGGAGTCTATAGCTGAGATATTAGGGCATTTGCCTAAGAAAGGGACGGTGGCTCCCAGAATTGTTGCTGGATTTCAGCTACTGGGCAAAATACCTACAGGATATCTCTCAGGATCATGTTTTAAAAGTCTGCTCAGTGCTTTGAAAGAAAGGATACAGGTACCTGTCTTTAGGAGAGTGTGCTAAAGTGTGGATCCAAAACACACAGTGGCATCTTGCTGCAGGCCTGGTGGAGCATGTCCCAGTAAACAGCAAAATTTTGGTCAGATTCCCATAGGCCACTGGTCTCACAGGGTATCTCTAAATGACACGTTCCTTGGGTTAAGATGCCAACTTTAGTGGCTGTGATGCCAGTGTGTTGAATATTTAGAGATGTCGCAACCCTCCCTGTGGGAAAAAATCTCTGTAGCCAAGGCATTTCAATCTGGATTTCTCCGGAGCTGAGTGCAGCACCGATATTTCAGTGGCCCTATCTCTCTCTCTGACTCGTGAAGCACAGAGGAGCACCAACAGGTAGGCATAGCTTGTTTGCATGTAGGGATTGCCACAGGTAAACCATTGTGGTAATGCTAAATATTATCAGACAATGGAAAAAAGTAATTAATTATCAAATACTAATTAATTTTCTAACTTGGTCTGATAGTTTTGCTCTGATAGCAGAATTCATTTGACTGTGTAGCAGAGTGTTCACAAGCTTGTCCAGGTTGGGTTTTGGAGGATTTTTTTTTTTCTTCAAATTTTAGCTGTCTTCTTGACATCCTGAACTGAAACCATCTTAAGCAGGTGCTGGAAGAATACCAGGGAATGTAAGAAGGATCTCAGTGATGCATACTGATAACAGAGCAGCGGCTGAGGAGCGTAGAATTTTGGAGCATGAGAGAAATCCCTCTAGAAGGCTTGGAAACACTGTGTGTTTCGAAATGGAATTTGCACTGCTTCTTGCTAGTGGAAAATGGGGTAGGTTCTGTTCTTAATAAGGAAGCTGAATATTCCACTAAGGAGGAGATATGAATTCCCATAGACATCCTGACTGCATCTATATTAGAAAATGAAATGTGCCCAGGACCATTCTCTGGCACTGAGGTCGATTGGCATGCAACAGCCTGCGTTCATACTGTTAGACTCTCCCTCTGAAACAAGGTGGCCGGAGGCAGACTGCCTAATGGGCTCAGTTCCTGGCCTGTGCCGATTCCCAGATTGTGTCCTAGGAAGTGTTTGGAAGAGAGCTTGCTGGTACAGACCTACAAGTGTGACCAGGAGCCCTTAACAGTAGAGTTGATTATGATTAATTGCCTGGGAACATTCCCTCAAACCGTTTAACTGACAAGCGTAGCTATTGCTCAGTTTCACACTGAAGGCTGCGAGGTACGCCCTGCTTTGGTGGTACCTGGCATCTTGCCCTCAGGCAATTTCTCAGAGTATCTTAAAAGCTTTACACATTCCCCCTATTGGTACTTTCTTGCCTTAAACAATAATCGGTCTCTATTCATTGGCCACAATTATTGCTGCAGAAATCTGCTCATCTAATTTTGCTTCCACCTGAGCTCGTGTATATGCAACTATGCTAAAAGTCAGCACACAAACCACTGTCTTTTCTAAGTGCAAATGGAGGAGCATGAGTGAATCTGACAGTGAGAGTGGCATACTGTTTCTGTGTTTTTTGACTGACTGATTTTCCTTTTTGCACGGTCCCAGTGGAGGCTATACCTTGTATTTCAGTCACTGCATCTTGTAATTCTGCTTAGGAACTGTGATACAGCTGAGGCCCTGGTGGCCAAGCACATCCCCTGTTCTTGCTGTCTGGTAGGCTACACTAGAAAATAACTGGAAATTAAAAAAAAAAAAAAAACCACTAAAAAAAGGAAAGGGGTGGGGAGACACTCCTAACTGGATGCAAAGAAATTCAGGCGGGATGAGACCTGCATAGATCTCACTCAAGGACCATTAGCCTTCTTCCCGAAGAGATGATCATCCTCACCTAAATGGTCTTCTGCAGATGTTTGTGTGGCCTGTACCTGACACAGACAAGGCCCTTCTGTGCTGCTCCACGGTGTTTACACTGGGAGTTAAGTTTAGTTCCCTTTGTATATGTGCTAAAAGGATAATTTGGTCCTAAACTAATTGCAACCTGAAAGGAGAGTAACTAAAGGTCAAAACAAATATGTGCTTTCTGAGCATTGTTAGCTTCCAAATGGCTTGGGCTTTTCTAAATCCATTGAGATAGCCTCAGAAAAAAATGAGGATGCAAGTAAGGACTGGTCTGAAAGCATCACCAAGCTTCCCCTACAAAGCATTGGGATTTCAGATGTAATACTTGAAGCAAAACTGTTACAAGTATGTGTAACTGTATTACTGCTTCTAGTGCTGTAGAAACCATGGACCACCCAGTGTCGGCAAGAAGTGGACCACCACTAGAATTCTTCTGTAACTTCAAGGTTAATCTATACACCAGCAGTTGCTCTGCTGTGGTCCTAGGGACTGGAACATTAGTTTAATTCAGTCAAACTGATAAGTAAGAGTGCATGTCTAGAAGTAAACTCCCATTTGAAATCTTTTCTGACACTGTAATTCATGGATCTTGACAGCTCTAACTGCAATAGTTTAAGATATTACTGCTGTCAACCACCCCAACAAGTGAGTGAGAAGCAAGTTCCTCTGAAAGGACCACTAAGGACAGGTGAACCTATCAATGGGCTTTCATATTTTAGTTGTTGTGTACACAAGCTTCCCATGTGATCTTCCACTGAACATAGTCCTTCTAACAACTCAAGTTTTCTCCTTTGTCTCACTCCTCTGACAGAGGTTGTCATCCTTCAGCAGGAGTGACAGGATAAGACTTCTAAGTACTGAAGGCCTGCTTGATGATGGCAAATGTTCTGGACAATAGAACTTGGTGGCTGAGGGAATTTCTGCTGTGGAGGTGGTTTCCTCCAGCAGATGAGACGGCAGACGGCTTAGTGTGGGGGTCATGTCTTAGGTGGCTATAGCAAAGACCACCAGAATTTGGGGTCTGAAAGCTGAGGTCCACCGCCTGGAAAGTCTGATGGAACTTTTTATGTCAGGGCATCAGTCTTTAAGGTCTGTTTCAACAACAAGTAAGGTTAAAAACTCTAACGTTTTTAAGTATTATGCAATATTTAGAAACAGGATACATACTTAAAATGGACATGTAAAAAGCATGTAGATTTGCAAGAAAGCAAAAGTATAATTCAAGAGCCAAACACATCTTGAAGGTAACTGGAAAAAAATCATAATTGGAACCAGTAAGGGGAGAGGGCCTTTCTATTAATTTCTCATGGAGAGAGAAGTTGTAAAGTCATTATTGCAGCATTGATGGACAGTGAAATATATATTTAAAATATTTCAGGAGCACATCCTGTGTTCTGTTCACTCTAATTATGGATTAGTCCTGCTGAAGACAACTTCTGCTCCATTCCAGGAATCCTACTCTGACAGGCTTGAGGGATGCAGTCATATCCTTTGTGTTCCTTGAGTCTTGACGACTGAATTAAATAAAGATCTCTCTTACAGTGATAGCATGCTGACAGCACGTGCTGTGGGGAGAAGAGAGCGTGGAAACAATATTGCTTATTGCCCAAACTCCGCTTGCAAAATGGCAGCATAGCACGTCTTGTTCTTCTACACTAGTTTCTCAGGCAAGGCAGGTGATGCAGGAAAGGTGGGTGAGGGGTCCAAATCTGGAAGAGAAAATAATCAGAGACCAATGACTGGAACAAAATGCTTAAATCAAAATGCTTCCTCCCTGGGGAAGTTCTCCCACAGTCAGTTGTAGTGGTGTTTAATTCCAGGACTGCAAAGCGAGCATGGCTCTTAAGGCCCTGCCTGGGACTTTTTTTGTCTGCTGTTGTGTGACAAACCCAAACATATAGGAATCATGCCTGAATAAGAATCTCACGTACCATCCACTTCTCATCCCCGAAACCCATGCTATTCCCTTGTCTGATTTTCTAATGGAATTGTCACGGGTGTAAAATCACATTGTAAAATTTCCTCCTGTTATTTACGTAGAGCTCAGAGGCAGGAGCCAATGCAGCATCCTTTGAATTTGTTTTCCTTTTTAGAAGGGGCTTGCATTTTGGATTTCTTTTTTTTTCCCGGGGTAGTGTACATCTGATGTCAGGCTTCCCAGATGAGAATGGTTAGACTGGCGTTGACATTTTTAGAAATATGTGCGAATGGAAAAATATCCTGGGAGTGCTGCCAAGGGCTGATTCTGTAAAGTTTTAGTCTCTGTTGAACAGGAAACATGAGCCAGGTACCTTTACTGAAAAGAAGCCTTACTCATGAAGTGTCTACTCAGGTGTGTGCCATGGATACCTGCTCAATTTAAGGCAAGGGCAGGAGTGCATTCCAGCAGACTGTGACTCATTCAGGCCATATTCAGTTCCCCTGTGTGACCAGATGATAAACAGCCAGTTAGCATCTTTCCCAAAGGGAGGAACAACTGCAGCAAAAGCTCCTGGCAAAAAATGGATTTTCCAAGGTTCAGCTGCAAGGATAACAAACAAAGTAGTTCAGACGAATCTGCCTGATCCGTGTCTGTTCCTTCCAGTTTGGTGCTGACGCGACTGGGACAAAACGGCAGAGAGCTGAGCTGATTTGCAGTGAATCAAGCCTGCAGCTTTCCATTTCACAGTGAGGTGGTAGAATTTCGAGGATGAATGCAGCTGATTAACGGTGCTATGAATGTCAATAATTTTTATAGACTTTTCAGCATGCTCATCTTAACTGCCTCTTCAGAGCAAATGTCTCATTAGCAGATACTAGGCTTTCACAAAGCGCAGGTGACATGCTGCTCTCCCTTGAAGAGAAGCAGACCACCCTAAGTGAACAGGGGGTTGTACAGGGGTTAAATCAGTGCAGGGCGTGCTCTAAGGGTGCAGAATTAGTGCTTGCTGAGAACAGATTGGCTATGTCTATATCCAGAGCTACAGCTGGCTCCCGCTGAGTTGCTGGCTCTATTGAGTTTGGATCTCAGTAGGAGCCTGGAGTCAGGAGCTGGTGCTTTTCACCGAGGCAAAACAGTGCTCGGTGAGCGGCAGGGCTTTGCATCTCCAGCTGAGCTCAGTGCCAAGCCCAGCCTGCTGACTGGCAGCATCTTGCCCCTGTGAGAAGCAGAATCTGCTGAGCTGCCCCATGGGTCAGTGCTCAACCGTAGCAGCGGCTCTCCGTGTGCTTTGGTGGGCATATGGCACGCAGCCGTCCCTCCGCTCTCCCCTGGTGCGTGGCAGGGTGCTTGTTTGCAACGTGGTCTTACGCACGATCGTTCTCCTGATTTTATCTCTCTTTTGCAGAGTCAGCAGTCTCTTACTCATCATCATCTCTCTTCTGTTCACCTTATGTTCACATGTTGACAAGGATGAATGGATGTGGCTGTGCCTGGTGCTGCATACACCAGCCCGTGGGCTATGGAGTGCATATTCTGGCCTTGGCAGGGCTTCCTGGGACAGTTTACGCTGTGGATGGCTCCCCACACAGGGACATGGTGGCTCAGTGGTGGACTTAGCAGGAAGTTTAGTTACAGCTATTTTCACACATCGTTTGCTGGTGGGATTGCTCTGTAACTGCTGCATGGAGCACCACAGAAATAGATAATATCAGCCTTACAGAAAACAGTATGTTGAACTGAACTGGATTCACTCTGGATAATTCTGGAGAAGGGTTTGGTGGTTTCCAAGGGAAACAAAGTTTTTTTAGTCACTCTTTTGTTCATCAGTAACTTTTGAGCTTGTTGGCTATTTTCGATCAGATTCGGCAAAAGGACACCAGCCTTGAAGAAAATATTTTCTGACAACTTTTGTAAAGGTAGCTGACTGCGTGGGGAAAAGAAAGACCTGAATTAACACTGCTTCTCTTAGGGAAAACCTGTGGCGTTAACTCTTCTAGATTGTTGCTCTGTCAAAGCAGCAAAGACATGGTGAATGAAATACACTGTCAACCCAGGTATGTTCACAGACTTCTTTGAAGCGTAGAAAATACTGATTAGATGGGATTTATAGAATACAGCAAGAAGCAGAGTTGTGCTTAGAAATAAGGCAAATAATGGCTTGCATATTGAAAGAGTTCCTTCCCTTCTTCTGGCAGTACTTTCAGAACATTTTTCAGACTTCTAATTTGGTCTAAAATCTGTTGTAATTGGGGGGAGGGGGGGGTGGCAGGGAGAGAGAGCCCTCTTGATTTCAGTGAGTTGGGGGTCAGGTTTGTCATAGTCCGTCTCATGCCATCCTGGTGTTTTACAAGCTGAGGAACCAAAACCTTAAAATTAAAGCTTGTATCCTTTTCTGCTGCATTGCAGTCGTGAGCTTGGAGGGGTAGAAGGAAGGGTGGGAAGAGTTTACAGGAAGACTGGATCTTTACTATTGGACTTTAAATAGACTGGGTTTAAGTCAATTGGCTTGCATGCCCCTCAGCAGCCCTGAACAGCAGCCGTACTAGCTGCAGCTCCTTTTCTTCCTGGAGATGAGTAATAGCTTATCCTATTTGCTTTTCTAAGCACAAGGCACTCTGCAAAGTGTTGGTTGATTCTTCGCTACTCACTAACTAAATATCCATATGTATTATGCCCGCTAGTGGCATTTGCTATAGAACTTTCTGGCCTGATTTGAGAGTGGACAGGAAGAAAAGCAAAGCATATTACTATACTGTGTTTAAGACTGCACCTGAAAAGCGTAACTGAGCTCTAAACAACTTCCCCAAGATCACACAGTGCTGTTACGCAGAAGAGAGGACACATTTCCTGATGAGGAGGGTAATACCTTAAACTTAAGGACCATGTAGTCACCCTTTTTGCCCACATATTTTACAGTCATAAACTAAAATGAATCTGTAAGGTACACCTAGCCAAAATAACTGTCAATTTACTGCTCTCTAGTAGGATAGCTGTTACATGCACTTTTCTGTGTTATCTGCAAACATGTTTATTGCTCTAATCACTAGACTTTACCCTTCTGGTCTAGCCTATGCAATCTGTTTTATTTACATTCTTATACTGTGTTCATCACCAGTTCTGTCGATGAGACCCTTTCAATGATGCCACAAGAAATGTGGCTAAGAGCCCGTGTGTATTGGTTCTCTCATCCTCTCCTCATGAGTGCTGTAAGCAGTGAAGCAGCTGGGGTATTTAAGAAGAAAATATAGATAGGTATGTACTGGTGATGTGTGATTTGTAAGAAGAAAGTACATCTTGGAGTTTGTTCTTCATCCTCCAAAATTTGGCCCTATCCCGAAGGAGGTGTTACTTCCTCGTCCCTTGTGGTAGGAGGTTTTGCTGTGCTTGAGGAAGAAATTGGAACTATCAACTTGGAGCTCTAAGCTGATTTTTTAATACCTTGGGCCAAAGTTCTGTTTCCTCAGGGTTCAGTTCTGGGGTCAGTTCTGTTCGATATGTTTATCAATGATCTGGATGCAGGACTTGAATGCACCATTAGCAGGTTTGCTGACGGTACCAAACTGAGAGGTGTTGCTGACTCTCTTGAGGGACAAGAGGCCTGGCAGAGGTATCTGGATAGACTGGAGGACTGAGCTGTGATTAATGGGATGAAATTTAACAAGTCAAAATGCCGGATTCTGCATCTGGGGTGAGCAGCGCTGGTCACAAGTATAAACGTGGAGAGGAGCGGCTGGAGAGCCCACAGGAGCCAGCAGCGGGCCCTGGCAGCCCAGAGGGCAAACCGCACCCCGGGGGCATCAAACACAGCCCAGCCAGCCCCCAGCAGAGGGGACTGTCCCGCTGCACACAGCGCTGGTGCGGCCGCTCCTCGAGTGCTGGGCGCAGGGCTGGGCCCCACCATTTCAGAAGGCTGTGAAGGTCCGTGAATGCCTCCAGAGCAGGGCAACAGAGCTGGTGGAAGGGCTGGAAGCCATGGCCTGGGAGGGGTGGCTGAGGACTTGTGTGTCTGTTCGGTTTGCAGAAAAGGAAGCTTAGGGCAATCTCATTGCTCTCTGCAGCTTCCCAAGGAGGGGACGTGGAGAGGGAGATGCTGAGCTCTGCTCCCTGGGATCCAGTGCCAGGACACGTGGGAATGGTTCAAAGCTGCCCCAGGGGAGGTTCAGACTGGACATCAGGAAGCATTTCTTTACCAAGAGGGTGGTCAGACACTGGAATAGGTGTCCGAGAGAGGTGGTCGATGCCCCGAGCCTGTCAATGTTCAAGAGGCATTTGGACAATGCCTTTAACAATGTGCTTTAACTTTTGGTGAGCCCTGAAGTGCTCGGGTAGTTGGACTAGATAATCATTGTAGGTCCTTTCCAACTGAAAATACTCTATGTTCTATTTTTCCATTCTGTTTTCTAAAGTTACGAATCACCCTGGAGGTAAGGCAATTAAACTTGAATGCTTCACATATAGACAGATCTGTGTGGGGATTAGAAGGCATTTGATCTGCTGACATTGTTAAGAAAGACCGCAGCATTTTGTCTTCAGTATAGTGATGGATTTCTTGTGAAATCTGCTCAAAAACACTGGGAGATGCTCACCAGGTCAGGCAGTAGCAATACTTCTAACTGTATACCATGTGAAAAATACAGTATCTCTAACAAGCCAAAGGTAGACAGGAAGAGCCCCACATTTGAAATCTGATTTTTAAATTAATCTCATGATGCTATGAAGTTTGATTCATGATTGTTGAATACTCAGCCTGTCCTATTTTGTTAAAAAACAGCCTTACTTCGAATGGTAAGAAATGCTGTAGCAGGGCTGCAGAAGAGGGGCAGAGGCCCAAACATCCTGGCCTTGTAGCCAGTGAGGACTTCCAGGTTCAAGAAAAACCTTCAGTAAAAGCCTTGTGCGTGATTTGGTTTCCCTTTATATTCTTTTACTACTGCAAAATAAATGTAAGAGTCTGCTGCCAAACAAATAGAACATAATCTGCCATTTTCTCTTGACCATTTTGAAATAGTCTGCTAAAATAGCCAAAGTGGCATGCAGGCATGTTGCAAAATCATTTTGCATGAAGGGATTTCTAAAAGCTTCCCCAAAAGCTACCTACAAGTTATTAACTCACATTTGGGGACCATCTGCCTAGTGGCTTTTCAAAATAATGCTATAAGCACACAGGCTAAAAGCAAGGAGTATCTTACAAAAGCATATCTTCCAGAAAAAAAGGAAAAGGCAGATCCCAAGATAGTTGAGCCATACCTTTTGTTATACCCATAGGTGATAAATCATAAGGTATTTGGGAACAGAAGTGTATCTGGGGCGTTGCCACAACATATGTATGTTCTGAGAATCATCTTGCAGTTTCTGTTGCAGAGTTTTGACCTCTTTTGGTGCAGCTGCATTTATTTGGGGAAAATGCAGTGTATGTAACAGGGGAATTACTATGGCTCCTCAGACTTTACTATGAGGAATTTACAGCGATTTTCCTGCTGTAGAGAAAGACCAGCCATTGGACATAGGCTTTTTCTAAAGCTGTAAGGCTTTGTCTGTGTGGCAACACCTGGGAAGTGTCATCTGAATGAAAAAAAAAGCTAGATCTGAGGTACGATGACTTGAAGTGGAGCATACTCCTCTGTGAATAATCACAGAATCACAGAATCACAGAATGTCAGGGGTTGGAAGGGACCTCTGTGGGTCACCCAGTCCAACCCCCTGCCGAAGCAGGGTCACCTACAGCAGGCTGCACAGGACCTTGTCCAGGTGGGTCTTGAATATCTCCAGAGAAGGAGACTCCACAGCCTCCCTGGGCAGCCTGTGCCAGGGCTCTGTCACCCTCAGAGTGATCACATTTGAAATAAAGGTAGGCCTGACTCATGTGTAACTTAGTCCAGTTCAGAATGCTAAAACAAATTTAATCTTTGTTATTTTAAAGGAGAATGACTGTGCAGAGACTAACCAGAATAAACATGGCTTTTCCCTAGGTAGACAATCCCCGTTTTTAAAAGTCATCTGAGAAGTCAGGAAAGACACTGGAAGTCACTGGAGAACAGATATGCCATCTCTGTAATTTGCTGTACACAAAGAGCACAATTCAACAAGGTGCTGAGCAATATTTTTTTCAGGCACTAAATTCCGTTTGTCATCTGTGGGTGTTGAGGGCAATTGGTATCGCCCATGATGAAGGACAGATGTCACTGAGAATGACTTGTACTGCTCAGTACGCAGATATATCATAGCTCTTACCAAATTCCATGGGTATTGAATGAAGAGTAACTTAATCGTGTAAAGTATGACAAAAACCTTTACCGTTCTTATCTGCAAAACATGCTGACAGCTGGAACTTGGACCAAAGAAATGCCTGCTCCACTCTCCTTTGATTCAAATGGTGTTTGGACTCTGAAGGCCTGTTCCTCTACTGGAGAACTGAATGGAAATTTTGCAACTGGCTTCAGCAGATGTAGGATCGAATAGCGCTGCTGCTGCTTTCAGTAAACTTTCCCACTGCTGGCTGGGTGCCGTAGCAGTCAGTGTGAGCCTTGTTCTGAACTAGTGAAGAAAAGCCACAGAAAGCATATTTTGAAAAAGGGTGAGGTGAGGATGAGATAATTATTATTCACTGTCAGCTCTGAGCCTAAATTACGATTCAGTCTGTTTCTGTGCTTTCTAGAATGGCATCACATGGCATCATATAAGGCTGGGTGTGACCGTCAGTAGATAATGCTTAACCTGGAAAAAAAGGAGCTTCAGAAGGTAGAAGGAATTTGAGGCAAATGAGACTTTTGGACTTTCCTGAAGAAAACTTGTCTGAAGGGTTACAAGTAATGAAATGATGTTTAAAGGCCTTGTGTAGCATCATAGCGTGCCACACTAGTGTTCAGTATTTGAGAAGATAGCTCGGATAGCAATCTATTCCATGTTTTTATTGTCTGTACTTTATAACTCTGGATAATCTGGATGTTCCTATAAGTGTCCTGTCCCTTTGGAATCCATTGAAGTTTTTGGCCTGTGTGATTGCCTGTGTCACTAAGTTCCATAGCTTAATTTCATTTTGTGTAAAAAAGTAATTCCTCTTCCTGTTTTTACATTTCCTGCCTTTTATATTAGTCATTGTCCGTGAACTTTTTTTTTTCAGAGCACAAAAGGTGCCAGTCTTTCTGATTTGCCAGGTTCTATATACCATACATTTTGCCCAGTCTTCTTATTTGTAGCCTTTCTAAGGCAAGCAATCCAGTCTCTCCAGCAGCTTTCAGTATGACGGTTTATCGAGACCCTGGATCATCGGCACATTTCCTGTAAACCTTCTCATCTGTTTTGAGCTCCAGCATCTAAAGCTGCACACAGCATCCCAAAAGGGGCTGACCCACTGATTAATGGAAAGATGATGTGACATTTTCAGCTTCATTCTCTTTTCCACGTGCACCCTAGCATCTCTGTAGCTTTGGCTGCAGCTTGCATAGCGATCACAAGCCTTCACTTTGCAGGTGATGAATGCTGTGTCCACACTGATGGTCTTTCTCAGTAACTGAAGTAGAGCACTGACCCAATGTGGTGGCAGCCACATCCCTTGAATGTTCACTGTGGCGAGTGTCAGGCTGATTCAGATTTAAATGCTAATGTTGAACATTAGCTTCTTTTGAAACAGCTTGTATAGGTATACCCAGAGGTGCTCAAGCCTTTTTTTGGAACGCATGCAAATATTTAAATCTCTGTAATACATATGAGGATTTTCTCTTTACAAATTATGTGGTGGCAAGTTTCACTGGCCATTTTGGTGTGCATTCATCTAGCTCTTTCCTCTTTCTCTGAAGGACTTTAAAATTGCTTTGTGTGCCAACTGCTGTAAATAAATTGAGCGTTTGCAGGCTACTCTATCTCACTTCTGCCTTTCCAGAGAGGATGTAAATATTCAGTGTAACAAGACCATTGGGGACCCTTACCTGGTCTTCCTCCGTGATTACACCAGACGTGTCACTGACAGTGGACATTCAGCCTTCCTTGAAGCAGGTGGAGATGTCACAGGAAAAAATGACTAGAGCATTCATTGGAAGACTGTCCTCTGAATAAGAACTAGAAGGTTATGACCTGCTCGGATCTAGCTGTGTTGATCTGGTTATTTCTGTAGATTTTAGGAGGCGAAGCTAGGCTGCTGAGTGCTTTAAGTCAAGAGGAAGGATGGTGAATGATTAAGGACTCCGCTGAGCGCAATAATCTTAGTTCTGAGATGTTCAAGTGTTGTAGCGGAAGTAAAACTGTGGTGTGTGGGACTCTCCTGAAACATGCTTTCGTCTTTTGCTCTTTTTCAATTCATGAATGGCCTGGTTCTTTGTACAACTACCAGAGCCGTTAGCAAGGCTGCCTTGCCAAGCTGTCCCGCTGGTTTTGACAGCCTCTGCGAGGCTCGGAGAGCCACCACCTCCTCCAGGCTCCAGCAACACCTGTTGAAGTTCTGTGCTGTCAGACTCAACATTGCCTTGTCAGCCTTTGCCTGCATTTGCCTTGGCAGACAGGCAGCCGGTAGCTGCAGGACCAGGAACCTGGCCTGATGCCACGTTATATTAAGGGAGCTGGTATTGTTTCAGCAAATTCTGTGTTTTTTTGATGTGAATGTGCTCCTGGTCTACATTCCCAGTTCACAGAGAAAAAGTCTACTCTCACAGAGCCTGCGTAGAAGCAGGAATAGAGGAAAAACGATGCCTCGGAATGATTGCTCTCATGTTGCTGAACAGATCAAGGCCGATCTAATTAAACTCCATGAATGGAAATGAAAGAGCTAATCTAATCCTTACCATGGGAGTCAAAGTGTGCGATTTAGGTAATCGACAGTGTCTGTCTTAAAAACAATAGTCCCGGTCCTGATGCAGCTGAAGACGCTTGGCGCTGTGCCACTGGCTTTGCGGGGGTCAGAACTGAGCTCAGTGCTCTATTTTAGACAGAGCGCAGTTCAAGGAGGGGATACCGATCTCTGCCAATAACTTAAAACTGAATCCAGTTGCCACAGTATCAGGTGATTTCTTAGGAAAGTTTGTTAGACTTTTCAATATCAATACTGGGTTTCAGAGGTATATTTGCTGAATTACTCTTTTGATAAAACCCCTTAATAAGCAAGTCTGCTCTCCATCTGGTGCTGATCTCACTTAAAATACAGTGAGATTGGCAACTAATTGATTCATGGACAGAATAAGTATAAAAGTTGCATAAATCAGTTAATACTGGTAAGTCTAAAACTTACTTGTAGTTTCTTGGAAAAACAAACTATGAGCCTTTGCTCTTAGGACAGAAACTCTTTGTAAGATGGAGAAATATCTCACACACTTTTGGTGCCGACATATCAAGTAGTCATGTTTGGTTTTTGCAGATTCCTTTCCTTCTAATTCTTGTTTCAAATATAGTACTATACTTCATAGTATATGAAGTTACACTTCAAGGCAAAATTCTTGCACTTTAAGTGCTTTCCCGTGATGCACTGAGCAAGGAACTAACATCCTTCTTTGTTGTTTTCAGTGCCATATAACATTTCTATCCAGCGGTGGGCCTCCATTTGCCATGAAGGTGCAGTTACAGGGGATGCAGTGTGTAATTGGATCAATGCTATCCAGAAATTATAGTGGCTATATATATTTTAAGATTTAGTTTACCCTCTAGGCCCTAACTCCATCTTTTGAATCACTACTAGAAAATCATGTTAGTTTTATTTTTTTCTAGAATCCCTACTAAAAATCTTGTTTAAAATGAGTATGGGAGATCCACTAGCAGATAAGGATGAAAGGCATAGGATTAAAATGGGATGAGTTCAGAAGAGAAAAGTACATGCATGGCTTTAGGGCTTAACAGTGAGAAAAGACATTTTTTCAAGTAAGGATGTAAATATGCAAACTAGAAGGCTGTATTGACACACACCAAGAATCATAGAATCAGGGCGTCACTGACCTTCCCATTGAATGAGCATGAAGGGGAAGCAGGTTGGTCTTGCTGTTTTAAGCTATCAGAGTTGAATGGAAACCTCCTGAAAGCTTGAAGTAATGAGAAAAAAACTGTGGGCTGCTCTATTTGACAGCCAGTTGACCAAAGTCTTTTACGACCCACATTAGAGTTCACTGCGTACCTGGGTGCAGTACCCTGGGTGGGGGATACAGTTTTCCTTTCTCCATAAACTCCAACTGTCTGATTTTTCATGTGGGATGAAAGGAGGATAGCACACCTCATCAGTGTGAGAGACTCAGGTCTATAATCAACATTAGACACTCAGGTTCAAGTTCATCATCAGATTGCTGCCAACTTGGGGTTTGAACTGGCCCTTTAAAATTCCAAGGGGATATCTGCGAAAGGGTTGGATTTCTACTGTTGCAGTCTCTTTTTTTGCCCACAAGCAATCCCATCCAGTGTGTAACATGTACCAAAGAATAGTGTAGGCCAAGCTTTGTTTGATCTCCTGGTTGCTGCGTCTGGGAATGCGGCGAAACATAGCAGTCCTCCTTTTTAATTTGTCTTTTGTGATCTTCTGCTGTGCATTTGATAATGTTCACTGTTATCTTGTGAAGTCACAATGAGTGAGACCATTCTTTGCATTGTTCTAATTAGCAACATGCTTAGGCTGGTCCAGAAAATATTGTACAATTATAATCCAGGATATGTGGTCTTTCAGGCCTTGTGGCCCGTCAGCCACATACAAGCAGCTATCACAAAGAGATGTTTCAAGACCAGTCTGCTCGAGCTTGTAGGAACTGCGAGTTATTGTCTGCTAGAGCTGGTAAAGAGCCCGCCTCCCATCTGACTGGGAAAACCTTTCTCAGAGAACTCTGAACTGAAACAGGCATGTTTCCATGAAAAATGTCCTTTCTGAGGACCTAACATTCTCCAAAGGAAACGGTTCACTGAGAAAGTCCTTTGCTTTGCTCTATCCCGTACACCAGTTGACTACAAGTGAGCAGAGTGGACTGTGCCCCTGCATCTTCCTTTCCTTGTGTTCAGAGGAGACGAGTGGGAGGGAGTGCAGAGACTCGGTACCAACTTTGTGTGAGTGGAGAGCTCCCCTTCACCAGCAGCTTCCTGACTGTTCTGAGCAGTTGCTTTCCTGGCCTTTTGTGCCTCTCAGATGGTGAGACAAAGCTGACAAGTAAGATATTGTGAAGAGTCCACTTTAATTCGTACAGTCAGATTAGAACAGCTGCAGACAAATGCAGGTTCGAGACAAGAGACTGCAGCTCAGCACAAACATTACTCTGAAGGGCTGCTGAGATGAGTTTGACAAGGAAAAACTTGTTGTTTAGGACAGTGGTACCAAGGAGCCTGAACAGAAGGCTCACAGCTGCTCACAGCAGGACACTGCTGTTTTAACAAGATTTCTCTGGCTACTCCGATTCCCTGTAGCTTGTTTTTTTTTTTTTTGGTTTTTTTTTTTGCCTTCAGTAATCATCTTTCAAACTGCAGCAGCATTTGTTGTCCTGAGGTGCTGACTCTAGTGGAAGAGATTCTAGTGGAAGCTTCTACTGCAGTTGGCACAGCCTTCATTTCAGGTCACTAATCACGTTCTCGGGCTCTCCTCAGGCTCTTGCATTGATTGTCCTCCAGCTGGAGGAATTGTCTGCGAGAAGTGACATAACTGGTGTGTTGAGGTCACGTTTGAAGACTGAGGGTGGACTGAGGGAAGATTCTGCCCTTTGGATTCAGGGAAGACCTGACATTTGAATGTGCTGCCTTCAGTCTTCCTTCTCTATCATGCACATCTGCTGCCCTCCAGGCAGCCAGTGACGTTGGGAATGGACAAGAAAAGAGAGCAGAGGATGTGATGGGTGACTTGAGCTGGCGTCTGGATGCTGAGCAGCAAAGTGTCTCTGCTGGATTAGGCTACTTCACCAGCAAAAGACTACTCTCTGAATCATCATCAGAAATCCATGTGAAGCACATGAGGTGACAGAATAGGAAGTTTTCCCCAAGGCAAATTTGGAGAACATAGCAGTCATAGGAATAAAATATGCTGTGTTTTCCAGTGTTACCTGTATAAATGATCCTTCTGCTAACCTTACTCCAGAATCAAGCTGACTCCTACCTACCATCTCAGCAAAAAGGCAGATTACTTTGGCTGGATACACACTAAGGTCTGTGGAGAGCTCGTTCCTCCACTAGCTACGTGAGAGGAATCTTGCTATTGAGTGGAATTCTCATCCCTGAGTTAGGATTTTATTCTCCTTTCCCCACATAATTACCTTTTTTCGCAAGATGTAGATATTCTGTGAACAAGGCTTCTTTGACTGCTTCCAATGACGTTCATTTTTTAAAGTGACAGGGCATAAAAGTAGAAAACATGACCTTCCAGCCTGAGAATTGCTAGTTATTTTCTGGTAAGAATATTTTTTTAAGGATTATGTAGTGTCAAATTGCTGATTCAAATGGTATTGAAGTACTCCCTTTAGCATAGGGAGTATTTTCTTGTTCATGTAAAGTGTGAACCCTCTGTGATCTTGGCTTCTGAGTGGTTAGAAAGTGCCCTCAGGAAGATGGAGATGAAAGTTCAGATACAGGCAGACAAAGGAGGGAATCAGATTTCTTGAGCAAGGGCTCTTAACACTCTGCTAAGAGGTAAAAGAAAATAATTATGCTTCCTCTGATCACCCTAATTTCTGGGATGTGGTAGAACTTAGGTTCCTAACTAGTAAACGCCATGTTACTTCTGGATTTAAACAGAGGCCAGAGCCTAGGCACTTGGGAAACTGCGTCCACTAAGACGTATGAGTACAGGATTATAAGCAGCAGACTGAACTGGGATTTTGATGTTCTGCATTTTGGATCACAGTAGTCATGCATGCAGTTAGTAAGGATTTAAGCATCTAATTCCTCTTGTGACCTGGCCTTCCCATTCCACATCAAGGAATTGTGGTTTGGCCTCATGAAGCACAGATCCTCGATGGTCTGTCTAGTGTGGCATCAAAGACCATATCCCTGAGGTGATAATGTTAATGAAGAAACGTGTAAGGAGCATCTCTTTTACTGATTTTGAATGCCGTTAACCTGTCTCACAAGAGCCCCTGTCACCTCCAGGATGAGTCCTATAATTTTTCTAAAGGTTTGTGCAGTGTCCGTGTTCCATGTGACTGTCTGTAACTTGGAACACTTTCGCCACCTTATATCCAGCAACGTCACCAAGGCTATAAAAAGAGGAAGAACTGCAGCCCTCACAAATACTGAAGACAGTTTGCTACAGAGGCTGCAATAGTCAGAGCAGTTATGTGATAAAGAAGTGACGTTGTCTCCTTTTGTTTTTAAGCGCGACCTGGAGCTTGTGCAGTAGCGTTATTCTCCAGATGGCTTTCCACAGCATCGTCTTCCGTAACACACCAGTGAGCCACGAGACTGAAACAGAAATTCCAGCATGGGGAGAGTGTGAGTCATGAGATGGTGAGTGAAAGAAACAGCAGGATAAAAATAACAGAGCACAGTATGATGCAGAATATTAATCTCTTACCCTGTGTTATCCTAGCTTGTATTACATATACTACTATGTTATACCGTAGATGCTCTGCTGCATGAAACAGATCTCTCCATGCTACTCTGAAAGATTATGGCTCATGATGTCAGATTGCAGGGACTTCTAATACTTGTGCATTTGAGTTGGCTGAAAATTCTTAATCAAAAAGTTCCCACAACAGAAAATATATAACCAAATCGAAATGCCACTTCTGCAACGTTCATACTTTTTGTATTTTGCGTGCCAACATCAAATTCAGTTAATTTATCATCACTTGAATAAATGTGTTTATTAAAAAATTAAAATAATGTCTCTTTTAAAGTCCCTCTCTTTTTCCAACCTTTCTTTTTTTCTTCTTCTTCCTTCAGGAGGAGAAAAGAAAGAAGAAAAGTATAAAAACACTGTGAAAAACTGACGTAAAATTCAACTTTGATTCCAGCTAACATGGATCAGTAGGAAAAAAAGTAGAAAAAGTAGCATCAATAAAACCAGAAGAAAAGCCAGGTATTTTATTTTTGAAATGTGAATTCTTATTTTTCTACTCAAATCTGCCATTCTGTCCTGGCTGAGGCTCATTCTGAGCTCACTCACAACAAAAGCAGGAGCCCTTCTAGGGAGCGACTGTTTTCAGCTCAGCCAGTTTGAAGTGTGCGAGTGCAACATCTAACCCGGTCACCTTGACCTCTCCTGTAATCACTGGAGTAAGACAGTGATCTTCAGAGAGCTATCTGGAGCTTAGGAAGTCTAATGCCATGTTATTTTTCAATTCAGTCAGGAATCTGGGCATCACAAAGACAGCAGGAGCTTTTCCGTTAACTTCAAAGGGTGCCAGCTCTGGCACGGAGTCTTCACTGCAGATTAACACATGGACAGCTCTTTTGATAGAAACTGTGTCTTTGTTTTTTGGGAGTGGGGAGAAATTTTTATTTTATTTCACACAGATTCAGTTCAAAAATCTTTCAAAAGTATTTCACTTTGCTTTCTTTTCATGTAAGTCACCTCCAGGCTTTGTCAGGACTGTGGAAAACTTTGCCAAAACTGGGGAACGTACAGACGAATGCCAGGGCAACCTTCTCTGGCGAGCAGCGCGGTGGCCGTGTGGTCCCCGTGCTGCCGCACTCGGAATGTGAATGACCGGCTTTGTGGGACTCTCCCTCCTCTTTGCACATTCAGGGCTGCCTGGGGAAGCGAAGCATTTGCACACACACTGAAAAAAGCCGCCGTTTAATCATGATTGATTTAAAGTCACTTGATTTAAGGCAAGTGTGTGTGTAAAGTAGTATGGTTCAGATATGCGGTTATGGTCAGAGTATTCTGTGCTCCCTTTCACACCCTGTTGAAACCAATTTCTTTGATCCCACCGAGTAGAAACTACTTGAAAAATCCCCTTTTTTTTCTTCTTTTTTTTTTTTAATTTTTTCTTACATAGGCTGCCTGGGAAGCTACCTGGGAATGTCTTTTCTATTTTTTAAATACTGTTCTTAAGCAATCTTCTCTTATTTTTTACATTTATATTCCCATCTATTTAAATTATTCTTGTATATCAAGTCTTTTTATTTTCCAATATGTAAAGAAAAAAACACTTATTTTTGAAGTTATACAAAAATGGAAGTCATTGTAATCATGATTTGACATCCTTGGAACCTATTTTATTTACTATTTAATAGTCACTGTTTTTATTAGGACATGGTTTGAACGTAATTTTAAGTTCCAATAAAGTTCCAGGGCTAATCTCCTGGGACAGGATATTTATGGTCCATATTTTCAGACAGTGAGATTGAGAGTAGAAAAAGGCTTAAGTATTTAGGCCTCGGTTCAACTCTGAAGTCAGGGGGAATCTGTCCCTTGCAAACAGTCATTTGACCAGCTGCAGGAGTCAGTTGCATTTTCAAATGCCCAGTTTGAAGGGTTCGTTGCATTCAGCGTACTGGTTGGAAGCAGAAACGTAAACCTTGGATTGTGTATATTACTGCAGGGGAACTGACCTATTTTTCTGAAGAGAAAAAAGCCTACTGTAAAAATCTAGTTTGCAAGAACTGGAAACTATACTGTTTTTCTCTAGGATGTTTGGTTATGCAAACAAATTGATGAAGAAGCCATTTCCAGCAGGAAAACCACTGATGGTGCTTGGTGTCACTTAATTAACATTAACGCCCTTGAAAGCACAGTGAAACAATGGTGCATCTTTCACTTGGTTCTAAGCCATAATTCTGTATCCAGTGTGGAGCCTGAGGATTTGCTCTTGATATTTGCTATAGCTTTGCTTTCCTCCTGCAGATACTGACCATTAGGAAGACACTGCTGCAGAGACTGAAACCAAACTCGTTTATTCCTTGTTCTCAAGTCATCCTGGGTCAGAAGTCACTGAAAACTTTTCTCCTGGATAAATAACTGTGATGTGCCCATCAAGCATATACTCTCAGTGAGTTGGATTTCTTCATGCAAAATGTTGAAAATCTGTTCTGCTTGGAGGTTTCTCTCATAGAGGAATTGTTCAGCACCACAAAAGGTGTGTCCAGGGGTCCCAAAGAAGTTTAAATGCTTTGAACTCACTCCCAGGCACAGGAAGACTTTACTACTTGAGATTTTGTTTGGAAATAAATGAGTTCTTGTCATGGATTGGGCATCTTCTAGCATGGTTCTTACATATCAAAATTTCTCATCATTCTGGAAGAAGATTCAAGTATTTGTTGTTTTTCTTTTATTGACATTCATCTTTATTTATTTTGTATTCTTGAGATGTGTTGCATCTCTGGAGTTTGTATTTCTACTTTTAGAGTAAAAATGCTGTACATACACGTCTAGAATGGATCTGAAGATTAGTCTAATTTTAAATGTGGCTTTGACTTGAACATTTTTCTGTTTATGTTTATATTGCTATTTCAGAAATGTGCATTATCTGTATTCTTTATGCCTTTTTCCCATCTATAACTCAATAAAATTATGTCTCCATTCTGCAGAACCATGTCACATGTGCATAATAGTGATAACAGTTTTTGAATAATAATGACTGATAATTGTAAACGGGTTAATCTATATCTATATTTATATCTATCTTGAATCTGTATCTGTCTGCCACAGCCTGAAATTCTTCTGATGTAGGATTTGAGATGGTGAAAAAATTACCAGTGAGTGGTAAGCTCAGCTCAGGAATAATTATTCATAAGGCTATTTGTACTTGAAAAGTAGATTTTTTCTGTTTCCTGTAGGTGTATGTTCTTTATTTCAGTTCTCACTGTGGCTCTTTAGAACTGGTATTAGCCATGTGAGCCAGTGGAGTGTCACCCATTTCATCAGGCTGCTCATGTCTTTTATGTCCCTACAGCTCAGGGATAAATAATGACTGCAGTACATCCTTCGTCACAGAATATGCAAGTTTCTAAGGAGTGCTAGCTTAAAGTTTCAGAGCTTTCAGCCATTGTATGACTAAGAAGGAGTACAGCCCAGGAGATCTGCCGCTGGCCTGGAACAGCAAAGGCTTGGGTTGTGTTGAATGGCTTAGCATGAGTTTCCTTTGTGAGAGGAGGTATATTAGATGCGTTCCAAGCATGTGGCTCTCGTTGGAAGTTAAAAAATACTCATCTGAGTACATTACCTAAAATTTCTGTGAGAATCCACATCCTGCTGACTTGTTCCTGAACCCTACGTCTGAGGCAGAGCACAGACAAAGCCAACGTCTTCTGATGAACGGCTGTTTGGTGAGTGAGCCTAGAGAGAACCAAAGAGCAGATCCAAAGGATGGAGGTTGTTTTGCTCCGCCATTTGAAGTTAATGCAAAAGAGAAGGCTCTGAGAAATTTGTGTGAGGACAGTACTTTCTTGTGGTACTTTTTGAACTGAATGCTGTAGGACCTGGCTCTGCCTTTTCAGAGTCTTTAAGGCATATTCTCCACTGGCATGAGCTAGCCTAATTTGTTTGACATTAGTGGAGCTCTTCTGGATAATAGTCACTGAAAACCTGAGAGCTTAGCTGCATTGAAATGCAACTTGTTTATATGAAGCACAATCTTTTTGGAGGACATTTTTTTTATCCTCTCTAGTAAGGAAAAGAAAAGAGTAACTTGACCTGGAGAGTCTGTGGGCTGATGCAAGCCTTAGGTCTTTGACTGATGGACCTGCACACCTGTCACGTGGATGTTCAAGTTCTGTACAACTCCCTTGGTATTCTGTGCTTCACTTTTGTAGTGGGTAGATCTAGTGACAGTTAATTCTGTGCTGACATGAACAGACTGCACACATGCACGAGTGGATGCGGGATTGAGGCTTCAATGAGTACATTTTGGAGTGTCTGGAAATAGGCTTTGAGCTTAGAGTGAACTTAAACTTCTGTGGGCTATGAGCACTCATAGATATTAAAATGCCTCAGAGCAAGGACATGTAACCATCCAATGTCTCTTCTGCCTTGTGGAGATTCAGCTTTTCTTGGCGTATTTGTTAGAAGATGTTCACTGCCAGGAGAAACAATAGTAGCTTATTACTGCTGTCTCCAAAGTTTAGGGAAGTCAATGGGAAATTTTTTTTATCAGCTTCAATGTGTTGTGGACAAATCCTTGCTCCATCAAATACAATTATTTACAAAGCATTCGGAGTGGTAAAGACATTCCTCATCCTTATCCATTTAATGCTGTATGCCAAGCCTATGTTCAGGATTTTAAATTGTATAAATTGAAAAGTGCTCCATTTAAACAGAATGAAGTCTGAACCAATTCTGTCTATTCTGTCTGCTACTCTGTAGGATGTTTGCCAGAGGGAAAGGGCAATAGGACCTCCAGTGAGATGTCTGGGGACTGTGAGAGATGACAGTAGTCATGATGACAGGTGACTAGTCTGACTCTATAGACTTACCTACACCAAGACATATCTTCCTCACTGCACTGTTGACTGCAGTCATATTTTATCCTGTACCCAGAAATGACAGCTTCTGACTCCTGTTACATCTTGGAGGTATAGTATACACATCTAGAGATCTCCAATCAGTAACAAGATATATTCATGTGAACAAAGAGCTGGGGCTGGCTTATAATTAGGGTTACTAGTTACAGGACATCTTCTTCCATTTATGTGAACTACTGCTGCTATTTTGCCAAAAGCATGTTTGTTAATTTCTTTCTAATTTCTCCTTGTCATTATTAGAGGATAAAAAGCATATTTTGACCTCCTGGAGGAAATTGTTTGTTTTCACAAATTGCTTTTATTAGGTATGGCAAATGGCCTTTCTCTTTATTACCTTTCTTGCTTCATTCTTCTGATAAACCCTGCCAGGACAGTCACGGCTTACAGTGTCCGCTGTCCTCTGTTCTTGCAATCCAAAGATAATGCTTCTTTTTATAATTCAGTTGCTACTGTAACTTTTGCAGAATTCTGACAAATGCATGGAATTGCAACATATGCGTAGTTAAAAAAACTCAGGACTTTGTGTCTGCTTCTTGCTATGGTAAAGCGAGCAGAGCACAGCCTGGATAGAAATCTTCAAAAAGAAACAGTTATCATAGAGTGCAGCCCTCATTTCAGGAAGTCCCCTAAAATTGATTGACTGGGGCCAGGATATGTTCTAACATTCCTCCTTAAGTATCTGCCATATGATGACTAGATTTTGTTTGGCTCTAGTACTGAATTTCTTGTTAAAGGAAGAAACTGGTAAGGGGGTTCAAGCAAAGGATAACGACAAAATGATAATTGAAGAATTATAATCTTAGCTATGTGAGATGTTCTAGTAGGAGCTGTACATCTAGATGGATAAATATTTCCATGGTAGACTTGAAAGCCTGCGATGTTGCGTGCCAGGATCAAAGCACATAGGTACCTGAACTGGGTTTACTCATTCTTTGAGAATCAGGAGGTTCTGAGGATGATTTCCACTTTGGGCTGGGATGAAAAGCTAAAACAGCAAATATATTCACGGTTTAAAAAGCTTGTATTTCAGACTAGGCTAATCAAATCACTTTGATTCTATTTATCAACTTTTAATTTACAATAAAAAATCAATTTGGATGAAACTATCTTGAAGTTGAAAAAGGGAGGTTGCTTAGAAATTGACCTTGTCCCTAACCAGCTCCTAGCCCCTGTGCTTGGGCATTGTGCCTATAATTGCAGGAAAAATGTCCAAGGTAGGCAGGAAACACAACAGAAAAGTCTCCTAATAAGAAGAAAGATGATAGACGGAAATCCACAGAGCTGAATGTGGTGCAAAGACCTGGCTGCGATGTTTAGTCATTGGATTTAGATCCATAGACTTGTGAGCATGTTTGCAGCACAGAAACCTTGCAGAGCACGTGCCCGCAATATGCCCAGGTGTATCAGCTGCCAACACTCTGCTGAACTCTGCTAAGTTCATTCATTATCATTGCTGGGTTTTTAGGAGGCAAGATGAGCAAAATCAACATCAGTCTCCAACAGATGGGACTAGAGCAGGGCAGCTGCAGGCATACGGTGCGCTACATAAGGCATGCAAGTGCACGTGGAATCCTCTGCCCCCAGAGCTCTGGCATTTCCGTTACGCAGGCAGTAGGAAAATGCAATTATCTGAATTAACTGTCACTCCACAAATCCCTTTACTTTGCACTGCCCAGTTGGAAAAATAGGCAGGACATGGGGAACACTCGGTACAGAGGTGCAGTTTGTCACGTGGCAGCAAGGGCAGCGGTGAAAGAGCATATTACTGCCTACGCGAGACGAGCAAGGGCGTTCTTGTGAGCCTCCTGCCTTTTCATTTTTGTTCTTGGTATGTCATTTTGCTTTTTTACCTTTGGGGCTGAAAAGCTGGTAAATAAGATGACAGCACAGGCATGCAGAAAATAAAACACAGCGGAAACATGTGTAAACAAAATTACTAGGGCAAAACAGTGCCTCTCAGCACATTAGCTGCACTGTGGGGGACGTACAGCTGGGCAGGCCTTGAGGCGTTTTCGCCTGGGCACAGCAGATGCGGGCGGAAAATACTGATGCAGCGCTCTTGAGAGAGCTGCTCTCATCCCTGCTCATGGAGAGTAGATAAACGGAGGGTGGGAAAGAAGCATAAGGAGTTTGATTTATTTGGGGTTTTTTTATTATTCTTTCCCCCCGCCTCAACCCCCTTGAAACCATGCCGGATTTTCGCAGCTTTAAAAGGATCTCGGCTATCATTTCGCTGTCTCTTGCGCATGTACCCACATTAGCTCTGCAGGCCACAAAGTAGGACATCAGGAGTCACCTTAGGATGAGAAATCCGGTAATGACCAAACATGTTTTGTTCATGATAGGGAGTGGATACTTTTGGGTGTGTTGTTCGTTGTTGATTTAAAGTGCTTGAGGTTGTTGATACAGCCCCCATCTGCCCAGTCGGGTAACCTGTCCTCAGTATGGTCTGAAGTGTCACGAACTCCTGTCTTTGAGAGCTCCACACGAGGAAGGGGCCACAGGAGAATAAAACTAGCTTGTGTTTAAAAAAAACCAAAGCCACATCACTGCAAACACTCCATCTTTCTGCTTGCTGACAGAATCTCTGCTCCCTCCCACGCAGCCGCAGCTGGAGAGCCTTCACTTGCAGCAGAAGCTGCTCTGCTTGTGCCAGTCTCTTTCCACTCACTGCTTCCTCTCCCTTCCTCCCTCATAGGTAGCAGCCGCTGCAGCCACTGCAGCCCTCATTTCTAGCTCCAGAGGGGTGCCCTGCTTAAGTAATTTGCAGAAGACAAAGGAGGAAAACATTTATTTGGTGCTAGATGGGGTCAGGGTGACCTTGGTAGCTGCAGAGATGAACAGGTCCAGTTCCACAGTGAGCATCCTGCTTCACTCTGAGGTTGGAGTAAGAGCTTTTGCCCAGGCCCTCAACCTGTCTAACCCAGAAAGTCAAGGCAGAGGAGCTCTGTGCTTATATGCTTCTGGGTTTAAAAATGCATGTCAGGCTATAGTTGAACCTGGTGTTTTGAGTCAAGCTGAGTTAATGGGCTGTGAGTATGATGGCCACGTGGGAGCTTTTTAGCATGTGAGTGGCAAAATCTGGTCTACTTTGGCAGCAGAAGGATCAGCGCAGAGGGGTCCTTTAGTGAGAATGACCCCTTATTCCCTGCTGTGTCAATGAGGGGAAGGACAGGATGAGTATCTTGTTGTACCATGCTGACTCCTGGCTGAGTCAATGGCCCTTAGGTTTTATCCATAGTGAGTAAAGCTTAAAGTAGCTTTTGGGAAGAAAAGGAGCTAGAAGGCAGGAATTCATTTTCCTCTAGTAACCCTGGGGTCTGCCTCATTCCCCCTCCCATCAGTGAAATGCATGCTAGTGTGGAAATTAGAAACAGATGTGTGCTCTGCTAATTAATGAAGAGTGAGCTCATCCCTTCTTGATTGGGAAACACAGTGGAGGGCTTGCTTTTGTGCCATAGGCAAGTCTCCAGTCTGAACCATGACTCTGAAGCTCCAGTAAGGCTGCTAGAGAAGAAGTATTAAGAAGTGAGAAATCAGCTGAGCAGCCTTTGGGAACTGAAGGGATGCCAGCAGCTTCAGTGCTATTTATACGTAGGTAATATCTATTTTATAAATGGATCACAGCTATCATTCCTCAGCTGCATAGAGGTTACAGGCCTCTGGGAAGGATAATGAGTAATTGGGGTTAATTTAAGCAAGATCACTCACTGAAAGAAGAAACGCAAATGCCATTTTGAGAAGTGCATGCTCCTAAAGTGTAAGAAAGATGGAAAGATGACCAATTGCCAGGTATCTCTTATTTACTCTCCTGTGAACTCATCAAAGTACTTAGAAACCTGTTTTTCTTCACATATTTTTGTGATTCAGCTTTTTGTAGATCTGGAGGTTATAATGACTTATTCACATGGGTTGTCAGGTATCTGCAGTAGCAGGGTTATTGTAGCCATTTTGAAAGAGCTTTAAGGTTTTAGAAGTTGACCGGGTATGAGTAACAGAAAAATACCCATCTGACTTAGGTGGGCAGGGCATATCATGGCTACTGAGTTACAAATAGAAGCTCCCTCAAGCTTTACAGTCATCTGCAAGAGTCTGAAGCTGAGATATCCATCTAAACAACTCATCAGAGAGCCACAAACAAGACTGTGGGGAAAAAAAAAAATTCCCATCTGTCAGTGGAGAATTCTCGCACAACAGCCTGATTATGCTGTTTGCTAGAATTCATTACCCGAATATCCCGTGAGTTTCTTTCAACTCTTTCTCTCATTTTCTCTTCACAGCCCAGGCTGAAATGCAAATAGCATGTAAGAGCAAACCTCTTCCTGTCTGATTAGAGTTGCCTTTTTTCAGCTGTGCATTATGAGAAAGGTAAGCCAGAGAACAAAACTCACCCATCAGAGCCCTCGCAATGCCATTCTCCATCCTACGTTGTGCATACCTGGGCCCCCCGGCACTGCCTGGCTGTGCAGGTGGAGAATTCCCAGCCTCAGCACCCGCACCCAGGGGAGCCTGTGGGTTGCTTCAGCTTTGCTTGATTTTTCCATGCCCTTCGTGTTTCATCAGTGTGACCAAAAAAAGCAGTCTGCTCCCTGCATGTATTTGCTATGCGCACGTAGAAAAGAATAAAGATCTTCAAATGCTGAGGGATATATTTTTCTCCTTAGCTTTTTCCAGCCTGCTTTGCCAAACTGGCACCCCCAGATCAGCCTCCTTTGGAAATGTCCACAAATAAAGCCTGTACTGAAAACTTTCAAAATACAAATAACAATAAATATAATGAGTCTGACAGTTCATAGCTGACCAAACTTTTGTTCACTTAAATTGAGGTTTTGTTAGGTAAGGTTTGGCATCTTGGAAGAGAGAACTCTTCATAGCAATATAATTTTAACATTTATGTTTGGGTTTTTTGAAGTCTGTTTAAAGCATTTTAATGCACCAGGATGCGATTTGCAACACCTATATAGGAGGCAGCTTTTATCACTTACTGTTGAACATCTAACAGATTTTCTGAGTGGAATATGAACAAGAGCTAATGGGAAAAAGAAAGGGGCAGACCTGGCTTCCCTGACTCTGTCTATATGAATTGCTGGTAAAACAAAATATCTTGCCTTCCACCGAGATGAACACTTACCCTATGATAGTGGTGCATGTCTTGAAGAACTCCGTGGTGAGCATTGCCATTCTCTGTATTTGCACTGGTGCAAATAAGACTAGAAATTCCTCCTCACAACTTTATTCATAATATAAGGAGATTCCAAGAATAAAATCTAGCTAATTATCTCCTGACCCAGCCTCCGAAAAAATGAAGCTCAAACCTCAAAGGGTCTTTACACTTGTGTCTGTCTAGTTTAGAAATTGATCATTTTTATTATGGTTCACATAATGTTCAGGGTAGGCACAAGGGAAAAGCATTTGAAAGTCATCCTTTTGAGAGCTATAGTCTAAGTAAAAGTAGAAACACATGAAAGCGTGTGGATGGGATATGGAGTAATAATAGATTCTTTTGCAAGGAAGTTGGGGTGGCTGATAAGCAGGTTAAAATGAGATAAGAGTATTCTCTTGTTCTCCCCTTGGACACAAAGACATAGCAAGTCTATTCTGAAGAAGGTGCTTTGATTAAATTGAAGCTGTTTTCAGGCTACGTAACGCTTCCTTTTCTCTGTGTAGAAGTGAGCACCAAAGATGGCACGCTCCATCTGAGCAAATAAATGCATCAAATTCATAAAGGAATAGGTTAGTCTAGAGGCTGCTGACAGTGTTATAAAGAAAGTATGAAAGACTTGGAGAAAGACGGCTTGCAGTAGGTGGTACCGTGGGGAAGAAAGTAATAGGGAATAATGTAAGGGGAAAAAAAGTAATTGAAGCCTCATAAATTCAGTGCAATGAACTGCACTGTTTTCTGGGTGTCTCCCAGAGAGTAGTCAAGTACCCAACCTGTGAATTTTAAAAACAGGCAAATGATTTTTAATACTGCAGTTCACAGATGGTGTTATAAGGCCAATGATATCCCTTCTCTCAGCTTGTTAACATAAAAGTAGTGTGGGCTTGTGGGTGCCTTGAAAGCCAGCAATCAGACTGTTGAATCAGCCTTACCTTTTACTGTATTGATACCAACATTGTAAAACAGTTCTTATTACGTGTATGTGTAAGTATCATAGAATCATAGACTTGTTGGTTGGAAAGGTCCTCTGGAGGTCTGGAGTTCAGCTGCAAAGCAGGACTCCTGTCAATGCTAGATTAGATCAGCTGCAGGTGTCTCCACCCAAGTGTTGAAAACCTCCAAGAGTGGAGTTTCAATCACTTTGCTGGGTCACCTGCTCGAGGGCTGCACTACATCTTGGTGAAACACTTCTTGATGACTGGCTTGAACCTCCCAAGATCTAAGTAGATATGGGGCGAAGTGAACATCACACTGGATTTCTTTCACTTTAAACTTTGTTCAGTCCTATGGCTTAAGGCTGCTATTTTAAACCCTCTGGAAGTTCACAGTTTTCCATAGCATCAGTCTATTTCAAAATAATCAGTCTATTTCAAACTGATTTCCCACCATGCTGCCATAGTAATTACCTTTGTCGTGAGATGGTCTGAATCAGACACCATTAAGGTCTCTCTGCTTTGTGCTGAAAACGTGGCTCCGCTAGTCACGGAACAATGCATGCAAGAGAAGTGGAAAGTGGGAAAATTTGCGCCAACTAGTATTCCAAAGCCAATCTCCTCAACACAACTTCTGGAAAAAAAGCCTGGTGTTGAAAGTCATCTCGGGCTTTGTGCTCAGGAGGGAAAATGTTTGCTACAAAGGACTTTCCATGCACAAAGCAATCACAGAAGTGCTCATCCGTTAGCCTGCATTTTTTGAGTGAAACCATCTGTTACCCATTTCAAACATGCTAGTTTGTGTCAACGAACAAACGCTCAGAAGCAGAGCTGTGGCATGGGTGTCAGTACATATTTAAGTGTGCATCAGCTACCTAGTGCACGCTGTCTTGTAATCCTACATCTCCAATTGTAGCTGCCTGGCTTTTAAAACAAGGCGGCCAACAAGAGCTGACACAGAGTTGCGTACACAGTGCTGAGATTTATCGCAGCAGGCTGTGTTAGGAGAAAAGTTGCAGCTAATGAACTGATCTCAGTGAATTAAAGGGCTGATGCAGACACAGTGTTATCTTTCTTTCACAGAGTGGACTGATTTCATTAGCCTTTTCCTTTCAGTAAAATGCCTGAGTACAAATGATACTAGTATCTCTGAACTGGAGTCTGCTGGTAATATCTCAAGTGAAAAGGCAATAGGATGTACAGGAAGATTCCATAAGACTATTGTCTCAAGTAGCCATGCTATTGAGAGCAGTTTTCATGATATTTCCTCAAAGAAATTGCAAAAAGCAGCTTCACTCAAGGGCCACATTTCCAATGTAACCACTTTTTAAAAAAGTCTAGAAATAGTGTAAAGGCTTCAGCTCCATTCCAACATAGATTTCTGATCATGAGGCACACCGCAGTGTGAGTGACTTCAAACACAGATTGTTTCAGAAAGGCTTTTGGCTTTCTCCTGATGTGGATTGATTCAGAATAGTTATTTCTAGACAGTCACTTTTTGTATCACTTGGGAAATTCTTACTTCTCATAGTTTGATTTCTTTCCCCTTATGTTTTGTCCCAAAGTTAGAACAGAAGTAAAAATTCTTAATGAAAGGAATTGAAAATTTTGAAAGCTCAGACTGAAATATTTTATAAGCTAGCAATTTTTTTCATAACTGAGATGAGACACAGTGCCATGAACAGAATATGTATGAAATTATGGTTACACTTAAATAATCTTATTTGTATTGTGTCATAGAAATCAGATAAGAAGGTGAAACAAAACTTTACTGTTACGTTGGATGAAACTAGCTCCTTTTCTGCTCAAAATTGGATGAGACATCTCCCATTTGCCAGGAAATTAAAGACTGAGAAAACTACAGTGATGGTCAAGACAGAAACTGAGAGTAAATAAGGTCTGCATTTTTCCTGCCGTGGAAGATTATCTGGTCTGATGTATGTGGTCAGCTTTCTATGGCTCACAACCAGGATCCCTGTCAGCCTGTTTGTAAGCTTCCCTCTGTCCTTGTAGTCTGAAAGCACCTCCATCAATTCGTTGGAAACCATAGAGAAACAGGTCCTGCACTGTCTCTGGACTGTTCTTTATTTACACATTGTGTTTCACACTTGGACGTTTAAGAAAATAATTTTTATATCTATTGCTGTGAAACCTAGATTGGATGATTGTGGTTCCTTACTAATGTTTGGTGATCAGGGTGGCCCAACAATAATTATTTTTCCATAGATTAAATTTAGATTGTTCTCCACTTATCTGACGGATGCAAATATGAAATGAGCGTGAAAGACTACAAAGCTGCACTCAGTCTGTGTAAGTGTGAATAAATGCACAAAGTCAGGACCAGTGGAAAAACTTTCTCCTTCTCTTTGTTTGTCACACTTGGAGAAGTTTAAGTGCTGGTCTTCAGATATGTTAGTCGAGTTCATATCAGGTGAGTGGGAGAAGATTCTAGGCCAAAGAGGCTGAACTGATCACAACATGAAGAAAACTTGACCTGACAAAACCAAAATCTGCCCTTGCATTAGCTGCAGGATCAGTGACCTCAGTGGCCCTTTCCCCTTTCTCTCCAGTGATTTGCTTCATGCACCATGAGATGTGCATTAGTTTGACAGCCAGCAGAGCACTGAAAGATGGGAAACAACTATTACAAATGTGAACTTCTTGACTCACTGAGCTGGATCTGGCAAAGTAGATATGTTTTATGGTGTATGTTGTTCTTTAAACTTGAAAATCATGAAATGACTTTAAGAAGACTCTGTAACAAAAAGAGATCTGTTTAGATCCCTAATCAGCCCTCTGTTTTCTGATTTCTTTCCTTTCTCTCTTGTCCGCTGTCCTTTGCTCACAGAACACTTCTAACCAGAAGTCAGATGCTTGGAACAGCTCAAAGCGTTTGGTGCTTGCAGTAGAAACTTTGCTTCTGATCACTTGCAGTCAGTGATGTTTGCTCCTCGTCTTCCTTCAAGATAAAAGATTTTTCTAAAAGCAGCTGCCTGGCTAGGAACAGAATGTGGAGAGCTGAAATTCTGTGGATTAAATTGGATTTTCCCATGCAAGCGCACGTATACAGCGAGATGCATGCCATTCTGTTTACTCCTCTATAGAGTCCAGTGAAGACAGCTTTAAAAGCTCGCAGATAGCTCACATACCAGGAGAAGTTACTTCTCAGTGATGAATCCATACTAAATTTATCTCAATTCCAGAGCAGCAGTTTATAGTGCTATAGTTTATAGCAGTTTATATTTTAAAAAAGAACCTTCTTTCCTTGCCTTCTGAGTCTTAAGTTTCACTTGGGAAACTTCTCTCAACAGCTTTGTTTTTTTTTCTCTTTCAAGTTAAAATCACGAGCTGCTGAAAGGTCCCAATTTAAATTCTGTGGGACAGCAGGGCCCCCCAGATGGTCTCTCCAGAAGTGACTCTTGGCAAAGGCCACACATCTGCTCTCTTATTCGATTTTCTCTGTAAGGGTGAAATTCCCACCACAGTACAGCCATGGGCAGGAGAGGGGAAGGTACTGTATAGTCCTGGAAGACAAATAATCAAAACATTAATAAGCTTAACCTCAAAGTGGTAGGAGGGAATACAGAACTTAATGGGTACATGAGGCAGACAGGTAGGGGTACAAGTTGGAGGATACAATGACAAAGACAGACAAAAAGAAGAGTGTGGGGATATTTCTACTCTGTGAAAGATTCCATGTAGTCAGTGGATGCCACTGAAAGGAAATCTGTCCGGGTACAGAATATGAAAAATAATTAGGAAGAGGCCCCATAGTCAGATAACATCATTACAGGAAATCTGCTCTGGAATGACTGCTCTGAAGCATTTTCATTCCCCAGTGTAAGATACATGGAGGACTTGCAATCATAGAGGTTTCTCATCATTCTCAGACTGTCAAGCTGAGTATAGAGAAAGGAACCTGCAATCAGACTAAGCATGCCACTGGGCTGATATCTTACTATTTTAGAGTGCTTTTTTGTTATTTTAAATAGTTGTCAAATATATTTTGTAAAATGGGTACCCAGTAGTAATAGCTGGAATTCAAAATGGCTTTTCTTATTTTCCTCTAATTTCTCCTCTGAGACTTGAGCCTGGAATCGGATCACTGTAAGTGGACCTTTTTGGCCCATGCACGCTCACATTGTTCCCTCTTTGTCCAAGTCCACTGACTTTGATGGATCTTGAAGCAGGTGTTAAGAATATATCAGGTATAGGTTAAAGGTATTCATTTTCAGATATGTGATGTTTCAATGTGTAGAGCGGTTTTGGTGGTTCTACGATGCTAGCAAACTTGGTTTTAAGAATAGATTTGAAAATAAATGGTTTATTAAAGAAGTATTGTCAATAGCTTCTCCCTGAAAACAAAACAAGGGGATTCTTTCATTTCTTCTGATGACTCTAAGAGGAACCTGTGGGTGTTAGAGATGTGTGTGGTTTTCATACAGATGTCCGTTCTGGTAGGTATTTCTGTCCAACTCGTGTCTGAGCTGAGTGGTAGTTCTTGAACATCATGGCAGGACACATGCATATATAGTGTAAGTGCCAACATGCTATCCAGTATGCATGTGTAAGAAACATGGGCTTCATGATGTCAGTAGGTACATGGTTAAAGATCACCAGCTGTAGTACATGTTTTGGTCTATATGACATTGCAGAACAAACAAAAGTTATGTATAAAGCTGATGTAACAAGTGCAGTGGAAATGAAACAATCCTGTTCCCAGCTCTGTAGTGACAGAACCTATTGCTTTGTTGCAGTCCTTAATAGTGAACTTTGATTAAAAGGAGGAGAGCAGAATTTTAGATATGTGTACAAGCCCCTCTGTCTTTGGAGAACCACTCCATCCCTGAGATGTGCAGCGGAGTAAGCTAGGGTGAAAGTCATGAGTCAGCTTAAACAGGAGAAGCAGAGACAGCAAAAGAGGTGCAAACAGTTTGGGGAGACTCATTGGAATTTGGCGTAACCTTTGCAGTTCTGCAAAGGAAGACCAAAAAAGTAGGATGTAATTCAGCAAGGAATTGTGGGTGGACTTGAACTCATATAGTTGCCAATTGTAATCTAAAGCAAGTTGGAAAATGAATGGTGAAAAAATATTTTTGTAAAAAATGACCAAATAGTTACACTGGGGTGCAAATTGAGCATGAATCTGCAAAATCATAATAAAATGGAAAATCTGAAGTTACCTTGGGATGTAGAAATAATCATGTTGAATGAAATAATCCTTCCTTTGTGCTGAGCATAAACATGATCTTGGCTGGCGCGCTCTGTCTTCAGGTCAAGGAAAACGAGCACAGATTGGAGGAAGTCGCCATGTGAGCAAGAATGAGGCTCAGCAAATATGCCTTCTGGGCAAGAATGAAAGAGCTAGATTTGCTTAGTTTGGAGAGGAGAAGTGTGAGGAGAGTTTTGATGTCAGGCAAAGAGGAGGATAATATTGTTTTGCGGCATTTTGGAAGTGGAATGAATGCTGGAAGATGTTTGTCGACAGAAGCAAGACCAGCAGAGGAACACCAACATGATTCGTGCTGTAGGGGGAGAGGAGGAGGGAGCTGGGTTTCTTCAGCTGGGAGAAGAAAAAGCTAGAGGGATATTATTGCTTATCTCCTGTTACCTATTGTGTGGTTACAGAGGGTCACATTCTTCTTGCTTGGAGATGCATAGTGATAGGCTAAGGGCCAAAAGACATAGTTTGCAGCAAAGAGAATAGCAACTACCTATGAAGAAAAGATGACTTATTATGAAACCCATCAAATGCTGGAAGAGTTTGTCCAAAGAAACTGGAAATTTCCAAAGTTCAACTGGAGAAAGCCCTTAGTAACCTGATCAAGCTTTCAAGTTAATTCTATTTTGAGTGGAAGGTTAGATTTTAGACTTGCAGAAGTCCCTTCCCACTTAAATATCTCTGATTTTACAGAAAGAAATTCAGATTAGAAATCAGATGTCCTTTCTAATGTTAAGAATAGGAAAACCCTGAAATAGGCTGTGTGGGAACAGTGAGGTATCTCAGCTGCCAGAGGTTTCCACGAACAGGGTAGATGAACATCTATCAAGAGTAATGTAGAGAGAATAGTTCCTAACTCAGAAAAATGGTCTAGATGATATCTTAGAGTCCCTTTCAACCCTGTTGTCTCTGACTCTCTGAGAAAGGTAATAAGGATGCATTTATCCAAACCCTCATAGCTTTGGCTCTCTGGTTTATCTATTTGTCCCAGCTACAGAGAAGAATGGCAAAAATAGTTTCTGGACTGAAGTATTGAATGCCTGATACTGACACTGTGCATTTCATTGGATCTCCAATATGTGGGTTGAATCATAAATTTTCAGGCACTGGGCTCCTTTAAATCCTCAGCTGCAGAAATTAAGCTATGAGAGGGATGGCTCCAGCTTTTCCTTGCTTTTCTTTAAAAGACCTTCCTGCCTCTAGAGAACATGACGACCATATGAATGGAACAATCTAAGGACGCAGAATGCAAACCCTATAATTTCTTCTAGTTGAGGTTATCAGCAGTGTGAGAGTTGGGAACATCAAGACTCAAGAAGCAGGCTTGCTCTTGAGTTTCTATTGGGTCAATTAATTACCCTAACAATGCCAGTCCTCAGGAAAGGAAAGAACTTGTCATCTACAACCACATAATCGTAACACACAGTGTTAATGGTATGCACCAGAGGAACATTTGCTTCCAATAGGACTTTTCCACTGTTGCCTGTTTGTGCCTGAAAACCTAAGGTCACCCTGGTATTTCAGGAGGAAGACAAAACAAAATCCTTGTTGAAACTATATCAGAATGCTGCTGACTCTGTGGGAGAGGTTGTCTATTAAAGCCAGAAAAAAGATAAGATTGAAATCATGTGAGGATTGCCTAGACTGCTCCCCTACCTCTGCATGCTGTCCCATGTGCTGGAGGAATAAAGCAACACAACTGACTGACAATGCAACTTCGCTCACTCATTTTAAAAGGAAATAATGCCCTGTTAGATTCTTGCCTGCTTGCATTTAAATAATAAATACTTACAGTCTCAAGATCTTAAGGGCTGCAATCTTCTGTACAGAGGAAACCGTCTATAGTGATGAAAAGAAACAGATGTTCTCTCTGTTATGCACTAATCTTCCTGTACTTTCCAGAAAATTAAGGTTGGGGGGGTGGGTGAGTTCTTCTGCTGGAAGAGAAGATTCAACAAATATCACTTCCAGTAGTTTTATGAGAAATTATTTGTCTTTTCATGGGTCAGTAGCTTGCAGGCAGATTGCCTATTACTTTTCCAGAAAATTAATATTTTGTCTTAACAGTTCTCCATTATGCAACCTTTTTGTATCCATCTCCTCTTGTGCTGTTCCCATTTTTGTATGGGCTATATTGTGTCAAAACAATGTTTTTTCTGCTGCCAGATTATGTGCCAGTTCTACTGTGGTTCAGTGCCAAGTGTTCTTTATTTTAGGGTGAGGAAGGCAGATTCTCATCTGGGATTCATTCTTATTCTGCTTCTTTCGTGTATTTGAGATGAAAGACTTTTGGAAATAAATTGAGAAACTGTGTATCTGAAGAAATCAGGCAATTCTGTCCTAACTTGGGTCTAATATATGTCTTTATCATGTAATGTTGTATCTAATCATACACAATCACAATATCGCACTTCCAGTGGCCCTGCAGGGAGACCTTTCTGAGTGAGGCTTTCATCTGTTTCCTGAGTTTTTGTATGGGTTTAAAGTTTGGGCGTTGTGATGCGGGTTTTTTGTTTGGTTATTTGCTTGGCTGTTGGTTTGTTTTGGCGTTTTGACGTGTGGCTTCTTTAAAGAGCTGTCCTTAAGGTCCCCTCTGACATCCACTCAAAGTGTACTCAAGTTTGCACTGAGAAATAGAAAACTGGCGAGAAGTTAGGGAACCTCAGTGTTGCACTTGCCTTGTGAACAGCAAGGGATCTATGCTTGCTAAGGAAGCACCAAAGGAGGAATTCTACCTCCCAATTTTCTTTTTTTCTCTGTTCAAAATTAGTTATCAATGTAGGTAGAAAACACAGAACCTATGACAATGCATCTGAGAGGACACTTGGACCTTTCTCGGTCATGTATTTGTCCTCAGAATTCTTTAGGGTAAGGTGGCATAAGGTAATGCAGGTAGAGTTTCATGTTATTGTGCCATGGTAATGCATGGGAGATCAAGTGACAGCTCGGAGGCCAAAACTTACACAGAGATGTTTCAATTGTGGGGCACATTAGTTGTGACCTTTCTGCTTCTGAAAGGCTCTGCATATTGAGAGTTTTGACCAGCTATGTCATCATCAGGTTTAAATATATTTTGGGGTCGGAGGTCCACACGCTCTATGTCTTCTTGTAATACCTCAGTAGCAGCAAGGCTAACTCAGTTTGTACACTGATGCAGGTAGGCAAACTGAACTAAGACAGCAAGCAATCTGTCAGGTGCAGCAAGACAGCAGCAAAATAACTTACAGTGTGTGTTATCTAGTAAAAATGAATTGTTCCTACTTTGGAAAAGACCGTTTCTATACTTGGAGCTTGAAAAAGCTGGAGATAAAAATCTGAAAAGGGGAGGAAGTGACACATTTCCCTCAGCAGATTTAGAAACAGAAAGAAAAGTTACAAATACTTGAAAGCTGACATTACCTGCTTGTCTACCTAGTGGCCAGAAATATGAAAGCTACTTTGTGGAAAATCAGAGCAAACTTTCTGCTGTATTTTAGTATACTCTATTTTCTGACCACATTTCTGAGTTTTCACTACCTGTGCAGGAATAATGAGGGTCTGCAGGCTTCTATGGTCACAGGAGTTTGTTTCTGTTTCCTTACATCTTGTCTTAACATGACCATGTGAACTTCATGAAAGTTATGGTCATGATTTTAAAATGTTAAACAGAGAAATGCTTTCCATGTTTCCCTGCTCCTGATTTGAATACAGACAGGAGGAATTGGTTAGTACAGTGGTGTTGTAATGCTGCATCAGAAGCTGACCGCATTTCTTCAATATGTGATATGATGAGGCATTGCCATCGTGACCTTCAAAGCAAGGTTGCAACATGCAGATGGACATATCCTGACTTGTGAATTAGTGTTGTGATGGCAAAGCTACGTTTTAAGGGCCTTTGAAATTCAGTTGACTGAGACTTGCTTTTCTTAAAACCAGCTGTTGTGCCTCACTGTAGTCACCTTTGTTGCTGATTCTAATGAAAAGCATTTGCAATGATACATGATATAGTCTACAGACGTTTTGGAGAGGTGAAAGCCAAAGGCTGGTGTGGGGTTTCAGTTAAGAGATTTCATAAATTAACTTTAATGTGACCTGTAGTTCTTTGTCAAATAATAGGTTAGCAAATGAATTTGAATATGTATTATCTGAAAGATGAAAGCAAATGTTAGCATCTGAATGGGACCTGGGAACATGACAGGTTTTTATTGAGCTCCAGTCTACTTATCATATCTGGTGAATAATTCATGTCCTGAAGGTGGCTATGGCAGAACGACTGCATAAGCAGACGTGAGACAAAACCAGAGACATTTACTTCATTCCATTCTCACCTTAAAGTGTGTGTTCAGATAAAAACAAGACTCTAAAACTATTTTCCTTAAGCATTCAGTAAGTCACATGAAGCAGCCTTCCACTGAAGGGAGAGGACCACATCACGATGTCAAAGATGACAGCTGGGTTTCAAGGCAAAAATTCTGGTGTTTGAAGTTAAGGGGGGTATGATTTCCTACATGGACAGCACTCCACTACACAGTGAGCTTCTCATGAGCCCACTCATAAGGGAGTGCCAGGAGATTTACTTCATGCATGTGACATTATCCCATAGTAGATAACAGACAGATGAGAACGGATACAATGTGGATGTGGGAATTGCACATTTAATTCAATATAATATTGATGTGTATAATTTTAATATGTAGTTTATGCAGTTGTTGACCTAAATTCTTGAATGCTAACACAGCAGAGTGAACTAACCATAACCTGATCAGAACAGGCCTGTGAAAGAACAGGATTGTCTTTAACTTGTGCTCATGGAACATGATGAAAAATGCTTCTACTAGGAACTAAGATGAGATCACAGAGTTTCTTTTTAGATCATGCATCGGGCAGGAGGAGCCAGCTGTCTGGTTCTGATCCAGGTTTGACCTCACTTTGAAAAGCTGTGGGGCTCAATGGCCATTCTCAGGTCTACTCAGCCTTTCAGCATGATGTGGTCTGTTGCAAATAACCTCCTGCTTTCTAGAGAGCACTTAATGGAGAATTATTGAATGATTTTCTTAACGAGATCAAGGAAAGAAAGTGCTGTTAAAATGCACAAATAATTGAATGCTTGAAAATAGCCAGAGAAATTGATGCCATGACTGAGACCATTTTTTTTTTTTTCAGAAAGTAAAATGTCAAATTAAACACAACTCTATAGATACATCAAAAAAATGGTTCTTGGTATAACGCCAACATCAATAATTATAAAGGGGAGACAGCAGGCTAAAAGGCATGGCTGGCAGCAGTTTAAAAATATTTGTCCTTGGTGGGACCAGAGACTGATTCAGTTTAAATTTAGATTCCAAAGAAAACTAACATCTCAAAGGGCATATCATAAAACTTACTGGTTAATTTGTTGCAAATCAGAACAAACAAGATACAATAGAACAAGCTTATATTGGCTTAAAATACTGTAATAATGCTGCAGTCAGATGAATGAGTCAATTCAGTTCACAGTGGGTGAGGATTTAGCCTAATAAATCACAAGAAGTGGGAAGTGAAAACAATAATATGAATTTATGAAGGCACATATTTGTTTAACAGGTATTCCTCCAAGCAGTGCCAAGTAAACCTCAAAGGCTCTGCATCCAGTGTCAGCCTTGATGATGAATAAACTCTGCTCTTTTCATCTGCTGGTGTTCTCAGGTGCAACCCCTGTAGAGCAGTTGAAAGGTCTTCAATTTTTTTCTGGTTGGGACTTATCAATGGCTACATAAACTATCGCTGGTGTCAAGGCATGACACTGGCATTTCCAGGGGAGCTTTTGAGGCTTTTGCTATGTGGGTAATCCTAACAATCCCTTCTGAATCAAAATGCTTTTAAACTCTATGGTGGCATTCTACAAAGTTACATTTGAGGATCAGTTTGTTCTTAACGGTGAGAGAAAGGCTTGCAGGGCATGGTTCTGCATGAGGAGAGATGGAGCATTGGGTAGTTTTCAGTTTATAATTGTTTGTGGGAATTTTCTACATAAGACTAGACTGTCCTGTTTTTGAGGAAGAGATCATGTTTTCAAATTTCTGTTTGTCAGTGTCTATGAGCATGTGGTATGTTCTAGACAGTTCCACAAGCTGAAGAAAATAAATTTAAATGGACAGATTCTGTCTCAGTTATGGCTTATCTCTTTATGATTTATCTCAGAAAGGAAGCAGGTCTTGAGTGTGGAGGGCAGACAAAAGGTCTCCAAGAAAATATTAGTGATTAAAGTCTATTGAGTGGAAGTCTGCTTGTAGTTTATCGAGTGGTCATACACTTGGACAGTGAAGGCAGAACCTATTGCCAGTGGGTGATCTAAACATTTTCGGGCAGATCCTAAGAGAAATTGATATGACTGAGGTTTGTGAAAGAAAAAAAACTTGTCAGCTCATTCACTGTTCTCCAACCTGTCATGCATGAGCCAGTGGCAGATCAGAGCACAAACATGGGCTGAGCTGCACTGAACACTCAGGAGTGGCACATGTGAGAAATACCTGGAGCAACCCAACTTGTGAAAATAAGCAAAAGAAAGTTTATTCTAACTGCCTGCTGCTCCTACTGCTGCGACCTGATCTGTTCATAATACAGAGGACACATTGCACAGGGAGGGAGCTCATCTCTGGGACAGAGAGAATAACGTCTCTGGACACAATGGAGATGACCTAGTCTTTGGGCCAAGTCCAACGGGACTGTGAGGTGCAGTGGATGATCTTTCCTAACCATTATTTGATAGTTCTCCACTCTCAAAGTCATGCCCTTCCAAGGAATAAAATAAATAATGGTTATCTTTTCGGGGCTAGTGCAAGACTCTTCCATACAGCATCTTTTTCCAAATGTATTTTGTCAAAATTTTGCCAGAATGTCTAGGAAATAAATTTCTACAACTCTTCTACAATTCCTCTTAGGAAGATAGTGTCCACGTGGGGATTTCTGGAGGAACTGATTGCCTAGTAGCTCCCTTATAAAATAGTTGTCTTGGAACTGGTTTACCTCTATTTTTGAGGAGAAAGCTGCTGTTGTTTGCAAAAGTGATGCAGGAGTGGTGTTAGTTTGTGCCGTGAAATACTGCTTTCATTAAGATGCGAACTTGTTACAAATGGTCTCGCATACCTTGCTGCTTCTCAGGCAACTTACAAAATATGAACTTAACAAAAGCTGATACCTACTCTAATGTAATGACAAATGCTATTTTGGGAATACTATGTCTCTGTCAGAGACGTTTTATGTTATCGCAATGCATGGGTCTAATTACCCACATCAGATTGCAGGACCAGCCCTTGAGGAAGAGGATATAAATTGTATCTCCTCAGCAGACTTGGCCTGTGGACCCCTTGCTGAACAATCTGTTCCTTCTCTAGGATGTTTCTTGGGGTTGGAACTTCCTGAACACAAAGCATGGTGATGTAGTTAAAAAATTAATATACATCAAATTTCCTTTGCTCTTTCCCCTGAGTATCATACCATCATTTTTGACTAGCAATCACCTGATCTCACATATCGTGCCTAGTCCAGCAGTAAAACAGGAGTCCGATCCAGTGTCTGAAGCTCTAATGATGACAAAAAGGATACTTTTTCAAGAGCACATGCTTAAAAGATATTTTAAAGTCTTGATTTTCATTCAAAAGAGGAAAAAAGAAATCAAAACAAGAAGCTTTTATGGTCTAATTTTAAATAAGCACACTGAAATTCAAAGTGTGACAGCTTAAACATTGAAAAAATGCAATGTATATTAACTTCCCAGTAGTTAAATTTGAATTTGCAGTACGTTTTTATAATAATAGCATTTTAATGTTTTCTGAAAAAAAGACATTGCCTACTTGCTACAGTAGCTGTGTAGTCCCAGTCGAGATGCCACATGTTGGATAAAGACCTTTTTCATGTGCAGCCACAATGTTTTGTAATCTTTTACCTTCCTTGTTGTGAAATTACTCTGCAAATTAATAATTTTTAAGGAATTTTTTAAGATTGTTATTTGATTGTGTTCTTTTCTAGCCTTATGTGAAAACTTATTCCCTTCTACCTACCACAAGAACTGCAGTTTCTCTTGAAATTTTTTAAATATCCATAGCATCATGCCAGGTCACATCAAGTCATTCAGGCTTTCAAGACATAACATAAGCCTACACAATGTGACATGCTTGCTGCATTATGTCACAAATCTTCAGAGATATTATATTTTTTTTAAAAATGAATGTGGAAGTTACCATGGCTACACACCTCTTTTTTCAGTTTTGAATCATTTTAAAATATTGAGTGAATGACTCTTTCCTGTCCAGCAACAACACAGTAAGTGTTTCAAATGTACTTATTGTCAAACTTCGCAGAAGAAACCCCCAGCATATTTCCATGTTTCTTTATCAGCTGTAATTTCTCTCCTTGGGATAAGTGTAAAATGTGAAGCAAAGGATTCTGTTGCTGTGTAAACAGCAACTAAGAGGACTAGAAGGAAGTGCTTCTTAGCTGCTGTAGGTCAAGGTGACTCCAGTTTACACTTACAGACTCAGTGGCCCGTGAAGGTCAAGGGGTGTGTGTGTTAGAAAAGCACGATGTCTGGAGAAGGAGGCAGTGTCCTTTGAATGTCAGCTGTCATTCCTGCTCAGTAATTCTGAGTTTCACAACAGTTCTTATTGTTTCCTTAGAGTTAATCACAGAGACATTCACGTGGAGCAGCTTGTCAGGAAACCCTCTGCTCTGTCCCGTGGTGAACAGCACGACGAAGACGCTTCACTTCCCACCATAATACTAGTGGGGATTTGCCAGTTTTATCAGTGAAAGTGTTCTTAATCCACATCACTGTCCACTCATCTAGCCCACACTTTCTGAGCTTCCCTTTGAGGATGTTATGGCAGATAGTGCCAAAAGCCTTGCGGAAATCAAGGTAGACAACATCCACTGTTCTCCCCTCATCTACCCAGCCGGTCATGCCATCACAGAAGGCTATTAAGATTGGTCAAGCATTTTTTCCCCTTGGTGAATCCATGTTGACTACACCTGATAACCTTCTTGTTCTCCACTTGCTTAGAGATGACATCTGCAATGAGCTGTTCCATCACCTTTCCAGGGATGGAGGTGAGGCTGACCAGCCTGTAGTTCCCTGGGTCCTCCTTCTTGCCCTTTTTGAAGACTGGAGTGACAATGGCAGTCCTCAGGCACTTCTCCTGTTGTCCATGACCTTTCAAAGATGATGGACAGTAGCTTAGCAAAGAGTCAGCGTGCTTATTCAAACATGATGTTCCTCTAGTCCAGACTTTTGCCTCTGATGGTGGCCAGCACTGGGTAGCCCCAAGGAAAATGAAAAAAACTTTGAGGGAAAAGGATGTGGGTTGTGATTCCCCCACTTGTCTTCTTACACCTCACTGTCAGGCTAGCACTGATCTCTACTAAGGACAGACCTTAAAGCAGGTGGCTTAACAAAACTGGAGGGAACCTCTTTTTGTTTCTTGAAGTGTTCTGCTGTTTTCCTCTCTAACTTCTTTCTCATTTCTTTTTCCTTTCTATTTTCTGAAGGCAGAGGTTTTTGTTTTCAGTATTCTGGTGTCCTACCCTAGCAAGTTCCAAAGTCTGACACTCTTTCCAAGAAAGCTTTCAGCCAGATGTTGGGAGTTTTGGAGTCTGGGGAGGAATGTAGCCTGGGAAAATAACCTCTGCAGAAAGAAGGTGATTTTCTAAAACCATTTCACCAAAGGGTACCAGTCACAGTACATCACATGGCACATTGGAATGACAGACTAGCATCATGGGATCTCACTCTTGGCCACAGCATTCTGGGTGAAAAGAAATCTTTTAGATTCTGGTTCCTTATTTCTGCACTAAACAAATCACAACAACTTACCCTTGAGTTGAGACAGTAATTGGTTTTTCAATTTTCTCTAAATGTGAAGGGAGCCTGGAAAAATAAGATGTGTAGTCTCCTATTTAGTCTTGCAACATGACTGCTGTTTTCTACTGAAGTTGGAGTGTGCCCTTACATTGATCTGAGGAGGCTTCTAAGATGCTGTGGAGGCAGTCTCTTCTGGGAGAGAAATCCACAACTGAAAATGACAGACAAAAAGTAGATAGCTCTTCCACTGGTTACAACACCTTCTTGCTCCCATGTTGCAGAAGCACACGTGAGCAGGAAGATACTGGGAACAAGTGGCATGAGGGTTACATATATCTGAGGACCAATTGTGGCCAGGGAGTTGCTGGTACTTTCATGTTGCTGATCACAAGAGCAAGGACGCATCTGGGATCTTCTTCCCTGTGTGTGATTCTGGAACACGCCGCGGCTGGTCTTACTGGCTTGAAAGGAAGAACTTGTTTGTCTGTTACTGTCTTAATTTTTATATGCTTTAAATTATTTAGACATATTTTTAATTTAAGTATTGTATTATTGAAAAATTGATCTTAGTTTAGCTAACATACATCACTTTATGCCAAGCTTTCTTTGCTTGCTCTTTTAATAATGATTTTGAATATTTTCCAAAAGTAATGAATGGGAAATTTTCTGGAATTTGACCATATGATTTAATACTCTTTGTTATAATTATCTAATATCCATATGATGTAAATGTGAAATCTAGGAATTTTAAAAAATTTATCTCTATCATCCTTTCCCTCTCGGGATTTTGCACACATTACTGTTGAAGGGCTCTCTGCTCAAAAAAAAAAAAAAAAAAAAAAAAAATCCTGAAAGCCATTGACCCTAGCAGTTTGAAATTATTTTCTTTATTGCTGAGAAAATTGCTAGAGCTAATTGCTAGGAAAGTAGCAGTTGGCAGAATGGAAGAGTTCAAGGACAAGTTTTAATAGAAAAACATCTATATTAGGAACTTTTTTTCTGTTCTTTCTCGTTGTTGTCATAAATATGGCACAAAGTTTAGTTTTTAAAATGGTTTAAAAAAAAAAATCTTCCTTCTCAAATGCACATAAAAATGTTGATGATCTCAGAGGAGATAAGCCTGCTATCTGGCCAACAGCAACTCCGTCAGACTTGCGTAGTTTTATACAGCAAGAGTCAGTGTGCAGTCTCCGAGTCCTGCAGCTCTCACTTAACTTTTTTGCAACATATTTTTCCTTTGTATTTTATTCAGTTGTCCCTTCCTGTGGTTAGTTTCTGTAAATTCTTGTGACTAATCCGTTTCTTAGGTGGCTCTTTTTGTAGTCAAACCTCATTCCCTGGATGAATGAGACTTTGTCTGAATCAGTGGGGGCTGATGGCATCTGAAAATAAGCTTGATGAAAGTGAAGCAAGTAGCCAATTTCAAATGGCAGGGAAGGATAACCCACGCTCTGATTTTTCTCCCTCGGCGGTCTCCTCACAGTGGGTTTGAAGGGACCATTTTCAGTCCGTTTCTGTTCTGTGCCAATTGCATCTCTATAAACCATCACCTGGTGCATTTAGATTCAGTAATTTTTGCTATCCATTTCAGAGGGAAACCTAGATTTAATGAAGGCTTTACTGGAATCTGATTCCTTTCATTTCTTGTACCCACTCTATCCGGGTTTGAAGGGATTTAAGGTAGTGTAATTTAAGTACCTGGGAACTGCAAAAAAAGAGAAAAGTTATCATCCTCCATTAAGTAGTTCTCTGGTTTTTGAGCAAAACCTAATTCTGAAAAGAAAGAGCAGAAAGAAATGAGCTAACTCATTAGACTGTAATCCTTGTTGCGGGGCAGCAGGAGAACCTCTCCCACGGAGCGGTTCCTTCCAGGTTCCCGTCTCCCGTAAGGCGTGATGCTGGCTCCTACCCTCCGTGCGACGCGCTCACCTGCATGACATCATTCTGTGCAACTTCCTGGAAATGTGTTGATGACGTGCGAGTCCCTGCGTGTGTCTGTGTGAACAGGCGGACGGCATAACAGGGGGTAGGGTGAGAAAATGTGGGAATTTACCTTTGCTTGGTCATTTCCAGAATTCTAGAAATCAGTTTTTCCTGGCTGTTGTCAGGGAGCAGCAAGGCAGGCTGCTCCGTGAGGGAAGGGAACCTGAAAGCCATGGCAAGGCAGATGCGATCAGCACCCTAATCGACAACGGCACAGTCCCACCGATCCAAACCAGAAGATCAGAGAGGACCTGTGATGATAACCACAATTCTTGGGTCAGCCAAGAATGCAGTGATGACCCAGCAGGTCTGCAGCGATGAGGCAGGTCTGAGACCAAGCCAGCAAGTCGAGTCAGTGATTGAGGACTGGGGGGGCACAAGGCAGGGCACAGACATCCCCCCTGCAGCTGCAGCCCCCAAAACTCCCAGCGGCAGGGCGATGCTCTGGGCTCTGGCACTTCTTTGCTGTGTATTGTGCTTGCAATGCAAGTGCCAGCTATGAATGAAGCTTCGCTGCAGCGCTCAGGACAGCAGTTCACGCAGGCTGGTACTCACAGGACCTACCTCTGGGTGCCTGGCTGAGGCGGTCAGTTATCGGGGTCCTGAGAATACAAACAGGCTTTCATTGCCCTGACCTGGAGCCTCCACGCATGCACCCTCTGCTTATTGCCCCAGGAGCTCTGCGTGAGCCCAGGGCCTGGGCACCCAGCTGTGGTTTTAGCTATGTTACAGGTCTGCCAGCACCTAGCCCCATCCTACTGAGTGGATTTTCAGGACTGACCTTAGACTTGATTTGTTTGCCTTGTCTGATGATCACAGCGCTGTCAGGGGAACCTGCTGCTGTCACCACTGCTCTGCTCACCCTGCTCAGGCCCTGTGGGACTATGCCCTGGTCACGAGGGTGCTGCATCCGCCCATGTTGTGGTCACCCTTCGTTTCTGGCTTGCTTTGCTTCATAGAACAGCCCTGTTCCTATTGCTCCCTGATCCTACATTAGGAGGGTCTGGTGCCTTTAGACCCCTCTTCAGTCACTGCTGGGAGAGACCGGCACGTGCAAAGGCAGTTTTGTTCTCAGGTGGGTTTGAATGGTACTTGTGGGATGCCTTTATTCCTCCCGTCCCTGCAGAAGACGCCGAGGAAGGCTAGGCCCCCAAACTAGGCAGCATGAATGGAGTGAATGGAGTACACCGGCAGGAAACCTCATGTCAGTCTTACGATAAAGAAGTGTGCTGCTTTCAAGAGGGTGAAAAGAAAAATTAAGAGAAAGACATAAGGAGAACAAAATGGTAGAATAATCTAGAAAGGGAAGGTGTTGAATGGAGCTGAAAATATTACAAAGAGAATTCACCACAAGAGCTGAAGGTTGGCAATCAGCACAGGATTGAGAAAGTCCAACCACAGACATGCTAAAAGATAAACCTTTCTGTGGCTGCTTCTATCGTTGTGTGTGACCACAGTGTCACTGTGTCTGAATCCTATTTCTGCAAATTTTATTTCAAGCCAAATGGCACATGTTTCAGCCTCAGGCCAAAGGAAGTACCGCTGATGTCCTCATTGCTCTTAGGAAGCCTTCTTTGCTTATTTCTGTTTTTTGAATAAAAACTCATCCTGGTGGGAGCTCCCACCCAGAAATGCTGTGGCTGCTTCTGTGTCTAATTCTGCCACATCAATCCTGTGTTCTGAATGCCTAGTTGTCAAAAAGATATTCCTGCCTTCTGTGCTTTTTTGGCTTTTTAGTGGGATACAAAGTCATCCTCTGCAGTGGAGTCGGTGTAGGGATGGGACAGAAGAATTCACAATGTGAACATGCTCATCCATTGGCATGTGGAAGACGATGGGGAAAAGCTAGTTTGAATAAAAAGAATTAAGTCTGTGGTTTTTCAGCACAGTTTCTCACTGGTGGGATCCTGGAGCACAAGAGCTATGAGGTTCCCAACTGACAGGAAAGGCATAGCCCAGCCCCACAGTGTGTCTTCCCCTTTCCCACACGATGATGTGTTTCACTCACGGGCTGGCTGTTCGGTTCACTTTGGCCACAGCAAGGTTATACGTGTTGTTTAATATCAAGAATAAGCAGCCCTGGCAGTGCTTTTTAGAGACCTGGCAATAGCACGTGGAGGGGATGTTATTACTCTGCAGAGTGGTGGTTCTTATGAGTAAAATGCAAATGGACCCAGAGCTTCACGTTTCTCCAGAGGAACCTAATGCCTAAAGGGGCTGTTTTTCGAACACTCCACTGACGACTGTACATTTCTAAATGAGAGCTATTTTAAAGGCACTGCACTCATTACAAGGTGCTCCAAGTATGACATCAGTGTTAAGGATAGCCTTAGTCAGCCAGTGATGTAGAAAGGGGATCATTTGGTGGGGTAGACTTTTGGGTCCAAGCTTCACAGGCTGAATTTTGACTTGAGACTAATCCTGGGCTATTGTGAAAACTGTGACTTCACCATGCTCTGGACTGTGCTGTAAATCCACTGCTCCTCTAACCGTGATCAGACCACTTTGGCTTTTCCTGGAGAGCTGATGATGGTGCTCTAGGGAGAGGCTGAGTCACATCTGTAAAGCTTTGCCAGTCGATGGTGCCTTCAGTTCCCATTAAGGTGAGCAGGACCATCTGCTGCTCCCCTTCCTTAGAACAGCACCATGTAAAAGCAAGCTGCTAGACAGCTGTTCTTTCGCTCAGCAGTGCATTGGCCACTAATACCAGCAGGCAAAAAGAGTAACCATCTGATGAATGGCCGAGAGTCTCGGTCTCCTTTGAAACAACACATTGTGGAAAAGTTGGGCATAGCTCTTGAGAAGTTTTAAGGCAAGTGGATGCTTCTCTATCTGAGCAAACTGTCCCCTAGCCAGACAACTGCAGCTGTCTGCAGCCCCTGCACAGGAGCTGATGAGCGGTTTGTAACTGGTAAGAGTGGCTGCAAGGCAAATGCTCCCTTTGAGGCAACCAAGGGGAATTGCCACAGAATCAGGATGCTGCAGAGATGGTTTAACGTTAAACTTTTTGAAGTGAAACTTAAAAACGTTTTATGTTCCACCAGGGTTTGAATTCCTGATCTTAGCTCAAACTCTGGCCTTTGTAACATTTGCTGCCTCTTTTATTTAAAAAGTTTCTTTTGCTGTGTGCCTGTATTTTCAAGCTTCCATACGAGGTCCCAACATACAAGCAAATTAACAAAACCCAAGCATTATTTGTTCGCTAATACCTGCCCTTGGATATGTGAGAGCTGACTCCGCTGAAAACAGCGGAGCAACATTTGTGCCTCTGATGTCCTGATGCAGAGCACTTCATGCAAACAAAAATAACAGATGACAACAGCAGAATTGTGCTGCTCAGCCCTTAGAAATCAAACTCCTTCAGGTGATTTAATGGTAGTGGCAAAAGCTGTGTCAAATGAATTCCTTGTTTATCTGATAGCATGTAGATATGTCAGGTATTAGAGCTCCATCATGCTAGGCTCAGTGCTTATATATGATAACCAATATTCCTTGCCCCAGAGCTCTTGCTGTGTGGATGTACAGTGAGAGACGAACTGACAGGAGGACTGCATGGTAGCTGTGAACTGATTAAGATTAGTGTAATGAGCAACAGCCACAGTACACCAGCTGTCTGCCCTGTGTCTGGAAAGGACAGAGCAGGGGCTAGGTGTTAGAGATACATGACGAAAGATATGGCAATGGGTTTTCACATTATGACTGGAAGCTTTTCCCATACATAGAAGATAGAATAAAAAATGAAAGGGTGAGCATGAAGAAAATCTGCAAGACAGTCAACAAAGGCAGGAATCAATATCAGCTGTGTAACCCATAACTGGAGATCTGTTATCTGTATTTCTTCCTTTTTGATCACAGGAAATTATTCTGGATCTCATTTTCTTGGTATGTAACATACACATCCAGCAAATACTTCAGCCAAATAATTTCCAGTTTCTGGATTGTCTGTGAACTGTTAATTTCTTTGCTTGCTCTTCCTTCTAAATGGCATGGCATTTTTTTTCTTAATTACATGAGTGAAGGAGGATAAACAGAACAGCAGATAGTGACTGATGAACTTTCCAGAGTGGCTTTTGTTGTCCTCAGTATTCTGAACTGCATGAGATTTCCATTAATAAAAACCATAGTGTCTGTATAACCTATTAAAAAATATTTGTGGTGTTCTAATCTCTGTGGGCTGATTGAAATCCTGCTCAACTTCTTCTTTCATTTATAAAAAAAGAGATGTATGTTTTGCTATCCAACTAGCAAGGCTTGTAGTAACTATAAGTCCTCTCTAAAATGTGCATACATATTCTCTGCAGTAGCAGTCTCCCAAAACATTCAGCTACGAGCAGCACAAAAGTTGATCTAGGATGATACCCAGTGTGAAGCGAAACAGACCCTTGGCCTGTACAAGTCAGGGGTCAGCTGTCACATATCGTGGTCAAGTCCACCAGTCCCCTGTTCCTGTAGCAGTGTGCCTGGTGCCATGCCAGAGTTCAGGTCCTGAGATACTTTGTTGCTTTGGTAACTACAGCTTATTTTCATGACAAAGTACGCGGGCTTTTGCCAGTGGGACAGTCTGTGTTCTGCCACTAGCAAGCTTCTTTACAATAAAAATAAACTCTGCCGCTAGTTCATGAAATGGATTAGCTTTTGCCTCTATTTTCAGGTTTTTTTCAGGCCTCTGGCATGACTACCTTTAACCTTCTGATGGTGCTTGTGTGTCCTCCAGTATTTGTCTTCTGTGGTAGTTTGGACAGGATAAATCTGTTTGTTTGTTTGTTTGTTTCCTTTTTCTCAGAGGAATTGGTAGCTTACATTTCCCCCATTTTTAACGGCAAAAGGGCTGTTCTCTGTGTTCTTTCCCTCCAAATTCCAGGAAGATGAAAGGCCCGCTGTGAGCTATCTGCGGCAGGAGACAGCACACTCCCACGTGGTGCTCGCAGCAGCTCAGCGTAGCTGAAAAGCAGCTGCAAACAAGCTCTGAGCGAGGCTGGCAGGAGCTGCACGGCTGCACCGCAGTTCCCTGGCCCAGCACGCCAATGCCATTCCCAGTCCTAGCCCCCTGCATCACGTTTCCTGCAATGTTGCTCGCAAACGCAGCTCCCAAAGGCTTTCAGCTTGTGCTGGGCACAGATTCCTACGGCAGGGCAGTGGCTGCAGGCGTTCTCTGAGCAGCTCGCTCACTTGCTGTCCTCTGGGTGACACCCCAAATGCTCTCACATCAACTAAATCCTTGCAGCCAGGTCCCCTCTTGGAACCGACCCCTCAGTGGGCAGCCGTTAAAAAGCACACCCAGTGCCGCTGTGCGACAGGGATGTCCCTGGGGCAGGTGCATGTTTTGAAACGTGAAAATTTGCATTCTTTTTTGCCTTGTTTTGTTTAAGTGCTTCACATCCCAGATTTGGTTTCTGCCCTTCTTTGTCGTTTGTTTTCCTCTTGTTGGGGAAGTGGTATGACCGCAGTGCTCTGCTGGCACCTGTGGCCAGTATTTTATAGGGTTTTGTGGAGTGATGGGGAAAAGGAACATATCGGGCATCTGTTCTTGGAAGGAATATGATGCGGAGTTGTACGAGTTGCAGATGGTATAGGAAAGTTCTTGCTTTATCAGCTGTGGAAGAAAGCGGGATTCTGTGTTTGACGGAAAAGCATGTAGTGGAAAAAAGCGCTGCTGTCCCTCACCTCTCCCTGTTTGCCCTATAAGCATGCGGAGAGCAAGAAGAGAGGGAGTGAGTGTAAAGGTGTTTGTGCTTGTGCACATAAAAGCTATGGTTAACTCTGTGCTCTTCTTGATGAAGTACAGGAACAACCAAACACTGCATGAAAAATTATTATAGTTTGTTTTTTATTATTACTATTGTTACCAAAGCTTCTTTCAAAGCCATTCTAAGTACAAGTATTTAAACATTTGACTTTTTAAAAAGAATGAAGAAAAAGCTCTGGAAACAATTTGTTTTCATTCTGCCCAGGATTGTAAACTTAATAAGACAAGGCCTGGTTTCGCCCTCTTTACTGATCTGGACAAGTGCTTGACTGAATGTGGAATCACATTGCTAACAAACATTGTCATGCCATGGCCCTGGCCTCTTCTCCGTGCTTACTGACCCCATCTGTCCTGCTTCTGAAATGGGCTATGAGGAGCGGTGCAAATGGTGGGAAATTTTTATGCGCTCTGTTGGCGTGTATACACCTTTCACATGAGCACAGGGGCTTTTTATGACTTGACTTCAAAACTGCTTCAGGCTCAGTGGATTTTCTGCTTGAGCTTGTGAGGTCTGAGATGAGGTACGTGGCTTTTCACCCCTTCAGTGAGGTATCTTTGGAGCCTGGGTAACTTGTACCTCAGTCACGCATTTCGTGCCACTGCCATGTTTTGCACATGTCATTTAGGAACGTTCAGGTGAAGACTATTCAAAGGTAGGCAAAGGGGGTTTTAACGGGCTACAGCAGAGGCTGTCATGGTCTTTGACGAGCTTGTAACTGACTGACTCTTAACAACTCCTGTACATGCTCTTTGGACTACGAAAGCATTTGGGTAATAGGCAGCCATTTTGTTGTGAAAGTCCACGGAGAATCATGGCTTTGTATGTGAAGGAGTATCTGTGTGCCCAGCGGAGTCAGGTAGGAAAGGCTGGTGAGCCGTCCGTGTTCAAATCACCCCGCTCAGCTCTGTCAGTGCAGGCACGACTTGTGCTTATGTCTCCTACTGTGCCCCACCTGACTCATCGAAAACGTGAACCATGGGTTTGCTGCGAGGTGCCCTTCAAAATGTGTTGTACAACTTTCCTTTCCTTAAGAAGGGTCAGTGCTAGTCCTAAGCAGCTTGGCTGTGGTCCTGTTAATTAAGTAGCTGTCACTGATTTAAAGGGTGAATCAGCAGGGGCTTCATTCGTTGCTGGCTGAAAGCATCAAAGCAGTCAGTAAAGCTGCCAGAATGTGTTTATTCCTACATATTCCTACATTGTCCTCTACATGTGACACAATTTTCTGTGAGGCTGAAAGAAGTCTGGCTCTACGAAGCTGACATGAAACGTCAATACTGCAGACCATTTCTGACATGCATGAGCTTATACTAATCCAACTTAAGGTTTATGCAGACCCAGTCATTCATAAGTCCGTCAGTCACCCAGCCCCTCACGTGTGCTCTGAGCCCCTGGAACACACAGGGCCATCTGTTGTTTTAATGGAGGATTAATTTCTAGGAAACTCCAGTGTCTGGTATCAAAGCTGACATGCTTACATCCATGTTTGGCCAATATTTTTGTATTTTTATTCTGGGCAGTAGCTGAGTCTCACTCAAGATAAACAGCACACGCATATCTGGAGATTGGGCCAGCATGTGCAGTTTTCAGCGCAATACAGTCAGGTTTGCTAAATCCTGTGACTCCAGGGGAAGGCTTTGTTACTTATTGTCCTGGTCCTGTAGATGTGTATGGAGATGATCAGGTGTTGTGTCCTTCTGAGTAAGAAAACCAATGCAAAAGAGAGGTAATAAACCCCACTGTGTATTTCATAATGAAACCAATTTATCAGATAAATCTATTCACTTTGTTACTGTTATTTTTAGTAGTAAATTAGAATGTGTGTAGTGCTAAACATAAAATGCTTGTAAGAGGACAATGAGGAAGGCACTGTCAGTGTAAGGTAGGTACCTGCTACATCGTCAGGTTGTGTGACAAACTGACTTTTTCTTTTCCAGACTGGAGGAAATTTGAAAAAGATAAATGTATCTGGAGGCAGTATTTGATTTTACAAGCAAACTTTACAAGGACATGTATATAAAAATCTGTAGCTGCTCTGAATTTCATTTGCAAAGTGCATTAGCTGGGCTTGTTCAGCCTGAAGAAGCCAAGGCTGAGAGGGGACCTAATAAATGCTTACAAACATCTGAAGGGTGGGTGTCAGGAGGACGGGGCCAAGCTCTTTTCAGTGGTGCCCAGCGACAGAACAAGGGGCAATGGGCACAAACCGAAGCACAGGAAGTTCCGTCTGAACATGAGGAAGAACTTCTTCCCTCTGAGGGTGACGGAGCACTGGAACAGGCTGCCCAGGGAGGTTGTGGAGTCTCCTTCTCTGGAGATATTCAAGACCCGCCTGGACAAGGTGCTGTGCAGCCTGCTGTAGGTGACGCTGCTTCGGCAGGGGGGCTGGACTGGGTGACCCACAGAGGTCCCTTCCAACCCCGAACATTCTGTGATTCTGTGGGACTGTTAGCCCTGCTGTTACCCAACGAAATGCAGCAGGAACTGGTAAGGCTGCTGCTTGCTGTAGCAGCAAGGTATCCTCCTAATCAACGGCTCCTGGGAGAGTGAGATGATTATTCATGTGCCAGAAGAACCAGCCCTGCTATGCTGTCGGGTCTATACCTGCCTGTACCCTCTACTACACGTGCTGTAGGGTTAGGAGCTGGCATGGCATCAATGCGCTGCCATGTCCATATGGAGAGCCATCTACTTGCTGCACATGTGCCCTGAGTTAGCTCAGTCAGATTCTGTATCTGGTGACAGTGGTCAAGACTAAGGCAATCTCATAATTCTCTTGGGGTTTCTCGATGGAAATTTGGTGACTGGTTTAAATATGATTTTTTAATGGAAAGTATCTAGTTTCCTCAAGCTTCATATTTTTCCTTGGGGGAGGTGGTAGGTTTAGGGGGTAGGCACATGTTTCTCGAGGTTGCTGTTGTTGTTCTTTGCCAGTATTTTCTATGACAGCTTCTACAGTGATGATTTTCTGAGTATCTAATATACAATTCTAACTCCCATTCCTAAGATACCTGGATGAGCATGGCCTTTTTTCTTTTTTATTTTTTCATTCCTAATACTGTCAAACTTAAACAGCTTTCTCCAGACTTGGTGGAATTTCTCTGTTTTAACTGAGGGATGGAATGCTGCACCATGGCCCTTTTTAGTTCTTCCGAGGCTTACTGAAGAGGTAATAAATGCAAGAGCAATAGCTCTCTTTCTCTTCCAGGAACAATCACCATCTTTTTCGGCCATCTTCACGTGCAGCTTGGCTACATCAGTAGTTGGAAGAGCTTTCAAGTAAGAGTTTGAGTGCTGATTATGAGTAAAGTTTAGCCTCTGTGCTTCTGTTCAAGGCTAAAAATGCCTATCTTTCTCTTCCTCCAGATTTTTCTCACCTTTTGATCTTGCTTCTCAGTCCTTCCTTCCTGTTCTTCTATCATTTGATCTTCAGTAATCTTCCCTCTCTGGTTTCTTACTAATTTCCCGTGTGTCTGTACTCCCTCTCCCCCTTAGTTCCCATCCTTGACAGTCATTCTACTGCTTCTGTGTCCTCCAGCTCCACATTTTACCCAGGTGTCAAACAAGTCTATGATTCATGTTTCTTGAAGTCCACTGCTGTTGTCTCCCCTGGCAGAGGAGGGAAGATTCCCCATGCCACCTACTCCACGCCTCACTGGAAATGAATGCAGTGAGAAATGTAGGAGTGGTCCTCAGAGCAGAAAGCGAACAATCGTATTTGCAAGAAACTCTGACTTGGAGAACAAAACCTGGCAAAAAATGATGAGGAAGCCAATGATGTTGCAAAGACATAGATCATAAGAGGACTGTTTTTTAAATAGGCTATAGGAAATTCTTAAAAGGGTTTAGTACAGGCATACATATTTACAACGTAAATAACCCAAATTCTTATTTTAAATTACGCCTAACGGTAAGGAATATTGTAGAAAGGATATTGCACCCTATTTCTTAGGCCAATTTCTCTTACGGATTGGGGGGGTTGGACTAGATGACCTCTAGGGGTGCCTTCCAACCCAAAACTTTCTATGATTCTATGAAGTTTGTGCACAGGACAGGGTGAAGGTGACTCTCCAGGCAGATTGTTCTACTGCAAGTGTGTTTAGCTGTCCGCATGGTTTCTGAAAAAAGGTGGCGGGCTGGCTGGAGCAGGGTCTGTGTCACCCTGACCCACCATGTTCCTCCAAGTCGCACTTTTAAGAATCTCGGGCCCATACAAATTGATTTGATCAGTGCTCTTTGGACCTTATGGTGCAGCCACGCCATAGTCTGCGTAGCTGACTCTTGCCAGAAATTCTGCTGGCAGAAAAGCCTCAGGGGAGGTGGGCAGGAGGCTGAACAGCCCTACTCTCTTCCCCTGCTGTTGCTGGATCATGCTGCTATTGCTCTGTGGTGTGATCCAGCTGCTGCTGACACAAAGTCTTTGCTGAGGCATGGTGACAGTCTGTCAGTCGTATACTTCTTGTCGACTCCAAATTAATTAAAGAAAAAACAAAACAAAACTGAGCAAATCTTTGATTAAAAGGGCAGTTGGTCAGACTAGCCTGACCCATCTCCTTTGTTTTAACCTACCGTAAGCAGCTTGCTTTCTCTGGTAACAAGAAATCATTCTGCAGCAGCCTACATTAAACCTAGAGTCTCTGTCAAAATATCTGAAAAGTAGGTTAAATCTGATACAAATATCACTTGATTTTTTTTTTAATGGGATGTTTTTGAAATCGGATGATTAATGCTGCTTGAATTAAATTAAAAAGGAGAGAGAGGAATGAGAAGAAATCAAATATAAAATCTGTAAGTTGGGAATGAGAATGCTGAGAACAGATTTGCCTTGACCTGATGTCTTTAATCTCTTTTTAATATTCTTCCTGAACCTATAGAAACAATCTCTTTAACTACAAATGTATAGTTTGTTGTACTGAAGCAAAAATAGGAAACTAATCTAGGATCATACTGATTGTCTCTCTGTGCTTGTATGAAGGAAGGAAACCCTCAGGGAACACAACACATATCTTGCCATGAAATCCTAGGCCTCCACATTAGAATAAACATTTTATATTTATTACTTTCTGTAATGATCTGCCCTCATCGCCCCATGGCTCAACCCACCTTTTTATGCTGTTTTGTTTTTTATGCCGGCCTGAGGTGTTTATAAGGGGTGCATGTGCGATTATTTTGGTTTTTATTTTTTAAGCCTTGCCTTGCTGAGTTCAGCATTGCCCTTGGGGATCCAGGCATATGTGATCTCTCCGAGTTTACGGTTTGGTTTGCTCCCAGATGCTCAAAGTCTGTTCTGACTGACTGCGCTTTCAGAAGCTACAGCCAGCTAGCCTGCTCCAGACTTGCAGTAGCTCTGACCTTGCATTTGCTCAGGCACTGCACCACGCAGTCTGTTTGTATCATCTCATCTCAGCTGGGCTCTTCCTGGTAGCTGTAAAAACTAAAATTTCTTAATTTCTTTCCAAAAGCAGCAGTGTAGCTGGGCAATGACTGGAATGCTTTGACAAGATTTGGCAATCAGGAAGATGAATATTTTATGCGAACATATAAAAAATTGAAGGAAGTCTTCAGATCCGGTCATTAAGATATTATTGTATCTTGTTATGCATTAAGATATTAAAAACATAATCCTCCCTCCTTTCCTCAACCCAGCACAGATGTCGTTTGTGAAAAAGGATGTAAATAGGGTCTTTCGCTTGGACCGCTTGGAGTTTGCTGTGAACCAGAGATGGCTGAACCCCAAAACAGCCTTTGTCGGGCAGCTGATGCTGCCTGCTGGCACAGACAGGGTACCAGCCTACGCAGGACACTGATGTTTTTTTAGGTGGAGAAGAGGAAATGGAAGCTGGCTAAGACCTGTCACAGTTCCCTCTTAGTCACATGCATAGTCCCCATCAGAGGGACTCGACGGGGACTGAAAGCAATTCCCTGGCTACAGCAGTAGCGAAGTCCAAGCCTTTAATTTTCTCCACCCTTTGGAACAACGCATGTTCAACTCTAGACCTGCTGGCTTTTGGGGTTTCCAGCCCCCTCCTCGTCTTTTATGTGCCAAGGACAACAAGGACAAGGCAAGGTAGGGGGATCAGGTCATGTGAGAAAGGTGGAGAGTTTCTTCAGGCTGCAGCCAAGCTCATGCTCCTTGGAGCAGGAGACCTGCAGGGCTGCCCAGCACCTCTTCTGCTGTGCTGTCCATGGTTTGGGGCCCCCTCCTCTGCCGTGGTCCACCCGTCACCATGTTTGGAGGGTCAGGCTGATACGCAGTGCGTCTTCCCCGAAAAGGGCTGAGAGGCAGCGGGTGTTTTTGGAGCGTGGCCCCAGCTCTGCTGGTTCTGAGCTCGTAGCTGTTGTCTCCGCTGCAAGGGTGCAGGGCGTCCCTCCGGGGAGAGGCAGAGGCCAGAGCTGCGGCAGCCTGGGGTGTGGGCTGTGCGGCCTGCGCAGGATGGGGAGCAGGCGAGAGACGCATGCTGTGGCCCAAGGGCTCGCAGGGGCCTGGGGGATGCAGGGGCAGGGAGCGGAGCGGTGGGTTCAGGCTGTGAGGGGCCTGAGGGATGCAGGGGAGGGGGGGAAGCAGAGCAGTGGGTTCAGACCCCTGAGGGACCCGGGGGATGCTGGGGTGGGGAGCAAAGTGGTGGGTTCAGGCCCTGAGGGGCTCAGGGAATGCAGGATGGGGAGCGGAGCAGCGGGTTCAGGCCCTGAGAGACCGGGGGGATGCAAGGATGGGGAGCGCAGCAGTGGGTTTAGGCCCTGAGGGCCAGAGGGGCTTGGGGGATGCAGGGGTGGGGAGCAGAGCAGTAGGTTCAGGCCCTGAAGGGCCCGAGAGAATGCAGGGATGGGAAGCAGAGCGGTGGGTTCAGACCCTGAGGGACCTGGGGGATGCAGGGATGGGGAGCAGAGCAGAGGGTTCAGGTCGTGAGGGGTCTGGGGGATGCCGGGGTGGGGAGCAGAGGGTTCCGGCCCGGCTGGGTGGGAGGGAGGGCGGGAGAGAGGGAGGGAGGCAGCGGGCGGGCGGAGCAGCCGCAGCCCCGGTCCAGGCCTGCGGTCGAAGCCGAAAGGGCCGAAGCTCCGTAGAGAGGCGAGAGGAGGCGGCGGGCGCGGGGCGGCGGCGCCACCTGGCGGCCGTGCGGCGCCTCTGCCGGGGGCGGGCGGGCGCCGCTGGGCTCCCTGCGCTGGGCTCCGTGCGCCGAGCCCTGCGGCCCGGGGGGCACCGGGGGAAACCGGGGGGCACCGGCTTCCGCGAGCGGCCGTTCGGGCCGGGGGGGGGGGGGGTGTCTCCTCCGGGGCTGAGCAGCTGCTGGCCCCGCGCCCCGCTGGCAGCGGCCGGGCGGGTCGGAGCATCCCGAAATCCCCGAAAGTCACCGCTTGCCGAAACGCGTGTGTCCCGTCCCCCCGGGTCGTTAGCTTTCCGTTATTTAATGACTGTTTTTTAATGACCGCAGGATCCGGCGGTGCTGAGCGTTAGCTGAGGCTTCGAGCAGACGAAATTAAATTCTGCAGCAGACGGGGTTTTGGAGACCTCCAGCCCGGTCTTTGTGCACGGGCGCGGTGAGCCCTGCCCTGCAGGTGGGCGCTTGTAGATCGCGGCGGCCTTCTTTGGGTTGTTGGTTTTTTTAAATTTTCTTAGAATTAATTTTGTTTGGCTTTTTTTTCTTTGATGGACAGTGAAGAGTCAAAAGGCAGCTTCTGGCTTTCCGTGCGCAATGGGTGGTATTTCTGTTCAGACGCTCAGTTGGGGCAGCTTCCTAAACTGGGAGCTTGCAGGAGCCCAGGAGCAGTGAGTTTTGTGCTGACAACGACAGCAGTTGGGCCGGTTGGATCGTCCGCGTGTCCGCCACATAAACTGCCAAGGGGGTGGTCACCGCGCCATGTTTCCAGCCCGCCTTTCTTTGCCTTCTCTTCTCTTCTCTTCTCTTCTCTTCTCTTCTCTTCTCTTCTCTTCTCTTCTCTTCTCTTCTCTTCTCTTCTCTTCTCTTCTCTTCTCTTCTCTTCTCTTCTCTTCTCTTCTCTTCTCTTCTCTTCTCTTCTCCTCTCCTCTCCTCTCCTCTCCTCTCCTCTCCTCTCCTCTCCTCTCCTCTCCTCTCCGAAGTCTGAGGTTCCATCAGTCCCCTTACTTGGCCCCATATGTGACGAACACGCTCATAAATATTGCGCCACATGTTGAAACCCAGTTTTGTTAATTCTAGGGTCCGGATCTGTCACTGGTGGAGCCGTGGGCCCGTGTGGAGCCTCTCGCTGGGGGTCGTTGCGAACCGCTTCCTTTGGCCCATCAATGACCACAAGGAGAGCAGCGACAGTGTCTTCAGGCACGTCGCACCGCTGAACCTTCCTGCGGTGCGTGCGCCTCTGCTTCGCCCGTCGTCTGAGCGGGCAGAGGCACGAGAAAGCCGCCGACGAGAGGGGAAATGGAAGATGTCTTTCTGAGCTGTGCTTGTGTTTGTACAGCCAGCTCAGAAGGTGACAGCACAGCCAGCTGAATCCAGCTGTTTGGGGGGGGGGAATGGGTGGGAAGAAGGACTGGGAATCACAGAATCACAGAATGGTAGGGGTTGGAAGGGACCTCTGTGGGTCACCCAGTCCAACCCTCCTGCCGAAGCAGGGTCACCTACACCAGGCTGCACAGGACCTTGCCCAGGAGGCTCTTGAATATCTCCAGAGAAGGAGACTCCACAGCCTCCCTGGGCAGCCTGGGCCAGGGCTCCGTCACCCTCAGAGGGAAGAAGTTCTTCCTCATGTTCAGATGGAACTTCCTCTGCTTCAGTTTGTGCCCGTTGCCCCTTGTCCTGTCGCTGGGCACCACTGAAAAGAGCTTGGCCCCATCCTCCTGACACCCACCCTTGAGATATTTATAAGCATTTATTAGGTCCCCTCTCAGCCTTCTCTTCTTCAGGCTGAACAAGCCCAGCTCCCTCAGCCTCTCCTCATAGGAGAGATGTTCCAGTCCCCTCATCATCCTTGTAGCCCTCCGCTGGACTCTCTCCAGCAGCTCCTCATCTTTCTTGAACTGGGGAGCCCAGAACTGGACACAAAGAGTGCACTGGAGTGCAAAGAAGTCGAGAGTGTCTTACAGGGTAGTGTCAGTGTGTAGCTGCATCCTGAAAACTAAGATTTCATATTCAGAGACAGTCCAGCTTTTATTTGCACCCATTATAGCTTTTATTTATAGCCATTAACTGAGCTGGAGCTAAACTCCCTCAGCTGCTGTCACGCAGGAGAGCCCCTTTTCCTGCAAACCCTTCCACTTCTGTCCTTGGATCAGCCCGACAGCGCTGTCTGTACTGCCTGTGCAGTAACTTCTGTCTCTGTCCCTGTCTTTGATTTGCAGACACTCAAATTATGGGAGTTTTCTAGAACTGTGAAAATGCAGGAGGTGATTGTAAAGGTCAGTTTTCCTCTGCACGCTTTGCTAAGCCAGGTGGACAGAGTTCTCCACCAACATTTCCCTGCGTGAGGTGAGAGACAGCGTCTCCTTACAGTATTAGGCACACATTTCTCTGCTTCTCTCTGCTAGGCGCTGAAACTGGAAAGTTTTGCAAAGGTTGATGATTTAAAGGTGCCAGGAATGATTTGTACAGAACAAAGGACTTTTTTAAAGGTGGAAACAGCAAAGAACTTGGAAGCTGTTAGTTAGCAATACGAGGAATTGACTGGGAGAGCTCACACTCTTCTCGACCTCGCACAGCCAGGTTGAGAGGGACTCCAATGGATGTTTCAAGAATTGGGTTCAATTACCTCGCATAAAATTTGCAGTAGGTTCTGTCAGAGGGAAGTCGTACTCCTTGAAGGTGAACGAGATTGCTGCAATTCTGACTGGAATTTGGGTACTTGCCACGGCCCGTTAAGCAAAGCAGCACACTCCTTCGTCAAGCTTGTCTTTTCATTTAACTAAAATTTTAATTAAAAAAAATGGAAATTGTTGTGTGACCGCATTCTTGAATAGATCCCATTATACAGAAGTAACTAGAACTCCGGAGTGCTTCAAATTCTGCACGTGCAGCGTGGCATCCTCAGTGGGGACTGATTTTTCTTCCTCCCTGCTCCGCTCCCCCGCAATGTGTGGTGGCTCCCAGGACACCAGAGCAGCAGAGAGGTTGGTATGGGGAAACCGGAGTGGCCAGGGATTTCACACTAGGGTGGATTTGTGACTGTCTTCTTGTTGGAATCTTTAAAAAGCGGCTTTCAAAGTAAAGTTCCAAGCAGGAGAAAACCCAGTTGTGTAAGATGCAAAGTGAATCACAAAGTTTTCCTAGCTTTTGACAAATGAATATGTAATTTTTTACTTTCATCTGATTCTCACTCTGTTCTGAAACTTTTCTCCTGCACCTGTCATGGGAATTCACAAATATAAGCGTTTGGTATTTCTTCCACATTTGGCCTGGCAGCTTTACACTTTCGAGAACTTTTGCTGACCTGTCCTTATTTCTGAAAAATGCTGATTTAAAAACTTCAACTGTTTACAGAAAAGTTTAACTTCTCAGAAAATTCACTCAAATATATTATGAGAAAAAAGTTTCAAGATGATCTGTACTATGACTTCACAGTTTTGAGGATTTGGTTTTTTTACCCTGCTTAAAACCACTTTGCACAACATTTTTTTTCAAGTTTAAACTCTATTTTTAAAATTTTTTTTTAATCTTTAGAGTGAAATGGAATACTTCATTTCCTGAAAAAGGCCTTTTTTTTTCCTGCAGAAGATCACCCTTCTTGGGATCTTTGGGTTTTTACCCTAATTCAGAACAAAAAAAAAAAAAAAAATTGAAATCACCTCATCAGAATTCTCACTAAGATGGGAAAAGATTTCCCAACTGAAGCCATGGGCACCCACCCGAGTCTGTTGACCCATGTTTTTGCATTATAGCTGAAGTTGTTATACTGAAGGCTCTATATCGAGTCATAATTTTGCCATATTCAGAGGAGAAATCTGATTTGTGTTTCTCTTGTCCCAGGACATTGCCCTCCCAAAGATGATGTTGTCTGAGGTCTTCAGCAGGTGATTGGTTCTTCCCGTTACATGTTCAGCCTGCGTAACCTGAACTGAAGCATGGTCTCAAAGTCTTACATAGTTCTGTAAGGCATTCTGTTGAAATGACATGAATTAATTTTTCACTAGCTCTGCTGCCCTAACAGGGATCATGAACGGAATAGGAGGTGAAAGCATCAGAAGGCATCTTGTCCTCTGTATGCGAAGAAGGAGAATCCTTTGCAGGTATATATGGTATCTTTTTACAGCAAAAATTTCAGGTTCACTCATGGAACAGATAGTCTAGGTATAGCAGTTACACCAATGCCTATATGCTTTTTGTTCTTTCAGATTAGGCTTGCTGGGAAGGGGATGGAGCCTGTTCACCTGTTTACATTACTTAGGTGCTTGTGCCATACCTTCTGTGTCTCTTTTCATTTGTGAAAGGCTAGGAGGAATGTGAATGAAATGTGGGGCCATATTTCCTGAGTACATTGACAGGACTTGGCAACTCATCCTTCAGATCACCTTACAAATGAGATTCAGCAAGCTTTTCAGTCTTTCATGCTTCTCACAGTTATTTGAGTTTGATTGATACCCTTTTTTGAGAGACATGTTTCTTTTGTAGCCTGTCTCTTCAAAGTCCCTGTCTGTTCCCTGTGTTTCTTCCCCATTTATTGCCTTGTCACATATTCAGAGTACTCCTGGGGCTGTTTGAATTTTCCCTTTGTTACACACAAAGAATCTGTTATATTGATGTTCCATCTAAGGAGTCTCTAAGTGCTCCTGGGAAGGACATGAAATATAAAGTTACCCAGCTCTGTCTTCAGATCATCGTGATAGTCCTCTAATCCCAGCGCACAGGATCAGGATACTTTGCTTTATGCCGATGAATGTTACTAACTAAGAAGAAACAAGATTCCAACTCTAGCTCAGTTAGGTATTTCTGAGTGCAAGCTCTCATCCTTCCCATCACTGGGTTTAAATTTGCGCTGGGTCATTTGAGAGAAGGTCTACTTACAACTGACATCCTGGTAGCTAACAACCTTAAGATTATCTGCCATCAAAGTTCTCCCAGTGAACATAAATTTAAAAGATTCCCTAGGGAAAGAGGTGGGGAGGTTGGTAGGAGGGAATAACAGAGCTCTGTTACAAACAGACCAGATTAGCTTTAGAAAACTTACCTAGAAAACAAACTTTTTTGTAACCGAAAGATCTGTGCAAATGCAAAGGTAGCACTGACCCAGTCAAAGCACTAAAGAACATCAAACTGGATTGTGTTTTTTTCAAACATAACGTTTATTTGTAATATATTTGGTAAGATAAGGAGAGATATGGTATTACAGCACTGTCCAAGGGAAAGGATTGCCTGTTACAGCACTCTGCCTTCTAGTTTGGCCATTTTCGTGATCTGGCCTTGCTGCTGTTGACCTTCCCATGAATAACGTTGCCTTGAAGTCTATGAAAAAGTATTACTCTCTCCACAGATACTAGCATGAACTCTTAGGCTTGCATCATACAGGCAAGAGGAGATGGCTGTTATTTCTTTTCCTATCACACAGGACAGATATTCAAAGGCCCTCTTGCTTGTTACCTGGAGATCTTGTCCTCAGTGGGTGACTAGGGCTGGGCTAGCAGCAATAAAGATCTGACCTAACTAGATTCCTGAGCAGGACATTGGGATTTGGACAAGCGATCCCTGGAGCATGAAACTAAACAGAGTCCTGCTGTGCTGCTTTACTATGCTTGTTTATGTGTATGGCTATGTAGGGATTTTCCTGTTTCCATTCACTTCCCTTTTACACAGTCTCAGTACTGCTGGCTCCATGCTTCTGAGAATTTCAATGTTTCTACTGGGAGAAGACCCAGTGTCAGTGCTGACCCACACAGTGTGGCAATTTTTCCCTACAACCCAAAATAAAAGCATATGTTAAAGAAGAGGCTTGGTATTTGGGTTTTTTTTTTTTTTATTTTCAAAAGATCTTTAGCTGGATTGACCCTAGCAGCAGGCAAAGACTGCATAAGAAGCAGGCCCTTATGATTCTTTCCTGTCTGTTCACCTGCGTGTGCTGATGCTTTTATTTCTGACCCAGGGAGCACCTCTCTCTTCTATGTAGATGCCTCTGAGTGCAACGGGTGCTGGTCAGTGGTGATAACTGCGCAGTTCTGAATTAATCCAGAAAGCCCTTTGTCGTGGTTTAACCCAGCAGCTGGCAACTAAGCACTAGACAGCCACTCGCTCATCCCTCCCCTTCCCGTGCAGCGGGAAGGGGAGGCGAAATGGACAAGAGGTAAAACTCATGGGTTGAGATAAAGACGGTTTAATAAGACAACGAAGGAAATACTAATGCTTCTAATGATAATAATAATAATAATGAATATGCACAACAAAATATGCACAATGCAATTTTCTCACTACCCAATAACCGATTCGCAGGCAGTCCCTGAGCAGCAATTGTGGAATCTGGAACTTGTGGATTTTGCGAATTTCACAAAACTCCCAAAAAAGACTGAACTCGCAGGAAAGTTCAAACTCCCGGGCAAGAGAGGATTCGAACCAACGGAAATGAGAAGGAAAAATTCCTGCCCCCTGGACAGCCCCCAGTCATAAACCGAGCATGACGTCCATGGTATGAAATATTTCCACTGGCCAGCCTGGGCTGGCTGCCTGGCTGTGCCTCCTCCCAGCTCCTGCACACCAGCTCATTGGCTGAATATGGGAAACTGGAGAAAGTCCTTGATTTCTCAGCAACAGCTGAAAGAAATTGGTGTTATCAACATTCTTCTCGTACTAAATCCAAAACACAGCAGCTACTGAGAAGAAAATTAATTCTATCCCAGATGATATCAGGACACCCTTATTCATAAATAAGTAGCACCTCTCCGAGACATCAGGAGTGTTTCAGTGTCCTTGTGATTCAACTTTGCTTTTTCCTCTGCTTTAGCTAATATTTAATTTTGTTTCTGATTCTTTTTTGCAGCTGCCAGCAGAAGTCTATGCAGCCTTCAGTCTTGGAAGTCAGATATTGGTGTTATGAGTCCTATTTTTGCGCTTAGTACTGGCAGAGCACCCACAGGTGGTCCGAGATGGCTCCAGTTTGTACTGTCCCTGGGTGTCGTGTCTGTGTGCTAGATGGAATAACTCTCCCTCTTGACTAGCGTTCCTGCTTATAATTTTTTCATGTTTGCAAATGACTTCTCTTTTTCTGGATTTAAGCTACTTGATAATAATTAACAATGCAAATGGCGAGCACTTACAGTCAGTCTTCTCTTATGCTTGCTTGGCTCTAAGGGGATCTGACACAAACATAAATAATATAATTACAGTGTAATCTATTTGCGGACAAAATTTCTAGTCCTGCTGTGGATTTCCCAGCAGGAAGAAGAAGGAGGAAGTCAGTGCCATCCATACTGTGAAGAAGTAGCACCATCCTATTGAAAGGAAATTTTACGGTTGCTATATCAGTCCCTATGGAGTTTCTGTTTTCTCCTGCCACACAGGGAGTGGCTGCTGGCTTTGTGGAGGTAAATAGTAAATCATGGTGATAGGCTTTTTACCAAATGGCCACTATGGCCTCGGCCCCAGGGTCTGGCACATGGGTTTACTGCACTGAAGAAGGTTAAATGTTTCCTTGCAATCACTTCCCTCTGTGCTCAAATATCCACCAGTAGTGGGACTTTGACAGGCTCCCTGTGTTTGAAGTACAGTACACCTAAAAACAGGTAGATCTGGATTTTTCTGAAAATAAATGTGGACATAATTAAAAATTCAAACTTTGTAGGGATTGAAATTTTTTTTCCCATTGGCCTTAAGGACTCAGGCCTCTGGTGATGTGAGTGGCACGGGCAGATGTATTACAAATCCCTTTCCAAGTGTCCTGAGCCTTTGCTTCACGTGAAGCTATGTTGAGGAGGGAGAGTGAGGGAGGAAGAGGAAGAGGCAAGGCAGTAGCTTTCCTGCAGAGGGGCTTCACTTTCTGTACCAGTGGTAGCAAAAGCCAGGACTGCAGGCGGGAGGTTGCTGTGATCTTGTCTTGTTCCCTGACATTGAACGGTGGCTTTTGCTACTGATCATCTTTTCGAGGTGACATCCAGTCTTCAACACTCAGTGTCTGGCTCTTTAGAGTATCTGCCTTCTGGATATATTGGATTGTTTTTATTGTTATTAAAATTAGAGTAATCATTTCCAACAGGAAGCTGACCAGATGTCCTCATTTAATCAGAACAGATCCTTTTTTTCTGTGTAACATCCAGCTGTCCTAGCACTTCTCAGAGCAGGCCCATTAATTTCAGTTTTCTTCGTGCTGAGATTACTGACAGCTGTCAAGAATTGGTAACTAATAATTGCATCTCTGATTATTTCATCAGGACTAAAATATGACTCGAACCTCTAGAAAATACTTGTTGGTGCTCAGAAATTCTTAAATAAGAAGAGGAACTGATACTCTATTTGCAAGGGAATGCTTCAGTCCCATCCTTGGTGTAAAATATTTTAAAATAGTTCATGGTGAAAGTATTTTTGGATTATCTTTGATTTAGCTTGTACACTTTCTCAGACTGCAGGGATGCAGTCTGACGGAATGTGTACAGGAGAAAGAATACGCATTTTTACATACTAGAGGGCTGGAAGACTGGGCAGGGAGCTGACTTTAGCTTGGCATCATGAGAAGGGAAGTTTTCCTTAAGAATGATAGCCACTGTTGAAAATGAGACTGAGCCACAGATTCTGAGTAGAGTGGAAACTAGCTACTTGTCTCTGCTAGCAGCATAAACAGGACAATTAAGTTGGGAGGATGCTTGAAGTTATATTTATCCCAATTGTAAGAGCCTAGTACATTGCAGAATTATTTTGATATAAAGTATTTTGTAATATTTGGTTTATCTGTTTTCAGATTGGGATAAACTGTGCTTTCCACTTTTGTTGTGTTTTTAATTCAAATAGTGTATTTAATGAACAGAAATAGTGTTCCTGGTGCACATAAGTGCTCAGCCTGAAAAGGGGAAGAATGGGATATAAAATCATGGGCATCTTGCAGCATGGGCACTTCCTGTCCCACAGCGATCTGCCACTCTGCTCAGATATTTATTGTCCACTATAATTATGGCAAATCTTTAAATCCTTTCAGATGTTATTTAGATGCTCCGGGGGCTCATGGTTGTTGTTTTCAAAAATTGTCCCAGGGTGTCTAATTTCCATTTGGCAAGATAGTCATGGTAGGCAGAATATGGATTAGATTTAAGGTCTCAGATGACTTCCCACAGCAGCACCTTATTTACGCATATATACTTGACTGGAGAAGTACATTCTCGTACGTGGGAAGATAATTTTTGATAAAGTTTAATGTCTATGTTGTTTGCAGTACGCAACAAATTCCTTAAGCAGTTAATAATAAGAAAACAGGCCCTAATTTGTTAGGACTGCTATTGACCTGGTGCTTTTGATCCAATCCATCACAGCAGAAGTCCAAGGAGATTCCTGGCAGTGACAGCAATTTGAGCAAGACAGCAATTTTTTTTGGACATTGTGGTTTGCAGAGTATGTTACATCTGGTATACATGGAGATGATGGTCTACTCACACAAAGACATCCAGCTATGTGGCCAGAGGAGAGGGTAGATGCAGTAGACTCAGATGCTCTTCTGTACAAGGGAGGGCTAGGAGAAGGGAGACTGAAGCCTTTTTCATCACAGAAGGGAAAGAAATGTTGTTCCAGTAAACAGAGTATTTAATGTCTGTCGGGGAAAATGACTGTGTGCTGGACAAAGCTTTAAAAGGGCCTTTCATTGTCAAAGAGCAACAAAAGCGAGGGAGGAGTATTGTCCCGTGGATGGGGAGTCAGTCACAGTATATTTTAAGCAGGCAGCAATAGATCCTTTCATACCTAAAAATAACAATCTGTGGGTCTCATTCAAAACCTATAGAAGCAAATGAAATTATTTTAATTGACCTTTGAGTTGGCAGCCATAAATAGATGTTTTTTTCTCTTTTTCGCCTTCTTCTGGAAAGGAAAAGGACAATTTGGATTTCATAGCTCTTTGAGCTGAGCTGCTGAAGGACTGTGTCTGCGGATGATTACTCACAGATCCCTCTCCACTCCCATTCTTGTCAAAAAGAGCATGACCGATGGTGAGGTGAGCTGAGAAGGGGTCATTTGCACAAATGGCAGCCTCCAACATACCTCACATGAGGAAAGGAAACGGAAAAGACTTTTATACAGAAAACAGCAATTGGGATAACTGGTGGTGTTGGTAGGGGTGAGAGAGTTGGGTTTTTTTAAGGCAGGAAAGGAGTGAATCTTCAGATACCTGCTCTGACTTTCTTTATAACATGTGCTGTGAAGCCATGCTCAGCAATGAGCCTAGAGCTTCTGACTGAGCAGTGAGACATCTTAGCAAGCCGTTTTCTTGATTTCAAAGCAGTGTATGTTTAAATGACAGAAAGTGTAAGGTGTCTGACTGACTGAATACTATGAATGCAATTCTGCATGGAAGAACCCATCTCTCAGTATATTTACAGGAGACTGTCCACTATGGAATTAGTAATCTCCTACAGTGTGGTTGCTGTATTGTAGTATTGTTATTCATCATTGTACTAAAAATCAGTGCAATGACTTTAGTACCTATGCACTAAGGGGCTTAGAGCACACAGCAGCTTGAGCAGGCAAAGGCCAGATCCTGTGTTGGCTTCTCAACATAATAACGGCAATCTTTCTGCTTGAGGGTAGATCCCAGTCCTCCCATGTCCCTGTAGACTCTGTCTATGTGGATGGCTAACTCCCTGTGTAAGAGGTGCCTAGAAAGATTTTGGATCTACATACAGTGGCCCCTGGTTTGCTTAATGTTTCCGTGCAGTCACTGAGTTTTTCCCTCCAGAAATACTTTTCCAGTGTTGGGAATCAGATTGCTGGTACCCTCTATCCCACCTCCCACAAATAGAAAAACATCTCAAGTTGAGTCTGAGTTATTATCTGACTGTGCTGTTGTATTTGTCTTTAAAATCATTTGCTGAACTCTTCTACTGACACAACTTCACTTTTTTGATGCCTCAAGCTCCCTTGTTGGCTCTAAAGTTGTTTTTTTGTTGTTTTTTTTTTTTATTTCATATCTTGCTGCTTCTTCTGTAATCCCTTTCTTCTGAAGAGAGCAAAAAACTAGGATATGTAGTGGAGTCAATGCAACCAGAGGAGGTGTGGTAGTGTGTTGACTTCCTTTGAAGAAGAGATTTTGGGTAGAAAAGAAAAGGTATGATACCTTTCTGTAAGAAAAAGAACAGCAGCAGCAACGACAGTTCATGAAGCAACAATCAGTAGGACTGGAGTAACTAATTCAGGCTGAGTACATAATTAATTTCATCTTTTCCATATTAAAAAACTTTTTTTTTTTCCTATTTCTTTAGAGTGAAGTTTGAAATCCTTTGGATTTGGAAGAATAAAGAGCAATGTATCCAAGAAAACATTGTACTTCAAGACAGGAGGCACCAGGAAATGCCTGTGGTGAATGCCCAGAGTCTAACATCAGAGCAGCTTTGGCTGAGTGATGCGAGTTGGATATCCAAGGAAATGGGGGGGATACATGTTATATTGCCCCAAAGAGTTAGCAGGAGTTGATTGTCCGAAAGCTTTTTTGAAAATCCAGAGTTCATATTATTAGTCTAGGTAAAGCCTTGGGCATCAGCGTTGAGTGGAAGATGACTCTTTCTAGTCTCTGGTTATGGCTTCATACCCTGAAAACTTTACAACTCCAGGTGTAAGACTCAATTAACTAGATATTCCTTGAATCAAGCAGTGATTGCTTTTGCTAGAGCTGAATTCAACTTTCATTCCTACTCTCTCATCTAAAGTTTCTTCCAACTACAAGGTTCTTAACACCTTTCAGACTGTAGGTTTCCATACAAGTTTTCAACCTACAACTTAAAAATGAGAATTTTGGCTTGTACAGCTCTCCTTTTTTGGGGAGCATGGTATGGTGAGTAGGAAGTACAAGTGTAACATGCAGCTTGGATAACTGAAATCTGTAAGAGGCCTGAGAGATGTTTCTACATCATTCTCTCAGATTTTGTTGTAGCTACCATTGTCCTTTCACAAGATTACATTCAAGAAAACAAGACACATATAACATGTAGGGGATCTGTTCTTTGTCTCTTATGCAAAATGCCATGGCACAACTCACATCCATGCAACGAGCTTTCATTCTTTTCCAAAACAGACTGAAAAGATTGCAGTCTGCCTTACTGGAAACCACCCATGGCTGTTGTTGTCACCCACCGTTCCCAGGCACTGTCTGAGAGAAGGCACGTTAACAGTTTAAATAGCGTGGTCAGTATTTGAAACCATGTCCTGGACCGCTACAAACACAGACTTAGCCATGAACAATGGTGCCAGGAATGGCTGCATTATTGAAGTGTGTACTTCAGCACACCTATGTCAACGTAAAGCAGTGCTGGGCTGTTTCCTTGCTTTATCCCCATAACGGAAGTTCAGAGGCCTGACCATCATCTCCTGCCCGTGTAACTGCAAACGCTGAGGTTAAAGGATTCATCCTCTCAAGAAGATAACAGGAACTGCTTAATATGTGAACCCCAAAGCAAGATTCTCTTTATTTACTCTGAAAGGACCTACTCAATAGGATTTTTAAGTACGTGGTTAACTTCAGGCATGCAGCTTCCCATGAGCCAGTCATGCTCATGCTCAGAGCGTACTTACGCTGCGATTCGGCAAGCTGTTACAGTAAGATTGCCAGGCTGAATGAAGACAGCAGGAAGAGTCCTGCAGATAGCCATGTCCTTTGATACAAACAAACTGAAACTGTGATTTTATCTCATGCGGTGATTCTGTCCATATTCTTAGGCTATTCTGTCTATTCTAACCCTGAAAGCAGGGGTTTGCTTATTAATACCAAATTCATATTTCTCTGGCAGCATCCCAATGCCAAGCATAGCCTTAGAAGATCCAGATGGTTATTTGCAGTGCAGAGGAAAGAGCCAGAATATGGTAGTTTTCCTTCATGGTACTGTGAGTTAAGTATCCATACGCCTCTTTTCTTTTGGGGAGAGGCAGGAGTTTGAGAGGGAAAAAATCTCTCTCATTTTACCCCAGAAGGGAAACAGTATTTGAACATTTATTTAGTTATTTCTCATGAAAAGGACTTGTTTCGAATTTTGAATCAGCTCTTGTTTCCAGCATTTCTTTGAAATTGTAGGACAGATGTTTACTATCCTACAGCAAGTTACTGTTATTTAGGAGAAGCTGAATTTGTGATGTGTCTTTTTTATATCGGTGCCCTGTATTTACGGAGAAGCACTCTGTGCTGTGAAGCTTATTATTAAATTGCATTTGTTATTAGTGTAAGAATTTGCTATTACTAAGGAATGGAGAATCAGGCTTTTGGAAGAATATTCTAGCACTGTTAAGATGGATTATCGAGATCTAGCCTCACATGCTGACTTTCTCTTTTACTTTTTCTTTTCCCCTTCTCTTATCATATACCAAGGCACCTGCTCAGAAGCCTTGTTTGCTCTTGAGCAGCCTGGGTCTACAGAAACTTGTTTTGCCTGTCATTTAGGTAGTGTTTGAATCACCTTTCTTTTCAAATGCAATGAAATAGGGCTATAAAGTGCTCAGTAATTTGCAGTGCTCTTGATACTGCCCAGGTCCACTTTTCTGGCTCTCTTAATTTACTATAACTGGCTTGTGAAGGCTCTCCAGTGATAATGTTCAGGAAATAAGAACAAAAGAAGAGCTCTTCTTTCAGTAGAACAGCTAGAGAAATCCGAGTTAGTAGTCAAAGAGTCACTTCGGGAAGCTGTAAGATCCAGTACTAATTCATAGCATCACCTTAAGCATGCAGCCTTTGGTTTTCAGATCTCCATCTGCCAAGGTAACACTTTGCAGGGGGTGTCATAACAAGTGCAGAGCTCTTCACGAGCTCACATGGTAGCTGCTATGGGATGCCACCGTTTCGTGATTAAAGAGATGGGAGAGAATAATGGAATTTTAATTTAAAACTAACTTACAATGTATACACAGGACCAAAGTTGTTTGTAACACTTGGATGCTTTTTGTGATGTGGAGCCGAACCTTTTGAACTCCAGCCAGCACTACTGGTCATGCTCCTGACATGCCTCCTAGCTGATTCCATGGAGATTTCCTTCCATTTTGTACAGAATGCCTCCTCTCAGATGATGTTTCATATTCTCATGACTTCAGTTTGCCTGTTCTGAAATACCAGCATGCCTGCTGGTGACTCCTATATGCCCTAGTGACTCAGGAACGCTGTTCTCTGGCTGGTGTGGGATTTCCTTCTGTTTCCCAGGGATAAGGTGTCAGCTTAGCTGTCCTGAGTTTACGCGTCCTGAAAGGCTATTTCCTCGTCACTTGTCAAACCACATCTGCCTTTTCTGCTCCTCCTACCCCAGACCTTCTTTCTCTTTTTTTTGTGATGTTGATAGACTTCCAGTGCCTTGAACAGTTCACATGTGGGACTCACCTGAAGCTGAAGCAAAGGTGGTTGAAGGAGGGAGGGAAAGGATATATCCACTAAATTACAGGGACTCTCTAATCAAAAAAGGAATATTTATCACTGTAGTTTTTCTGCGGTTTTGGAGTGGGAAAAGTAGTCCTCCTTTTTCAGTCAGAGGCTGATTTTTCAGAGCTTTAACAGTAAACCAAATAAGACCTTTAGAATATATGATTGCATGAAATGTACTGGTGTTTTCCTGCTGAAAAGACTATGCTCTTTGCAATGGTTTTTGCTCTGTCTTAACTTCACAACCCTCAGGAAGTGGTAACAGTGGAAGGCAGGCAACTTGGGCAGAGCCTCACTGTTCACACTGGGCAGAACCTTGCCTGTAACTGTGCAATATCCCTGTTCCTGTAGTCCTTCATTTTCACAATCAGTCCTGCACACTCCACATGAAGGAGAACAGGGAACCTAAGAGAACCCAATTCTGCGTTCACGAGAGTGCTTAAACACTCTGGTGTGGTAGCAGAGCTTCTTCTTGATAAGGGAGAACATACTAGCTAAGTGCCTTAATAAATTACCAAGTACCTTCCTAACCAAGTGTTCCATGGCACATATATTTCTTTACTGTCTATCCCTCTTTTGTGAGCAAGATTACTGCTGCAGAACTTTTTGCCTAATGCTGGACTGCCCCATCTCATGAGTAAGCCTTCTTCCTTCACCTGTCAAATGCATCTGCTGTGCCCATAGCACATTTTCTTGTACCACTGACTTACTTGGATGAACAAACTGGGGCACCAAGGGGAATACGTGACTCAATGCCCTGCAATGAGACAGTAACAGATGAAGAAATAAAGAATGCGCAAATCTAGTCTCCAATGCTAAACCAATGAAAATATACAGAATGTCTCATGCCATGAAAAGATGACAGTGAGAGACAGAAACTGCTGCCATGAAAAGAACAATTTAGGATACGTATATTGCCTGGCATTTGAAATGTTCTCCTTCCATATGTAAGAGGTGTAAGTGGGATACTCTAGCTCCTATATTCAGGCTGCAATGTGTCAAATATAACGTGAAATCGCAAAAGTCTGATGCTGAAATGATGATGAATGCTTGGTAAAATTGTGGGAACTCACAGACCTGAATGCTGAGTTCCCATTTACTCTAGTAACATGCAGTGTACACACCATGTACTTTGTTATAGCCATTTTTTATTAGGTTTCTCTTCTTTTTTCTTTTTTTTTTCTTTTTTCTTCAGACTGTGATATTGATCTTCAGCATTTGTACAGACTGATAATAAAGGAGAAGTAAAGTACAGATGCAAATGACTATACAGTCCCTTCCATGTCCATTGGCCAATTGTTAATCTTGTAAAACATTTTAATCTGTAACATGATAGATATAGTTTGTTGGATATGACAGCTTTGAAAGGAAAATGCTTCTGTGCTCAGTGCTCTGCAGCTTTAAATTCAGCAGACACTTGTTTATACTAAGGCCCATTTTGTCCTCTGAAGGCCACAGCCTTTACCACTTGAGGCAGAAACTTTGTCCTCTTTCACCAGCTGCTTCACTTTTCTCATTTCTTTTAACGATTTTAGCTGGAACTGTTACTTTATAGTCTGTGGAAGAAAAAAATTCTTGCATTGGAGTTAAACATTTTCTGCTGATATCCTCTGACCTATTCCACCTGCATGTTTGAGTGATGCTTTTTTGATTAAAATAAATAATTTTGTTTTAACCAAGGAATAAAAGCAATGTGATACTTCAGATAAACATTGCTGGGATCAGTGGAGCAAAAGAAAATCAACCAGTCTGCTACAGATCCTGCATTTTACCTTGCTTTTTCACTACTACAGTTTCTCATTTGTGAAAAATCTCACTGGGATCTCCCAAGAACAGTCTTTTTCCTGCTGCAGTAAGCCAGGACCCCCCATCTTCCTCCTGATATCTTCTTCTCAGTTTGGGCAAGAAGCAAGGTATGCTACAGCTGATCATGACCTACCTGTGGGAAGACTGAGAGAACAGGAGTGCTGTTTAGCTCAACTTTATGTGTTCCCCTCATTTATTAGGGCATCAATTCGGTTTTTCTCCTTCTTTCAGCTACTGTTCCTGAAATTTGTAAGAACCTTGGGTCTTTGAGACTTCCATTCATCTCATAATTTTTGGACAAAAATGGGCAGTAAATTGGAGTGAAAGGGAAGGGATGATGCCAGCTATTATGCTAGGACTGTGTTAGCTTAATTGTCTTAGGAAATCATGCCTCAAGATTATTCGAGCTCATTCTGTACACACAGATAACTCCTTATAGAAGTGGAAAAGTTCAATCTACCCTACTGGTGTTAGAAAGTCAGAAATTATTGTCATCTCAGTAAATTCTTGGATTATAATTTTTTAAAGTAATTTAGGCAGTTTGTCATCCAAAGTCCTGTTTAAAAATAATTAACTATTCTTAGCCTTAATTTCACTAAAATGCTCCTGGGGTTTAGAAAGCCTAGCCTGTGAAAGAGGTTCTGTGAAGCACCTGAATAGGTATCTGAGAATCTTTAAAAAACTGGGACCACATCTCTCTTTGGAAAATAATTCTTTAACGTGTGGCATGGTACCCTTCCACTCATCAGGAGCATACAGTCTGTAAGAAGAGGCCAGAAGACAAGTTCTGAATGCTTTCCCACAAACTTCCATGGTAATGGAAAATGAATCAGGCTTAAAGGCTACAGTGATTAGACTATGCAACAACAAATGTGATACTCTGAGACGAGTCAGTCCGTATGTACAGCGTGACATGTTTGTTGTATTTCTTATCACATCACTGTATAATTTTAAACCTTCTGGGCATGGACATTATCTCACTTAATGTAAACGGTATTTCCATCCTTGTTTGCTGGTGTTGTCTGGTTGATTCATATCTCGTGAATTCCTTGCTTTTCACTTCCTTGTCTTCGTCCTCTGCTAAGGCTTTCTTTCTGCTTCTGAGGTGGGCTGAGTATATTTGAGCCTGAATATGTCTGTACGGTCAGCCCATCTGGGTACTCTGGTATGCAGTGTCATCCAACCAGCTTTCCCAAACTCTCTACTCCTCTTGTTCTGGTTTCCCACCACTCCTCTCCCTCTTTCTGCCAGATGCTGCCTCATGCTGGGTCTGACTTGAGGATATTCAATCGGTTCTACTTTCTGCAGCTTGCATCCCACAGCTGTCATTTGATCTCATTTCCCTCTTTTTTCCATCCTCCCCCTTTCAGTTTTGATCTAGTTCCAGAGTTTCATTATCTAATTGATTTGTTCCAGTAGACCTTTAATTTCTTCATCTTTTAATAGGTCTTATGAGGACTATTTTCTCACTCTGGAGCTTAGTGGTGGCTGCTTTTCCCATTTAATAAGTACAGGCTGCCAATCACTTCTACCAGACTTCATCTCAGTCTCCAGCAGTTGCCATTTGGTTCATGGTTGTTATCTGGCCTGTACCAGTAGTTGTCTGGCTCAGAACCAAGAATGCAAGAGTACACAAATGCCCATGTGATGGTCTGCCATTGACATTACAAGACAATTACCAGCTTGCTTTGAAGATTTTCACTCTAGAAATGCTAGGTTTCTCTACATATTGCTGGCTATGGTTAATTTTTGAGGTTTATTTTGAGACAGAATGGAGAGGTTACACTTCCTGCAATAAAAACTTGTTCAGTCACCTTCTTGCCAAGTTTCAATATGCAGGAATCGACAGAGCCATGCGTCATGTTGGTCGTGATGGAACAGTAGCAGACCCTGAGAGCCACGTGCTGAGAGGTATCAGTTTTCTGTAGACAATCTGGGTTTCAGTTTCCAATCATCTCATCTCCTAGTTATACATATTTTTTTTCCCCTAACAAGGGGTCTTTGTCTCATCTAGGGCTTCTAGATACCGCTGTAATATAAAGGTAATATACAAGTCATTTTAGTAAGTGTTATTTCAATGAACAAGGATGATGACTAAGAACTTGAAAAAGTTGTGTTTTATACGAGATGCATCTTGCCTAATGCACATGAATTTATTTAGGTATTTTAGATTTCTTCAGAAATATTTTGGTCTACTAAGAGTGTAGTGTTGCTTTGACACACAACATGAACAGCATAGTGGGAGAAGGCAGGGAGAAGGATAAACTGATCCAATGAATTGTGGGATTTTAATTTTTTTCCATATAAATGCTAATAAAGAACAATTATCTGTATTTAGAGCTGCTTTTAGTGCAGGATCCCTTTTTTTTCTGGAGAAATCGAGGGAATGTGGAGATTTCTAGCATTCTATACAGTTCAGTCTCACACAGATGTCTTGCAGGTGTTGAGTGCTGCCCACACTGTGGTAGCAGTGCCGTTTTTCTGCTACTATTTAAAGAACATTAGGGCATCCCAGCTTTAGTCAAAAGCTGAAATGGTTCTTACCCAAGAAAAGTACTTATACCAGTTTATTTTGTTCACTATGAATGTTTTTTATTATTTTTGTTGGTTAATGAATTCCTTAACTGAAACTTTGCTGTTCTCTAGTGATGGAAGAGAGAGTCGTACCACTTTGACCTCCATATTTACCTGGCATTTTATTTTACTGTAACTCCAGATAGCTTTTTGTATGGAGAAAAATCCAGCTTTAGAATGAATGGTTAAGACTGTCAGTTGGTGTGAATTGGTGTAGTACCACTGAAGAAGATGGGACAACTATAGATTATTAGCTAGATGTCTGGCACAACATAGTCGTAACAAAAGCTGGGTCCCCCAGAACTGCCTTCATGACAATTCTTATTAGTGGGGCAGTGTTTCACAGGCTCTTTTAGCCAAGCAGTTTTGGTCTACCACCAAATGACTGCTCAATGCTTCATCTGTCTCCTCTCCTAGGATGAAATGTGACTAGCAAGCCTGCCACAATGCTGCTTTATCAATAAAGTCCTTAGGGTCTGGAGGGACTGAGTGAAAAGGCCATGTTTCTTGACTCCTGATAGAAAAGGAAGGCGACTTTGTGGTCACCTTCAGTCATGGTTTTGCTACTCGATCTCTTTCCACCTACCCAGCTTCAACATTCAATGGATACGAGTGGCCTGCCATCTTTGTTGCCACTGAAGTAAACTCCAGCAGAATTCTCAGGCAGACAGCTTTATCTTCTTGGTCTGGAAGAAAATTATCACTAAAAGGTAACTGCAAGGTTGTATGGATTCCCTGTGACTGAATTCAGATGTTCTTAGCTGCCTGACAGGCAAGAAATAGCACCGATACCTTGTGCTTTTGTCATAAGGGAGTTCTGACTCCAAAACTGAATCAGTGGCTTTGGGGACTGAAATCCATCTGGCTTCTGCTAGCTGCCAGGGCTGCTCCAGAGCATGGACTTCCACTGGTGGTGAGTGGCACTGGCTGTACTGCGGCCAGCCTTTGGGGTGGGAAATTGGTGGGAGTTTTACCACAGTCTTCAGTGGGATTAGTCAAACCAACAGTGAAAATCCCCTATACAAAGCAGATTCTGTTATGCTGTTATCTTTACAAGAAACCAGATAGTGACCTAGCCAAATGAGAAGGGTTGCAGACAAAGTTAGGAAACATAATGCTGGATTAAAAAAAATACCACTGTAGAGAGAAATATATGGAAGTCCATAGATAGACCACCCCCAAGTATTCAAAGTGTTTTAAATAGCAAAAATTCTGAACTGTAATGATAGACGTCCAATGTGCAAGCTAGTTTAATAAAGGCCAAGAAGCAACAGCACAATTAGTTATGCCTCAAATAGGGGAAGTTTCAACCTCTGCGGGAGAAAATAAGAAGCATGTACACATAATCTGAAGTAATGTGGGAATGAAAAATGCTTTGAGTGGCAATGAAATCTTTGATTCCACTCTTGAATCACTTACGACAGATTAATTTACTCTGTCAAAGAGGCTTGGCAGTCAATGTGAATGCTGCTCGCTCACTGCACCATGGCTTCTCCATTTCAGATCAACCTAAATTCCCTGAAAGGTCTCTTTCCTGAGAGCCCCTGAGTGTACATTGTTTGACAGATCGGTTTGGGCTGAAGCAGGCAGGGAGGGAGACGTAAGCAGGGTTCTTGCAACAGAAGAGTGATGTAGGAGACAGGCAAAGGGACAGGGGACCCACACGCAGCAAGGAGCAGATCTGAAGCGAGGCTTTGGGTGAGATGGAAAGAAAAAAAATTGCATTGTTGAGGCAGTTGCACTTTGCCCTGGCTTTGTTGGAACAGTTAAACAAGAAACTATAATTTTTGAGACTGCAAGTCTTTATTGTCCCACATTTTTTATTTTAGGGGGAGGAGGGAGGACTTCAGTCCCCAGGCTCCGGCTGCATAGAGGAAAGGGTTGTAGGGGCATGTGCACAATTTAGGGACTACACACTTCAGCCAGGGATCCGAGTTCTCATATGAGGATGTAGGCACAAGAAGCAAACAGTATGTCCAGCAAGGCCTCACAATTTCTGTATATGGTCAATGATAAGAATATTTTCAACCAAAATATTTCGCATTCTTAGCAAAGAATAAAAATACTTTAAATCAATTGCACAGATTCAGTGAAAGCATTTCCCCAATTTATCACAACTTACCTGTGTTAACTTAGTGCAACTTAACATTTCGTAAAAAAATTTAGATGGCTGGAGCTGAACAAATCATTTTTATTGAGCATTTCAACAGAGAAAGCGATCAATTTTGGACAATCTATAGCAAGGAGCACTCTGGACAGAACCCGTGCAGTGCGAAGGGACATCCTTACTCACAGGAGTGAGAGGATTGTAGTGAAGAGTAAATGTTATGGCCTGAAAGGTCTGTGCTATGTTTGGTGGCTGTGGGGCCTCCTTTTGTTTTCCTGAGCATGATTTGGCGTATCGTACTTACAGCTCCTCTACTTGATTTCTCTCCCAAGAGATCTCTTCTGTTCAGCAGATTGTGTCGAAGTGCAGCTCAAGTCTGGTGGTCACTTTCAGAGGTGCCTGTCTCTCTCTATTAGCATTATATACCGTTTTTTTTTTGTTTGTTTTGCAAATGGCAGGACATTTGCAAATGTATCACAAAGTTCAGATATGCTAATCATGATTTGAGCAAGTAACAGTCATAATTGAAATTGTCTGAAAATGAATTAATTAAGTGGGAAATAGAGGAGATCTGTCCATTAGCTGAGATATCAAATCAATACAGTTAATAATCATACAATGAAAGTAACGCAGCATGAAGACAAATCTGCAAATCTAACCTCTAGAGAAGACACTTTTCCATTTGATGCTAAAGTTTTTACAGGAAAATGATTGGTTGAATTAATTAACATTTTTAACGTCAAACACAAACTTGTTTACCCACAAGTACTTGAAGTAAATTTAGACTCCTGGATCTCTACACGCTCAATATGATATGGTTGATGTGGCCCCTCTCAATTTACTTGCTTTTTGATACTGTATCTGTTAGCTGATTTCACTTCCTCCTGGAAAGTACAGCACGGCCTTTGCGGGATCTTTTCACTGTCAGATGCCTGGCAGTTCTGCAAGTAGGAATTGCACAGCTTACAAGTTTAGGAAATGGTGACAGATGTCTTTTTCATAAGAACTTGTCTGTGTGTGCTCAAATTCAGACACAGGCTTAGAGCTTGGAGAGAACGGTAATGGGTGATACTCCAGCCTGCAGGAAAACAGGAAAAAGTTACAAATAGTTCCTTAAAATCAGAGGAAATATACATTCCTCGATTTTGCATAGCCTTTGGATGTTTGTGGTAGCAGGCAGTGGCGCGGAGAGTATTCTGACATCATCTGTTCATGACTCACCTTATGTTGATGGCATCATTTTGGGTGCTCAGACTGCTGGAGTCATTGCTTCATCCCCTCCTTCCACAGGATCAAGCTCAAAAAGCAAGTATCACTCCTTGATGCTGCAATTGCCTGAGAAAGAGCACCATCTTCTGCCTTCAGCTTAGCCTTTAAGGTTGTGATTCTGACTTGTATTGCCCTGTAGCACCTCCCCTCAAGGTCTCTACAATGAATCAGAAGGTGCAAACACCTACAGCTCTTCCCTTTCCCCCAGCTTAGCCTGTTTGTCCTCATAACTGGAGAGCATGACCCTTGTCAGTTGGGAAAAGCGCCCTGAATCTGGCAATTCCTTTTCAACATCCCCTGTGACAGCCATAAGCAATGCAGACTCCAAAAATAAACAAGGAGTGGGATAAACAGGAGGTGAACTTACGGAAGCTGCCTCAGCCCCCACTTCTTAGTAATAGCTAGAAGGTACCACTTGACACCAAAGTGCGGTCATTTTCCCTCGCCTACACTCTTATTTTAAGGGTCTTGACATGTTTAGGAGTGTGACTGGTGGCCCAGTCAATGGTTGCTGTTCCTTATCCATGCTTCTACATCTGCATACATTTTCATATACCCTCTTAATACCTCCCAAAATAGACAGATGCATTCTGGGGACTGTCACATCACCCTTTTACTGCACAATGAATTAGAGAATTAATTATTTGTAGCTTTAGGCAGTAGAGGGATATAGAGTCACTCCTATCAATTGCTAACCAAGAAACAAAGTGCTAATTTAGATTCCTAGTAATAGAAAGTTCATATAAAGTAAAGAAAATTCCAACACAGGTAAACCTGCAGTCTGACTCTTCTGTAGATTGCGAGTCTGACGGTAGGTTAAAATTTCAGCAAATGCATCTCAGTTATTGAATGTTTTTTGCATGAGAAGAGTACAAAATACTAAAATGTTACTTAAAACATTACTGTATTCCTAATACAGTCAGAATGTAACAAACTGATGTGTTAAATGAAAATCTTCAAAGATGAATCTGTGCAAGATACCAAAAATTTCCTGTGGACTTGCAGTTGCAGGACACATACTTACATTTGAAACATCATGCACTTTTAAATTGGCTGAAAAAGACTGTCCTGAATTGCTAGTCAATCCCGAAAGTTGGACACTAGAAACAATTCATCCAGTGTCCACAATTTTAGCCCCTTTTAGAGTGTAAATTTCTTCTCATTACTGCAAGTTATTTTACATTAATAGCATTACTTCTATTAAGAGCTGAGTGCAAAAAGTTTTAACTTCTTGAGCTTTTTTTGGCATTAAGAATCAGGCACCTATTTGTTTAATTTGGTGGAAAATAATTTCTTCTATCTCTAGCAAGGATACCTAAGTCGTGGCTCAGTGCTGCTGTGATCGTCCGTCACAGGAAGAAAGGAGCGTTCTCTTCTGAAAATTTCAAAACCTCGGACATCTCCAATCACTTTCCATTCTTTAAAGATCCTCCCCTGAGACTTCTGATGCTATGAAGCACCATGTCAAGCCCCCACAGTGGGTTATTATTAACTTGCATTCTGAAATTATTGAACTGGTTTTATGTGACTCAGGACATCTAATCATTCAAGACAGCAGCTTTTGCATTGCATTGACGTTTCCAGCTAAGGGCATTTTGCCTGCTGACTTGATCCAGCAGCCTGAACAGAAATAGAGCGCAGAAGAGGAATTGCGAAGAGCAGAGATGCTTGAGGAAGGGGTTCAGCCATCTTGTTTAAACACACTAAGGAGGCCCATGAAATCCCAGCACGTTGCAGATGGCTGGAATTGGCCTCTGCCATTTTGCAGCTTAGCGGCAAAGGCAGGCTGGGCTCTGCAGCCGCTTCAATTTTACACTGTGGCAGGCAGGTATGGCCGAGCCATAGAGGGCAGACTCTACTTCCTTTTCCCACAGATTCAAGATAAACGTGTTTTTTTCCCCTTTAATTGGCTCTTATTCAGAACCGATTTAGAAGCAAGGCTGCAGCTGACCTGGGTGCGACTAACTGGAATTGGGTCATCCCACCTCTGATTCATTTCCTTCCTAAGGTCGAGATGTAGCGATAAGCTCCATGAAAGGTAAAGGTTTGTGATGTGCTGCTGGACTGGAGGACACAGCTGTCAACCCAGCTTCTCCTTTCCCTGGTACACCCGTTACCACCCCCGCTTAGATTTTAACGGTGACTGAATACATCTTTATGGAGGTCATTGCTAATATGAAGTCTGGGAAAGAAGATAGTAAACACAATTTGATCAGGAGGTATGGGATGAACATCTACTTTACCAAATGCATTGTTACCGTACATAGGAGGCGGTGGGAAAAAATAGATTGTACAGAAATGCTCATGAAAATTACGTGTCCTTTTTCGGTCTGCATTAAGCAGAGAGAACAATTTCTTATCTGGTACTGTTTCCTGGTGCTCCCTATTTCAGCTGTAGCCATCTTCAGTTTCTTCTCTTTTAAGCTCCACCAAGCCAGTACCATGTATACATACATAGTGTGTAGCACAGTGGTGCTCTGGTCTATGTCACTTTGCACTTTTCTCCAGCCCTCAAAGGTGCTGAAGTGCTGTAAGCATACGAAGTATTTCACTGACTTCAATTATTCTTGCTTCCTGTTTCAAGACTGCTTTTTATTGCCAAAGTAATGTAGTGCAAAAAAGCATGAGAATAAATGAGATGCAGGTCATAGATTTATGGATAAAATACCACAGTTAACAAAATTGATATACCACAGCTAACAAAATTAATCTAAAAGTACACTTTCAGTTCACCTGGTATGGGATTATGTGCAGATGAAGCCCAACAATATGCTTTTTATGTGCATTTCTCTTTTTTGCTGTAGATTTGGAGACTTTGGACCTTGTCTGTGTGATGTTGATTTAAACTGAATTGGTGAAAGAATCTCAAAACCAATGTGATTAAATGAATGCTAATCTCATGCTGTCCCAGTTTAACAGCAAGACGTTTTGTTTTATCTGAAATTCGCAAGGATTTATTTTAAGGCTGCACCTTTAAATTCCCGAAGAAAGACTTTATAGGCTTCGGGTCTTTGGGGGGAGGGGGACACACACACCGTGTTTTTGGTTTATCGTTGGTTTGGTCTTTTTGGATATTTTTTTTTAAGACATAACTATATAATCATTTCACAGGCAGCTGTAGTGTTTTACGATGCTGTTGTCCCTTCTGTGAAGGATTTCCCCACCATGAAGTGGCCAGAATGCACGCACTCTCCTTAGACACCACAGGGAAATTTTGCCTCTTTGTGTGCATTTATAGGGCAAGTTGAACCACTAGACCTTGCACTCAAGCCTCTGAGAAATGCTCCCGCATGCCGGTCCACAGACAGTTGTGAAAGCGGTGACTTCCCCAGAACAGTGTTAACACATAGCGAAGGTCAACGACATCTTGACCCAGTGCAGCTGCTTCCTACTTAAATGCCAGTTTAAGCTTTTGCTGTATCAGTTTTTAAACTGATTTAACTGGTATGTGCAGTTTCCTGACTAGACTGTGCCTTGATAATAAATCCACACAAATCTAGCAGAAGTGCGAGGGTGACAGTGTCGCGCTGTCGAACTTCGGACTTTTTTTCAAATGCTATGTGTTCGAATTACAGTAAAAGAAATGATAAAAATTTAAAGGGGGGGAGAGGCACAAAAATACCCCTTCTTCCAATGTATATTTAAGAAAGTAAACCCTGAATTGCTTTCTGGACAGTTTAAGCGAAATAATGTCCTCAATAACCATCAGAATATATTCATGTGCACTCCACCAATGAGACATTTCAGTGGTGCCAGGTTATGGAAAGATGGGAATTTAAATTCACTTTGTGCTTTGGAAAATCTATTTGTTAATTAATTGTGATTTTTATTCTGTTCTAAAGCGACTTTTATTACAATTTTTCAGAAATAAATCTATGACTTACATTACCCAAGGATCCAGGATGAAGGGGCATCAAAGTTACTGACTATTCATAGCAGGTATTTTTTGTTTTCCACGCAACAGTCCTTTTAATTGACGATGCAGTTCTTTATGTATAGGCATCAGTAAAACTTTGTAGCATACAGACTGTAACCCAAGGGGGTTCATGTGCAACAAAATACTGGTGGCAAGGAAGGGACACAGAGCTGGATCTCTAGGAATTTGGAGAAGCAACTATCTACAGATTTAATCTGAGACTTCTTAAACCTCTGTTAAGCTGACATATTCAATTCACTTATGTGCCGTGAATTTTAGCAAAGATCTCCAATGGAAAATGCATTAGATCATGGTTAAAGAAACATCCTGAGGATACCAGTGTTCATGTTGCTTAGTGACCATGACAAGCTAAGTATTCCGCAGTGTGCTTTGAAAAAACTCTTGTCCAGATTTTTCTTTAACCCAGTTGCTGTTCATGCATTGGTTTAAATGAGTGTGGTTGTGTTTTGTGCGTGGAGTTTCTCACGCAGCCTGAGGTAAATGGTAGAAGCCAAGCAATACTATTGCTTGATCTAATGAGCTGGCTGCTTTTCAAGGAGGACACGGGTTAAACCACTCTCTCCTTTCCCCTCTGGACTTGAAGGGATAGGAGGATCTTCCCACAATTCCCCCGGCAAGGCTCTGAGAGAGGCTCAGGTCTGTGTAGCCCCAAGGACCGTGGATTTGAGCTCCCAAGTCCCAGCGATGACATGATTGAAAGTAACGTAAGTATGGACACAGTCAATTATACTCATTTGTGTGTGATTTTAATGTGAAGTCATTCAAACATGAGGCAAATTAAGATATGGACGTGAATTAATTAATCTGAATGAACTTGTCGGAAAAAGCAAATTTGAAGCCTTGTCCCAGTCAGAGAGAAATTTGAAGTGCCTACTACTGGTATTTAATTTTACTGCTAAAAGGCCTGTTGCTGATAAAAAGAAAAATATTTGTTTTGATTGTTCTTGCTTCTTTTCAAGCAGATATTTGTCATTAATTTGTCTGTAGACTCTTAACTATTTCTAGAATAAGGTGTAAGCTATTATTTTTACGTAAAAAGCGGGGCTGAAGTCCATAAGTGGCCAAAGCAGCTCCTCTTAGAACTGAGAAGAGCCAAGGGCAGTTTTAAATAAGCCCTCAGAAGTCATGGTGCATTCTGAGGTTGAAAAGGAACATGATCCTTGCCCTGCCTGTCAGTGAAACATATCGCTGCCACTGAAGCCTTTTGCTGAGGGGGTGGAAGTGAATGGGGTAGGGATGGGGATGCTGCCTGGTCCCAAATCCAGGCAAGGCAAGGGAAGAACATGCTACATTTTCTCCAGGATACATGAGTTCACAAATATTAGGACTGGTGGAGTCACAAGGCTGGCTTGTTGATTTAATACTATTCAGCTGTTCTCTGTTTCCATGTAACTGTACACCTTTCCTTGCAAAACTATTTATTATACCATATTATTAATAGCAATGTTTTTTCAAAGTCACCTACCACAACCTGTCCTCACATCTAGATTTCGGGGTCTCTTCTGGGATTCTGGGAAGAAATTGTCTTATGTTACCCAAAGATTTCAGGTTTTATGAGACAGCAGACACTGCTTGTATAATGTTTCTTCCCTTAAACAAGAGCTCCCGTTGGGCCATAAAAGCCTTGAAGCACAGAATGTTCTTTGTCTTTGACCCATTGATTCTCAACTTGAAGTTGCATGTCCTTATTATAGCCAGAGAATAGCATCTCTTATCATCAGATAAACCACAGTGAGGTTGGAAAGTCCAAGCTAGTCAGAAAATTTAGGACCCTTCATGCTGGCTATGGCAGGACATTAAATCATATGTGTCAGTTATCTCATGAGCTCCCAGTGCATCTTATTTATTTTTCAGTTTATTTTGGGATTTACTGGAAGATGTGAAAGCATTTTTTATGCCTGTATGCATGTGCTGCTTTTTTTCATATTAGGGACTCCTCAGGCTAAAACATGGCAGTCAGACTATAGGTTCACTTGAGGTAAACTATTTGGTATTCCTTGAATTGGACAGCAGTTTGGCTTAAGTATGTATTCGGTTACATAAAATATCTGATATGATTAGCTATGGAGTAAGAGATTTTCCTCTTTGGGTTGCTTAACTGGACATTTCTTATTTAAAACTAGGGCTTGACATCTTTAGCTAGGAGCATTTTCTAATTAAAGACAATGTTCTTTTGAGGTCATATATTAGTGGCCTTCAAATAAAATGAAAAAAACCCCAACAATTCCCAAACACGTTAGACTAAGAGTTTACTAAGAGAAATGGGGTTTTTTTTAGGAAAAATACATTAATTGCTCAAGGAAAGAAAATGTGCATCTCTAGTTTTGAACTGGAGATATTATTGTGATCTGATATGCATAGTTTTATGCAGTGATTTGGCAATCTGGTGAAGCTGTTTTCTCAGGAGAATGGTTAGAAGGGTGATCTAGGTTCAGAATAAATTTGTTAACTAATTTATCTTGTTTAAGTGTGCAATCTGTTTGAGAAAGTCCTTTTTGACTTCTTAAAGATGCATTTCTCTTTCATTAGCATTTTTAAGTAGCAACAATCTTATCCTCTCCTGACAGAAGGCAAGGTAGCTCCACATTGTTACAACTGACAAAACAAACAAACAAACAACCCCCCCCAAAAAAAGCAGTTGGGTTTTTTACATTGTGACCACTGCAAAACACTTGCTGGAGTGAGGCACTGTAAGATACCAACCATCCTGGGTCTAATCTGCGCTCCACCAAAAATTACTTCTGTGACCTTGGGTGAGTCTTGTATGATTTCTAAAACTGGCCATCTAAAGGCAGGCACCTAAATCCATAAGCTCATTTCTACCCCTTTGGAAATGTTATAAATAGGAGTGTACGTGTGGCTTGAAACGATATCTAATGCACAGTATTAACAATTATGGTTTTGTCTGTTTTAATGATCACAGCTGAAACAAACCAAACAGCTGAAACCAAACAGTTCATTGGTTGCTTCAACTGTCTGTATATAAATAATATTGTTGTCTACAGATTCGCATGACCTAATACTATTTTTATCATCATTTCACTAATAGGTGTCAAAAGCACTTAATACTTCTCTCATTAAAGCTCCTCTTACTGCCGTTGCCATGGGGTTGTGTGTTCTGAACCCACTCATAGTCCTTCACATCTCAGCCCTGAGAGTCAGAGACAGTGAAGAGGTGTCACCTCATCATGGATGCTCAAGTCCTCTGTCACCTGCCTCGCACCTCGATAGCTCTTTTTGCAAGGTCAGCCTAACAGGTCCTTGCGATTTGCCATCCCTATACAATATCCCCAGTATGCAGATTTGATATTTCAGCCTTTGAGTTTTGCACTCAATTGAGTTTGAGAGCATACAGCTACAATACATTTTTTCCCACACACTTACACTACGTTGCAAGTGGGATGTCAGTTTTGCTGGGCTGGTTGCTCATGCGGGCTTCACAGTCTAACAGATTTCTATGTGTGCGTGCGTGCATATATACATTTATGTGCATTTATATACACATATGCATTGTGCTAGTGTACAGAAGACTACACATACTCCTTAAATCCTTTTTAAATCTACAGCTGGAGGTAGGCAGACTGCTGCTGATTATTGCATGCTCATTGCAAGTACCTAAGCTGAATGCTTACTCTCACCTCTGAAATACGGTGTGCTGCTTTGTAGTTAAATACTCTACCCCTGGCCCATTCACACGCAATTGCTTTGAGAAAATCCAGATGTGGATGCCTGCTACAAGTTCTGTTCTTTGTAGCTTCATTGTGAGAATTGTTGGAAGTCCACAATATTGCTGTGATGCGGGGGAGAAAATAAGTACTGAACCCCGTGAGTACTAATGTCTAGAAGTCTCTGCAACTGGTGCTGACACGCCAGATTACTCAATATTAGCAAGTGAATAGTTAGTGCTGCACTTGCTTGTGTAGGATCCACCAATTAATATTTACATAGAAACTATTCGTGGCATTAAAAATATCCCTTGACAAGTCCTTCTTTGCTGTAAATGGAGAGCTGTTCTTCAGAGGAGTGACCTCAGGAGGAATTTTCAGCAACTGCTACATCAAAAGCTTTTTTTTCTGCTTGTTGTTCTCAGAGGCATAAGGCTGTTGGCACATCAATAATAGCTCATGTTGGTGTAGTGGGATGCCACGAACCATAAAAAAATACATTCAAGAAGTAACTTGCATAAGTAACCAGGGAAACGAAAAGCAGCAGAAAAAAGTCCTTTTGCACCTCATAAAAAAGCACAAATGTTGACCAGTGCCTCAGGACAAACCTATCGTAGGCTTTTAAGATAAGGCGAAGTTCAGCCTCCTGTTGCAGTCCCTGTAAAAATCAATTGCAGACTCAATAACAGTGATCTTGGATTCACTTCTGCAAATTCAATTTTTATGATGCATATGGTAAGAGGGAAATACTATGTCTGCCACTTCACGTTTGTTTCTTATTTGTTCCTGTTAGCACAATAAAGGATTAACAGGCAAGGTGTGTGGGAAGCCAGATAGAACAAGGGAATAAGTGGGTGTCTGTAACTTTAATAAGACATGTCCTCTTTGCAGATTATTCCTGTCATGTTAACTCTGACTGGACAACCACTTGCTGATAAGAGCAGCCAGAATGAGAAAAGAGACTTTCAGCTGCTGCTTCTGAAAACCTCTGTCCTTCTTCCTGCTAAGAAAGAAAAAAGAGCACATGAGCTCTGGAAGTAGAGATTGGAGCTGAGGGCATTAATCTTTCTAACCCCAAGTACTTAGAAGGTGCTAATAAAACACGGCACTGGGTAACTACAGCAAGTGCCACGGAAGAAGCAGAAGATGTTGTGTTATATGGTTATATCCAGGGACTACTGTGTGGTTAAAAAAAAAGAAAAAAAAAGTATCATTAATATTGCATGCCTAACCAAAAACAGTAATTACAGTTAACAGAATTTTACAGGGCTCTTGCTGTTTTCTTGACATTCCAAAGTATTGTATTTTCCAAAGAAATATAGTACTCATTACCTGTAAATATTTTTTAATATTGTTATCTCACTTTCAAGATTCTGAAGGTTTCACACTATGAGTTTTCATATTCAGAAAATGAGGAAACTGAGATCTGAGCAGATTTTTGCCTATGCTGTCACACTTAATAAAAGTAATGTTAAAAAATAAAATCTAATCAGTAATTTACATAAATATAAATATTTAAAATTATTTCTAAAATTTATTGACTAGTCAGTGACTTAAATGGCCTTGATTTAAATAAACCTACTCTCAGTACTATTACCAAAAAAGTGGACTGCAGCAGCATGCAGTGATAGCCCACACATTTCTACTGTGTTAGACAAGGTATGAATCGTGCATTAGTATATGGTATAGATCAAGACTGAATAAGTAACATAGTTGGAAACGTTAAATATGCTATCTTAAGTGGTCTGGCTTGTAAAAGTGAACATGAAGATCCGGGCTTGTCAGGTTTATATACCTGAAAATTGTTCAACTGCTTCCAGGTGTGCAAGCTGATGTAATGAAACATTTTATCAGTATCTAAAAGCTTGGTCACCTAAAGCTCATAGGACACAGTAACTGTAATTAATCAGATTGTATGGAAATAGATAAAGTTAAGCTAAGCAACCTGCCATTCATTTGCCTCACTTCTGTTTTCTTTGAGCAAGATTTTATAGCAGGAATGATGAGGACATCGTTGACTCTTGTCACTGCTGAAGTTCCAGAGAAAGACATGTGTGTAGAACAAAAGATTACTTCTGAGGCTGTGCCAGATGTTAATGATAATGTATGAAAATCCTCAGACAACAATGTTATATGCACCACCTCTATAATCAGGCCAAAAATTTAAAAAATATCCATTACTTAAAAATAAATTGTTCTTATGTCCATCAAAAATAGTAGAATGCTTTTGGAAATTCAGACGTTAGTTTAAATAATAACTGCTAGTAGCAAGGACTTCCAGAAGCTAAAGGTGTGCAAAATGCCATGAACAAATCTAAAAGATATGGAAAAGGAGAGGAAGTGATCATCTAACTACATTAATGTTATCCATGATCTGAGCAACAAGAATGTAAGCATTATGGATAGCAAAAGTGGGCAGCTGCACATAATAGCTGACTTACTATAGAAACACAAATAAAGCCTGATGCCTACTGATTATTCCATGTGCATACTGGTTATTCTATTACTTTGTGTATTTTTGCGTCAAGCAGATAGTGTTTTTAAGGGCAAAGACTGTGGGGTGTCAACAAGACAGTTTTTCGCTATCACCTCCGAGGACTTCACTTGGATTGTAAAAAATTGATAAATAAAATTTTAAAAAAGTGCCAGACTTCTCTTCGTATCCTGTCTCCCACTTCATTGATTGTGTTAATGTTTCTGTATCCCAGATTTCAGCCTGAAGAAGAGAAGGCTTCGAGGGGACCTAATAAATGCTTATAAATATCTCAAGGGTGGGTGTCAGGAGGATGGGGCCAAACTCTTTTCAGTGGTGCCCAGCAACAGGACAAGGGGCAACGGGCACAAACTGAAGCAGAGGAAGTTCCGTCTGAACATGAGGAAGAACTTCTTCCCTCTGAGGGTGACAGAGCACTGGAACAGGCTGCCGAGAGAGGCAGTGGAGTCTCCTTCTCTGGAGATATTCCAGACCCGCCTGGACAAGGTGCTGTGCAGCCTGCTGTAGGTGACCCTGCTTCGGCAGGAGGGTTGGACTAGATGACCCACAGAGGTCCCTTCCAACCTCTACCATTCTGTGATTCTGTGATTCTGTGATTTCACTAATAGTAGCTGCCTATTCACTGTGTAGCAGTGATGGGAGCTGTGCAAGAGTAAGCAATCAGAACTGAGAAGAGTATTGTTAAGTTACGAGCAGGAATAGAAACCTGCTCACATATACCATCTTCCTGATGAAACTCACCCCTATCCAAAGGACCAGAAAAAGCCATATGCACCTGTTAAAACTCATGTAAGCCCTGTTTTGAGACCTTAAAAGAGCTGTGGTCGTTTGGTTGGAGATGGAGCAGAAGCAGGTGTGTCAGTGCCCTTGCCTGTGTTGGATTTACAGGTTTATGAATTAACAGAAAACACACTTATTTTGAACCCAGTGTGTTTTCAGATGCAACTACATTGTAACGGAACCAGTGTCCCTCCACAGGTCTCATTTCAGGGCAGAATAATACTTTTAATCAGTTAAAGTAATTTACCCTTTTAAACACAATTGTCCTGTCAGATGACACGCCTTTATGTGGGTAATGACTATCTTGGATTCTTTACCGTTGTAGTGCTTTACAGTAGGTGGTGTAATAAACCTCTTCCCTATTTTTATTTGCTTTAAATGGCTAGAGAAGCAATTCATAGTTTGGAATCCATCATCCTGCAGAAAGACCCTTTGTTTTCAAAGCCATAATATATGCTGCATGGGGAATACACCTGCCTCCTCCAAGCAATTCCTCAACAGAAGTGTAAAAGAAACGTATGTTTTTTTGAGGAACAGACACAATAGTTTATCCAGGTCACTTGATATCCTACTGCATAGACTGAATGCAAACTTGTAGTCCTAAGAAGAGATTTTCTGCCTTCATTTAGGACTGACTCAAAGTGCACCCTTTATGCTTCTCCAGTGGTTTTACTATGAATAATGAGGTCTAATATCTATTCTCCCTGACACAAACACCCAGTGCTTTACATACAGGCTTTGAAGTACTATGGAGTTTTCGCTGATGGCTATCATTAAAAAACTGATTCACCATCTGGAAATGTCCACTGCATTCATTTTCTATGCCTCATTGTAACTGGCAACAAGAGTTAGCTGGGAACTTGGGTAAAGGTTTTTTTCAGTTAAAAAACCAAGATATGTTTAGATGTCTTTTGCTTAAAGTGTAGTTTAAAAAATAGACTGAATAGAATAAAATAAACTGACAAGGCTATTACGACATCAGACAAGAATCAAGGATTTTGTTAATAAGTGAAGTAAATGGCAGCCAATAAATGTGTATAGAGCAGAAAACTTTTCTAACAAAGTTCTCATTGTTAAGGGTGCCTCTTCAGACCATAACCCTGCTTATCTTTCCGACAATGGTCTATTACACTGACATTGCACGAGCTAAACCAAGTAAACCTATATGGGGCTGGGTTCTGTATTTCATTGGCCTTTAATCTAAATTAGGTTGTATTCAGAACTGTTTAGTCTGTTCTGGCTTTTATCTTGCTGGTTGCCTTTGTTAATGGATTATTTTCATTTTCTCTTTTAACTTCATGATTTTGTATAGGAAGAAAGGATTGTTTCTAGCTTAGACTTTAGAACTGCATGACCAGCTGCTCATCTTGTTGCATCTGGCGTGAACTGGGATGCACTCAATAAAATGAGTCCATTGGTGTACATTCTGTTTCAGAAGAGTGGTTTAAACGCTTTTCAAGTTGCAGTTTTATACTGGTTGGTTTTAACACCAGCCAAAGCAACTCTTGCCATCACTGGCTTTAGTTTTCATGCCCGTGGCACTCAATTTTAGGATTGAAGAATTAACACAGCAGTCTCGGCAGTGTTGTACGATGGGACAGTGATACCTCTTACATAAAACTGATTTCCTTGTTATGTTTTGGTGCATCAGCTTTGGGAATGAACTTGGCCTAAAAATGTGCAGAGGTTTTAGAAAACCACGCTATTTTCACTGCCTGCAATTAGCCATGAGTGAAATACAGCACGCTATTTCTGTATATCTAGGCCTTTGAATGCATGTGTGTATATGTAAATCTATACATGTTATACAAAACATAATATTTTTACATATATATTAATATATATTATATATGTGTCTCATAAAATGACATGAAGAGTCTTCTTGCAGAAGTCTTCAATAAATAAACAACTTCACTACTCATTCGTTGTCCTGTGTTCACCCACTCAGCACTAATTGAAAATCCCTTTTCCCCCCCACAAAGTTTCTGTCTGATCTCTTCAGAAAATATATGCTAGCTTAATTTATTTCAAGTGCAGCTATCCTGCTTTTGTTCTTTCAAAATACATGCTACAATAGGTTTTATAAACATAGAAAGGTTTCTCTCTCAAGTATTATAAAAATGCCAAGATAAAAACAAAGCCTGCTCTAGGTGACCCTGCTTCAGCAGAGCGTTGGGACTAGATGATCTGTAGAGATCCCTTCCGACCCCTAACATTCTGTGATTCTGTGAAAGCAAGTGTGCTATATAAAAATAATTTTCTGTGGGTTTCACTTTGGTCCTCTCTCTTTTCATTCTCGGTAAGCTAAATCTGGTTTTATAAACCAAGAAGAGAATCTATCAGATAGTGAACTAGAAGAGGACATATCAGGTAGTCAAGTACTGTTTCTTTGTAATGTGTAGGGCAAGGGTTGCTGGCTTCCAGCTCAACCTTGTGGTAGATGCAAACAGTTAACATAGTTCCGTTTAGGTTGGTAAAGATTGCTTGCTGTGAGGTTGCAAAGTAAATGGCAAATAACTCAATAAAGATTGCTTCATAATCCTAAAGATTCACTCACATTTTTTAGTTGACTCGTTTATTTGACTTTGGCTTTTATTTCCGCCTCTTAATTATTTTTCTTTCATTCTTTCAATGGACATAAAGAGTCTGGTGTCTCTGCATGTGTATGTGTACGGGCCCAGAGGCAGGCACTTTTTGTGTGTTCCTGTGAAGCTGAGGGCACCCAGTGGGTGAAGCGGCTGCTTTCTGGACACAGTGAAGTAAAAGCCAATCTACGGTTTCTGCTATACTAATATGCTACCTACGGAAGGACGTGTAAGAGGGCATTTTCCTTATTCACCCAGCAAATCCTTGCCATAGAGTGAGGCACAAGGGTGTGGATGCTAATACAGAACTGTGTGGCAGTAGAGCGGTCACTGGCTCCGCAAGTGGCTGCGAGTACCTGCTCCTTCTCCCAAACTGGGTGCCACATCCTTGAAAAAAGTCAAGAGTCTTTATAATAATGAAAATTTACAAGAGTCCAGAAGTCAGGGCAGGGGACGACAGCACTCTACAGTGTACAGCAGGAAATGCACAGGTGATGGGAGAAGACCAGGAGATGGGACTGTCTTAAATCCTCTTCAGAGAGTCACAGGGAGGGGGACACAACCACAACTTAGAGTCAAATGCTTAAATCTCCCTCATGGAAATCCTTTCCTTTTACAGTAAGGTTGGGGTAGAGTTTTATGTAAATAAAGGAGGCTGATGGATCCTAGGTATCATTTGATTACTGGGAAGCCTGTGTAGATGTTGTAGGAGCTGTGTGTTGCTGTCCCGTTAAGCCAGACCTACTGCTCAGCAGCTGCACCTATTGCAGCTGGTCTGAATGGAGCCCTGGGACTGTCTCTGGCTTATGGCTGTTGGGTAGTTCGTAATATCCCTTAATGGAAACTGTAGTGAGCAAAGTACTTTCAGGTCAATCTGGAGGAAACATGACCTCTGAAAGCTTGCTGTCATGCCCATCCTTTTTAATGCAAAACCCCTCACCCCTGCTCCTTTCCTTGGGGGTCCTACAGTTCTTGTTCAGACAAGGCTTAGCAGGCTCTTGGGAAAGAGTGGGATTTCAGGGCTTGGGCTACTGAGTGGTTTTGGTGGTGAATTTTGCTGTGAGAACCCACCAGGGTGTGCTTGGGCAACAAGATGTTGCTCTAAGCCAACCCAGAAATGTGACTGCTTTGCTACTGGCAGATGGAAGAGGACAACCAAGAAAGGATCTGAGCGGACTCTGCTTGAAAACTTTCTAAATCAGGCCTGAGCAGAGGTGTAGTGACTACAGAGTGTGGAATCTTCCCTCCCACACAAGTTGCAGATTAAGGTAATGAATGCACCCGCTGACAGGGCGTTCATGGGTTGATTAAAGAGCGAGGAGGGGGCTGGAGTGTCGGAGCTGCCCAGCGCAGCAGCTCAGAGCTTGTCTGCTGCAGTGGGAGAGGAGGGGTTGTTCATAACCCCAGAAAAACCCTGGGATCTGAAACACTGCACTCCTTCAGTGATTCTGGGAGGTTGCGCTGGGTTCTTGCGCAGCGGGGTGTGTGATAGCCCTCAGCACAGAAGTAGAAATGTGGTGTATGTTTGGCACAGGGTAGCTTATGGGAAGGGGAGGGGGGGCAAGGGGCCGTTTGTAAGTTAAATGTGGGGGTTCCTACTGGGGCCTCATGACGAATTATCACAATGATTATGACTGGAGAATACAGCTCCTTGTAACCGGCACTTTGTAGAAAACTAACTAAGACAACTCCAGGAAAGTTAAAAAGTTGTTTTCAGAAACAAAGTCTGTAAAAAAGCAGGACCTTTTCCTTTAGTTAAACACGATGAAAGTTCAGACATGACAGGTCTGCTGAGTCTCAGACTGGAGCAAAGTCAAGAAATCTGAGCAAGTCCCTGCTAAAGCCCTGTAGGGGCATGTCCAGCTCTTGGCAAACCCCCTCAGCTCCCTGTAGAAAGACTTGTGAACATGCATTTGCAAACAATTGTGAAAGAACCAACTCCATTCATGTAGGGTTTGGGTCACAGTCACACTAAGACCCTCTTTTCCCATTCGTACTGCCCTGGCAGTGATACTAGCTCGTAATTTATATCTATTTTTAAGTTCTTTCACGCAGCCAAATCGAGTGTTCATGTAAAGGAGGATCAGGCCTGGATTAGTTTACATAGATAGCATCCCAGAGATTTTTACTGCCTGTATTTGTGGCAAAGACAGAGCTATCCCAATTACAGCTTCTACGGGTTTCACCTCAGTGGCCTTTGTTATGCAAATAGGCCTTTTGAAGGATTTCTTTTCCAGGTATTAAAGCACAAAAAAAAGACGCATGAAAGCATATTCACACAGACATGAGCTCTTTCCTAGTGCATATTGGAAAGTTAATACTTTGTTTTGATTTTGTGAACTGTCTTTGTGATAAGTCAAATATTTGGATTCTGTTAGATACTTAACTGTACTAATGTGCAGCAAACTGCAAAATTCCAGGTTTTACTGTTGTTTTGAAGCAGTCATGTGAAAACTTTCCCTGGTATGATTTGACAGTGGAAAGCAATTGCCCTGGTGGAAAAGACAACTAGCTAGATGTTGGGGTTTAGTTGGTCATGACTAAGCAGAATGCTATGGAGTGAAGTTGCTTTTAAGGTAAGCCTTGAATAATTTTTTTTTTTGTCAAGTGATTCAGTGAGTGAAATGAAGAGTGCTCTTCACTTCTTCCATTTTCCCTCCTTAGCCATTGGCTTCAGCTGGTGGTAGGGTAGGGTTTTAAGCCTCCTCAGACTTAGAAGGAAATTATACTGAATTTCTAACTTTGTACAGGAAGGTCCTACATGACAATATAGATGACACTGGCAAAGGCAGGGTACATATGGTTGGGCTATACAAAACTTGAGCTCAGTTCAGAACACTAAAGTTGCATCTACACCATTAGTTCTCTTGCATGAGGCCCATCCACCTATCAGATTATTTTCTAGCTCTCATGGCAATTTTGTGTTCAGCTGGCATGCAGTTCTATACATAACCAACAACTCACAGTGGTTTCTACCAATAACCAGGAAAAAGGTCTTCAGGAGTGTTATCAGATTCCCAAACCACATCAGACTATTAACTGAGGGTTTCTGACAAAACTGAGTAAATTCTCTTTTTGTGATACATTGTGTACAGGTGTACATTCATGGCAAATATGACAACATGTAGCTGAGACCATGATATCCAGTAGATATTTGAGGGCACCAACTGTCTCAGCAGAGTCTCTGCCGAGGTAAAAACAATGAACAATGAGCTTCTAGTTGTCAGAAGTTTTATGAGGCAGAAAGGAAGTCTTGGAAGCAGATAAGCTTCTCTTTAAATTCTGCTTGGAGTGGGAAAAGAGAGTGCTGAAATACTGTCAATAGATATAGAGAAAGACTGAGGAAAACAACAGATTTTGGAAGGACAGTGGACATTTGGGTCATTATAAGGTTAGGCAAGGTATGTATTTGGGATTCAATGCAATGTGTGTGTGTGTGTGTACAGGAGAGCAAGAGAAGAATTTGCTTGTGTTGGGTTGGATTCCAGGTCTTACTGCTTGTCAATGTAGAGTGCTACTCCAATATGACTGGAGGGCAGAGCTTAAGTTCTGGAAACTGAATCTTGAACAAGATTCTGTCATGCTGTTTTGTACAAGGCTGTTGAAGTACCTTTTGGAACCAAACTGTCCATATAAACAGCCATTACTGCTGCCAAAAGAGCCGCCCCTTTTGTCTTGAAACAAAAACTCTGTTTAAGGCTTGTGTGTGTGCATATGGGGAGAAACAGGATTAAGTGGCTTTCCTTTTAGAAAAGGATTTTGAGGCTTGTCTGGAAGGACCACTTGTCTGCAGCCCAAGTAATGGATCAAACTACAAAACAGAGGAAAATATTTCTAACAGTCTCCTTCTGCCCTTCTGGGTAGATGTTGACCTTTCTGAGGTCTTTGGTCAATGTGCTTGTTGTTCTGGGAACTATTCTGAGGTTCCACTTTGCTGGTCAGTTATCTAATGGTAGTTCTGGCATTTAATGGTTTGGGGATGGAAACAGCAGGAAATGAAAGGAAGAAAAGAGAAAATATTCTTAAGGACAAATGTAGTGCCTGGCTTCCTTATTTTGAACTGTGCTGTGCCTACTGAACTAACAAATCAGTACAAGATCAAGAATGGATCATGGTCTCCTCCTTATATTGCTCCTTTGATTTTGGTGAACTCCTTCATTTTAGATAGATGTGAGTAAGTACAGGATCAGGCCCCAGGTATCAGGCACTTGCAATTTATTTTCCAGTGTCAAAATCTTGTGATTTTTATTATAGATAACTCTTGGCATAGGTACTATTCATAAGCCTGGAGCTGGAAGCTGGTATGAATTGAAGGTATTCATTATTTTGGGACATGAATGTAATGTAACACCAGAATAACTGGATATAAATATATTGCATATGCAATAAAAATGGAGAGTTATGATTTGAGGAGTTAAAACCAGCCATTTTTGAAGGTCGACAGTTAAATTTACCTTTCCTTTTCTTTCTAAAAGGAAAGTTGAGTAAAACTCTCACTCCAGGAGACACGATGATTAAGAAAGAGAACACATCTTGTGGAGATGGGTGTGTCCCAGTCCTTTATAATGGCAGTGTGTGTCCCGATTTGCAACAAATAGTGCCTTTCTCTTAAAGTAATTTTGCCAAAATGAGTAGAATGTACTGGGATTTTCTACACAGCACAGAATGGGAATATATACTCAGCTCATGAGAGTGCATAATGTCTATGAACCTCAGATTTGAAAAGGAAATTAGTACAGAAGGTAGGAGCACAGTTTCATTATTTCTTGGAGTCTGGCATTTAGAGGCTCCTAATTTACAGATTTTGGTAACTTAAAAATGGAGACTACAGGAAAAAATCCCTGTCTCACTGAAGTTGGTAGAAATTTCAGAGAGGGCAAGATTTTACCTCCTTGTACATAATGCTAATCTTGTCCATGCATCTGAATAGAACTGAAAAACTTCTTTATCTACATCTACGCTTTGCCGTAACTACTCATGTCCGTGTTGTCTAAGTTCCAGGTGATATCTAAGACAGTTGCTGGCTTTGATGCTTTCCTATAAAGCACAGAAACAACTTCTGATGCAAGGATCAGAACCACAAATTCACTAATTTCTTCAGTCCTGTTGGAAAGCTATGGATAAGGATTTAGGGGAGATGATAGGTGTAGATTTGGTGAGCACGGGGTAGATGTCTCCTAAGAGTGAGGACAGAGCAGGATAAATAGGGTAGACGTGATAAGGAAGAGACTGGAGGCAAATTATGAAGTTAAAAGCAGCTGGAAAAGAAAAGGGCCTAAAGGCAACAAGTGGAAAAGGTCTAGTTGCTTGAGAAATTGAAACCAACAAAATACTCCCTGCTAGAACTGGAAGGGAAGCCAGGGCCTGTGCCAGCACAGAGCTCTGCAGCTTACCGTCAAAATGCAATGGTCCACACTATGCTAAAGGCTAAACTGTTGCAGCTGTCATCTACTCCATGAGCTCCAGGAACTGAGATTAGACTGAGGTGACTCACACGAGTGTCCATAAAATGTCATATGATGAAGTTTCCTTTTTATTCACTTGGCAGTTGTAGAGCAGATGTGATGTGTGATACATGGTAGTACACACACATGAACTCTGCTCCCCTTTACCAAATACGAGACTCAGAATGGACTCCCCGTGGCTGCTGTTAATGCAGTGGGTGGATCTGAAAGGCACCATCTTTCAGGGCACAGCCTTGAATCATGCCCAGCACTGGGTGCTACAGTGGATGACTTTGCATCCTGGCTTTGAATTTGCAGCGGCTCTGAGTACTCGTGACTGCAACTAAAATCTCAGAAAGTGGGTATTTAGATACAGAGCATGCTAATTTTGCTACGAACTCTATACAAATGGGACCTTTAAAACAGTCTGTCACATGAGTGATACTTTTTATTTTAACCCCTCTCTGTTCCTTGTCCCCAACGGTAAAGGATGTTTTCGGGGATAACATAGCTCCTGTTTGTGAAGCCTTCACACACGGTACTGTCAAGCAAGCAAGAAGCAGAAAACACTTGGTCAACCATGTCTTCACCTTCCCTCACTGTGGCATTGCGGGACTCAGGCAGATGATTTACACTTGCTACTTGTGGGAAATCCCATGGGGGATTTAAGCCTTCTGTCTCCAGAGCAGAATTTGAGTAAGCGTGTCCTGAGGCCACGTGTAGAATGAGGAGAAATGAATGAGGAGAATGGCAGTGAATGAGTACAGACCAGCCCGAGCACTTTGAGCCCTGAGAGAGAGAGAAAGTACATTAAAAGATAAAAAAGGGCCAGGATGACTCAGTTCCAGAATTTACCACATTTCAATCTCACAAAGGAGCTGAATCTGTTCTTTAGGCACTATGTCATTTTTGACATTTTCTGTCTTTTAAATCCTTGACTTTACAACCTTAAGAGTGTTATTCTAATACATTTCTAAGGGGAGGGAATTCATGTACATACATACCCACCCACAAGCCAGGTGTGCGCACTGTAGTTACTTAACATACACCTTGGATACATATTTCAATTCAAAAACACTTCTAGAAAGTAGTTTTTAGTTAGCCTCTATTGCTCTTCTAACTGGTATGCCTCACTTAGGGAACGGCATGATTTTTTTTTTAAATGTCTGAGCTTTGTAAAAGCTCTGGAAAAAATGGGTTAAATGAAGATCATTCCTTTTATTAGACCAGCTTGCAGTCCATGTTAATAACCAATCTGCACACAGATTTCTTCCAGTGTCTTAAAAAAATTGTCCCCAGATCTTGCTTCTCCCTTCTGACCAAACTGCATCTGGTTGACAGGTGATTTATGTGTCGGGAGACCTATAACATACTGGTATGTACATGCAGAGATTCAGAAAAATGTGATACATTCGTATTAGAGCTCTCCATCATCCTGCATACCCCATGTGGGTGAAGCATGATAAGAAAACATCATTTCTTTTTACCAAGTCCAGAAGAAAAGCAGAAATCTGCTTAGGGTGTTTCTTGAGAAATGTCAAATACTTGTCGTAGTATAAGGTAACTAAAATGTTAGAAACTTTTTCAGCTACTTCTGTCCTACTGAAAAAAATTAAAAAAAGATACCTCTGTACTGTATCAAAACTCCAGGAATGCCACGAGCTGTGATTCTCTTATCTTCTGTGCTGCTACTGTTTTTCCTGCGGTAACAAAGACAAGGAGGATGGAGAGACTGTTACATTTCCTTTATGCCAAACCCCCAAAAGGTAATTTGCCATTCTGAGTGTAGGTGCTGTTAGTTGGCCATGGATTTGGCAGGTGCTGTATGTCGGCTCTTCTGGTGCACTTGGAATGGCAGAGGGCAAGGTTTCCCTGAATGCTGTATCTACAGGGAAGCATGGACTGTGAGCTCTTGCTGGGTTCATTTCAAATTACCAGTGCTTAACCTGAAAAGATTAGGATGGAACTCTCTTCGAGATGATTACCTCTCTGTGTTGTATTGTAGCAACATTTAAGATTGACCAAGCCAAGGATAGGTCACGTCATGCCTGTAAGAGTCCTCAAATCTCACACTTCATGAAGCCAGCAGACTGCATTTAGTGGAAGAAACATGCTTTCTGCACAAGGAGAGAGGAGGCAGCACAAGCAGCAGTTCTGTCTCTCTCCTTCTCTTGACAGGTAGAAATGTGTGGAAAGCTGAGATCACCTGAGGGCTTCAACACAAGCCTGTTCTCAATTAGAGTGAGATGTCAACATAAAACAAACAAACAAACAAACAACTAAATATATACTAGAATACTCCCTGGCTGTCTCCTGTGCCATGCTCTTGTCTCCACTCCAGATCTGCTGTATTATTACCGGTATTATGAATTTCATTTCTTTGCCAAGTGACTGGCTACCTTTCTGGGCTGAAGTGCTGGCCTTTGCTCTTGCATTGGAGAGGATGTGGTATGGCTGTATGCCAGCCAAACTACTCATGAATCTACTAGAGCACTCTTTGAAGGCTTCCAGACACTGTAGTGGTGTGGCAGTCATATTATCCTTCTCATAGGTGTGCACAGTCAGTCCTTCATTTATGCTGACCTGTTCTATCCTAAAATGTTTTGCTGGTAGAGTTATGTAAAGATACCAGAATGAAGAAAATCATGTACATGTGTGTGCATACACACATGCGTGTCCACACACACATAAATAACGACACATTCACATGCGTCTTGTTAAATATTTGCCTATTTTTTTCCTTTGATGTATTCTTAATAAAGGTCATTTGTTTTTCTCTATGTCTCTATAGAGGCACCCCAGCATGGCTTTGCAGAACACCTTCATACTATGCAGTGGAGCACAGTCCCATCAGCTGGTGGACTCCCAAGCAGGTAAATCCTCACCGTTCTGTGCAGTTCTGCTGGACTTCTTGCTTAATGCTGGCAGTAGTCTTGGAACATTTACAGAGTGCTAATTATGCTTGGCTGAACCATCCCAGCAGGGTAATTAGATTGGATACAGCCTTGAGCAAATGCATCTTTCCTGCATTGCATAGGACCTCTGGAGATCATCTAGTACAGCCATCTGCTCCAAACAGGTCTGACTAGAGTGGATTGCTCAGAGGCTTGTCCAGTTGGGATCTGAGTATCTTCAAGATATGCCATGGTCTTCCTGGGCACCTGCTGAAGTGTTTGCCTGCTGTCACAATGATATTTTTTCCTTATATTGAGCCAGAATTTACCCTATACCAGCTCAAGTCTGTTGTTTCTCATTCTTTCACTGTGCACTTCTGAGATGTGTCTGATTCCATTTTCTCTACATCATCCCATTAAGCAGTTGTACATAGAAACAAGATGTCAGAGACAAAACACTCTTAACTCGGTGAATTGTAATTTATTGCCAATTAATACAAACTTTTGATTCCAGTTCCTGGTATTGAGAAAAAAAGAACATACAAACATTTAGACAGACACTTAGGGATATACATTTCCTTCCCCTTCCTCGGTCTCAACTTCAGTCATAACGTGCTCCTCTGACCTTCCTAGTCTTAGCTTCACTTATTTTTCACAGGTTCTTACACAGTCATTCCCAGTCCCCTTGGTGAGAAGATGGATGCCACAGGAGGCGAGGGTCAGTGCGTAATGGTTTTCTGCTGCAACTCCTTGCTTCTTACCCTTTCTCCTCCACTGCCTTTTGCTTTTCACTCTCCTCTGTTCTGGTGTGGGTTCTCCACAGACAACAGACCCTTCAGTGATGGCATGCAGCTGTCACATATTCAGTTTGTTGTCCATCAAATCTTGCAGGTCTTTTTCAGCAGAGCTGCTGCCGTAGTCACTGTCCCAGACACAGATCCCACTGTACCAGTCACAGATCAGTATGGTAATTCTCCATATACGAGACTTTGCATTTGCCTTTTTGAGCATCATGAGGTCCCTGTCAGGCCATTTTTCCAGTTTGTCTAGTTCCCTTTGAATAGCAGCCTTGTGCTTCTGTGTATTAACTACTACTCTGTGTTTGGTGTCATTCACTTCTTGCTGAGAGTATTCTTTGTCCCACTATCCAGGTTTTTAATGAAGTTATTAAACAGTACTGAGCCTACTATCAATCCAAGATGGATGGCACTAGTTACTGACCCCTAGCATGATTTTGTGTTTCTGTTCTTTCCTCTTTGAGCCTGACAGTTCTGCCCATTTTTCACCAAACTTATAATCCGGTTATTCAGTTCATATCTTATCTATTTTGCTATAAGGAGAATACAGGAGACCAAATCAAAAGCCTTGCTGAATTCAAGGTCTGCAACATTCACTGCCCTCCCATTATCCACACAGTCAGTCATCTCATTGTAGAAAGCAATCAATTTGTTCAGGCGTGATTTACTCTTGGTAAATTGAAAATGTCTCCTCCCAAATCCCTTCTCATCCTTCCTGTGCCTGGGAAGAGCTTCCAGGAGAATTTGGTCCTTAACCATCCCAAGGAATGAAGCTAAGCTAACTCTTCTGTAGTTCCTTGATTTTTCCCTCTAGTCATGCTCGAAGATGGGTGCGACATCGGCCGCTTTTCAGTCATAAGGAACTTTCCCTGATTACCATGAGCTTCTGAAGATGATACAGACCAGCCTCACAGTGACAATGCAGGGTTCCCTCAGCACCATCACATGCATACCATCTAGTCCCATGAACATGAATATGTCCAACTGCCTTAAATGCTCCCTAACTCTGTCTTCCTGTAGTGTGGGTAATGTTATGTTCCCTAAGATTAATGTAAGTAAATTTAGGGATATGGGAGACCTGAAGTAGGATCTTACCAGTGAAATCACAAGCAAAAAGTATATTGAATCTCTCAGCTTTTTCCATTTTTATGTCACCAGGTCCCCAAACCTATCGAGCAAAAGGATAGCTTTGTCCTTAGCCTTCATTTTGTTGGCAATGTGTTTATAGAAGCCCTTCCTGTTGCTTTTCATATCCTGGCTTGTTTCAACTCCAGCTGAGCTTTCTCACTTCTTCTCTGCATGCTCAGGCAGTGCCTCTATATTCCTCCTAGTTAGCTCACCCCTGCTGGTATCACCTTTACACTTGCTTTTCGTGTTTGAGCTCAGGTCGCTATTCCTTGTTTACTCACACTGGCCTTCTGCCACGTGTTTGCTTGAATTTCCACACAACTGAATGTATTGTTGTGGTGCTTTGAGGAGGTAGTTCTTGACAACTCCTTGAAGCTCCTTTAGACCTTTTTCCCTCCAACAAGAAGGTCCCTGAACAAGTCAAAAGTTTCTCTTGTGAAGTGCAGTGCTGTGGCTTTACTGTCTGTCTTGCTCACTTATCTCAGGATGTTAAACTCCATTTCATGAGGACTGCAGCCAAGGCTTCCTTTGACCTTCACATCCCTAACCGGTTCTTTCCTTTTTTATGAGTAGTAGGTTCTGCAGAGCATCTTCCCTTGTCATGTCATGAATAACCTGCATCATGGAATTGTCTTCAACACACTCTACAAATCACCTGAACTGTTTGCATCCAGCCCTCATGCACTTTCAACAAATATTGGTATGGTTGACGTTCCCAGTGAGTATGAGAGCCCATGACAGCAAGACTTTTTCTGCCTGCCTGAAGAGGGATTCATCTCCTTCCTCATCTCGAGCAGGTGGGCTGTAGCAGATGCCTGCGACAACATCACCTGCATTAGTCTGTGCTCTGATCCTTCCCCACCAATTCTTCATCAGTTTAACAACAGTTGTAAGGCAAGGTTCTTTGGACATCTGAGCTGACTTAGATATTTCTGACTGAAATGTTTCTGCTCTGGTCCCCTCCAACTTCCAATTCTGGGGTTAGAGCAGTTGGAGTCACCTCAAGTTTGTTTGCATACACTGATGTAAAGACATCCCTTGTAGCTCCTGCAGAAAAAATGTTTCAGTCCAGCTGTTAGAAGCAAAATTGAAACTCCAAGTTTTTTTCAAACAAAGGTATTTTCAAGCATTTATGCTCTTGAGAGGTACTGATGTATTTAAGAAAGATATTTAAGAGAAAATGGGGGCTGGGGGAGAAAGAAAAACAAAAAAGAAAAAGAGAAAAATAATTAATTTTGTATTTGGCTGTAAATGAAGTGTTATGATCACCTGCTTCCTTCTTTTTATCTGCTGGCCAGGTCTATAGCTTTAGTTATCCCAGGGAAAGCTCACAAGTCTTCTGCTTACCAAAATTAGAGTGTCACAGTTGTGTGAGGTTTTCACTGTGAAAGAAATTAGCCTAGCAGTTAGTGACAGCCACAGCCAGGCATGTATTTGAGAACTGGACAAGGGGCTTTGAGCCGGACTTGATGCTTGGCAGGTCATTGGAAGGAGCAGTGAATGGGGATAATGCGTTCCTACTCATCTGTGTTTCTGAAGAGGGAAGAGCTGGGTACTGTACTCAAGAGCAGCTGCAGTTTATTTCAGAGGTGAAATTTAGTTTCTGTCTCCTGGAACTACAGTAAAACCTAGGCAAGGGGTTATAAATACAGTGGCCAAGCCCATATCCCATAGAACAAGGCTCAACTGCAAGTCAGGTGCAGATGGCAGTGAGTGTTTCTCCCACTAGGTCTGTGAAGTGATCTAACAGTCTGAAAGCAGATGCTTTGATGAGGGCAGATTTGGGCATGAGCCCAAAATGAGTATCTGAAAACATTTCATCCTTCCGGCCACTGTCACCTCCATCCTGCCAGGCTTCAGACTCATCTCAGGGTGATTCAGCCAGGCTAAATCCCCATTCAGTACTTACGGTATTGAGAGACGGGATTAGTAACACTATCTTTTAGCAAGATATAACTTTCACGACTCTCATTTCTAGGGACACTGATCTCTGTGTTGTCCCATTAACTCTATCAAGGGCCATTAAAGAGAACAAAGTGTTTCTTGCTCCAACCGAAACACATTAACCAGGCAACCAGATTGCCATCTGGTAACCCCGTCTTCTGCTTTTGTTAGTCTCTTCATACCTGTGCTCAAGCGTGCTCCCAAACATTGGGCTCACCCTGTCAGCCTATTCATTTCCTATTTCCTTCTTTTGTCGTCATCACAGTGCCCTAGTGTCAATCATGATACCGTGTGCCACATATGCCAGGTTCTGGATGATTCAGTAAAATCTGCATATGATAGCCTAAGGGGAATCAAATCATTTCTTCATAGAAAAGACGTGTTTTAGATGAACTATGAGATAATATGGTGACGTAAGAGTTTGGGAGAGGGAGAAAGAAGAGGTAAATTTCTGGCAAATTAGTCTACTGAAATTTGAAGATAGGTATACACATACATATGAAATCGTGCATGAAATTACTTATGCAGACTTAACTCAGGAAATTACCATCAAAATCACTTTTTAAATAATAAATCAGCTCATGGATAAGACTGGAGTAAGTTGTAATACAGGAAATTGATAGGACTAAATAATGCATGTGCAATATGATTCTTTTTGGTAATTCTTTTACATCCTTTCCCCAGTAGAGAGCAGCAACTCATCAAGTGTTTCTTTTACATGTTCTTCCTTACAGAAGCTGTAAAAATCAGTCTTGGTTCATTTCACATTTAAGTTCATTGCAGCTTGAGTTAAACTGAAAGCTTTATGAGTATTGGTTATGGTATTAAAGGTAGCTTTAGAAGTCCGTAAGAAAAGACAGTGAGCAGTCTGGCATTCCCTAGCACTGTCACACAACTTGCTGGATAGCAGGATGAACAGAAACACTACACTGTGTTCTCCCTTTTGTAGTTTGTGCTTCCTTGCTATAAGCAGAATTTGCAGCATCTGTGTGTTAGACTGAAACTTTGTTTGTCTGCTCATCAGGGAATCATTAGTTCTACTCCATCTCACACTGACTGGGATCATGCTTTTGCATGAGCTTGAGTGAGAATTGCAACATTCTCTGATTTTATCGATGGTGTCTTTTGTAAACACCAGGTCAGGAAGAAGAAACAAAGTCATGTGACTGTCGAGACCAGAATGGATCAAAGCATGACATCTAATTCTCTTGAAGATATACACCAAACCTTTACCCCAAGGAAAAGACCTCTCATTAATGTCTTGGAAAGCTGTTTGTAAAGGGTCTTTTAAAAGCTTGGACCCATGTGCATGTATTTTTTATGTGTTTTCTTCTTTATGAAGTACAAAGACACTTGTTGGAGGAGGCTAGGTGTGATGGCGTGGAATTTTTTTCTATTTTTTTCCTTTTGATTTAAGTCTAAAGCCTCAAGAATGCCATGTCAAATTTGATCTTTCTTTCTCGGGATTTTTAGAGATACACATTATGTGATCTCATGCTTTGACTAAAGGGAATGAATTCTGCTAGAAGTTGAACAAGAATTCATTCTCTTAAATTCGTTAATAGTATAAATTAAGCAATGAATAACAAACAGTCCAGCTGCTAAAGTCTCTCTTCCCCTGCAGTGCTCATCTTCTTCCTCCTTCTGCTTGTGTCATCACCAGTCCACATATTCTCCAGTCATGATAACCTCTAGAGCAGAAGAAATCTCCCGGTTCTTTTGATGGAGCTTCGTAACTCTGCATCCTGGGTGGACTCAAGGACTGCAACTCGTCTAAGTCTCTTCCTCTCAGTTTTATGGAAGTAGAAAGCTGACAGGCAAGGATAAGATGTGAGAGGGTGTCTAAGCATTCACACGTACCAGTTAACCCATCAGAGCTGCCATAATGGAGGAAGCAAACCTATCTTGGCAAAGGCAGGAACTCCATGGATCACTGGGAGATGTAGAAACCTAGCAGCCAAAAAAGGTCATATTTTGTGTTTAAGGGCATGTTTTACCTCTGACTCAGAGAAGCAGATATGGTTGAAAGGTTTGCAGAACACCAGTGAATCTGCCTTTTCTCATAGTAGCATCAGATGGATGGAAGATGACCTCGAGTTGTCAGACTGCGGCAGTGCACACGTAGTGGGAAGAAATGGGCGTTCCCCAGAGGCCGGGGAACATAAAGTCAGTGCTGAGCTTTTGCCCCAAGGAGTGTGGTAGCCCCTCTGTTCCCACCGGGGAGGTGCCGTAGGTGGCAGGGGCTCCCAAAGCTCCCAGACAGGGTAGCTGCAGTGGCATTTGCATGGGGAAGTAGCAGAGAAGCGTGCAGTCTAGGGCAAAATAGGGGCTGAAAGACGATACAGGCAAGTGATGGCAATGCTGTAAGATGGTGGAAGCGTGGGAGCGTGAGGCGTTGCTGTGAAGAGAAGAACAAGCTTGTTTACTGCCATGTCAGGAGCTGAGCTGAACAGGCGTGCTGCCCTGGGTCGATGAGCGGTGTGCGTGAGACAGGGCCACAGCGAGCTGACAGACAGGCAATGGCAGTGTTATGCTGAGCTGCTCTGCGGAGGTTCGCCGTGATGTTAAGCAGAGCAGCTTTGAAGTGAGAGCTGTAATAAAAAAGAGCCCCTGCAAGGAGTTTATACCATCTGTTTACGTAAAAGTGCTCTCTCTGAACCAGGATACGAGGTGAACGAACTGCTTCGGCCATACCCCGAGTATCTTCAACCTTGACTGCGGCTCCCCTTAGGATTTCTGCTCTGTCGAGCCATTGCCATCCTTTTCATATTGTTGGAGCCTTTAAGTCTTCTGCGTGCTGGAACATTTCCCTATAATCTGGGTCTCTAACAAACTGCTGTCATCACAGATGTATCACAAACAGCTCTTGCCCCAGGATACCGCATGTTTCTGAAGACGTACTTTCCTAACATCATTCCAGTGAAATGCAGGAATCTTCTCTTGCTGTCTCACAGTACCTTCTCTTTATCCATTTTTCTTTTAGGATGGTCAAATTGTACACTGTTATGTCTGTGTGTTATTAAATCTCTCTTTCATTGTATTTTACCCTGAAAAAGAAAATATTCTTTATCTTCTTTGCATAAGAAAAAATGGTTATTTAAATGGAGAAAAGAAAACTGCAATATTTTTACAGCAGTGCCTTGGGCGCATATCTGATTTTCTAATAGTGTAAAACTCTGTCAGACTTCCAAAGCAGTTTTTGCAATGCAGTCTGAGTGTTGCTTTTATAAACCCAGGTCTTGGTCTGTTTTCACTACCTTTATGTTGGTAAGAGGTAAGGATATGAAATTCATCAAATGATTGATATGCTGTCACAGCTTTCAGACGCTGTCCTCTTCAGCATTACCCTGTGATCCTATTAGTAACGGTAAGTGATAGTAAAAGTTTGTCTCTGTTCTGATGAGTGATCATTGAGGATTCAATCCTTCCCCTTAGCTCAACACTGCTGTTCCATGTACGCGGTCAGTCAGATGTACTTTCTTTAGGAACAAAAGTAAGACTTTAATCATTTTAGCATTGCCAAAAGACAGTGGGATCTCTCTCCCATTCATACAAACATATGTACAAACTCCCCTCTGCAGAACATTAAGCAACTGATCTGTCAAACTGCTTATTACTACTCTTCCAAACAGCCTGTGTGGGTACCAGCATTACACAGATATCCCTGAGGTCCCGTGTTCAAGGCAGCAGTTTACAGAAGAAACTGGTTTTCAAAAATTCATCTGCTTGGTTCTAAGTCAATGAGCTGAAATTCTTTCAAGCTAGGTTTACTTTTGGACAAGATTCTCATAGATACACTTGTGGGTAGAGATACTTGAAAAAGCAGATCTTAAAGGTTATCTATACAAAGCAGGTTTGGGGGTGATATTCAGCTGTATAAACATCAGCATCTAACATCATCTGAGCTGGTCTTTGCTATCCTGTTTGCCTGGAGCTGTTGCTTCGGAAGGGGTAGGCTTTCCATGAATCCTGTGTCATTTCTGTCTAGCTCATGTGGATGTCTTACATATCCTCAAGTGTCTCAAATTTCACCAGGTACTTCTGTGTACACAACTGAATTGCAGCTTTTAAAATAAAGATACAAAAGTATTAGTAGTGTTCAGACAGTGCTCACAGATATTTTCATTTATTAATCTTGTATAACATCTAATTAAATCTGCAGAGTTTGAATTTTGCATGTCATATTTTGGTAGTGAATTGTCTATAAATCATTCAATGGCAAGAAGATAATTGTCTAGACTGTTTCAGATGAAGCAGACTCATTGGAGGGTTACTTTCATGATGAAAAAGCTTTGGTTTTGAACAATGTAGATCCTGTGAGGGAAAATTACGGTTTTCCTGAAATACTGCGGTTTTCTCTTTGGAAAATCAAAACGGCATCTTCCCAGCAGCCTACCTTGAATGCTCTGGTCCATTTCTCTCATTTTCACTGAAGAAAAGGAGACTTCAAGGCTGCCTGTAGAGGAGCTGAGCACAGGTTTAAAGGTAGTAAAAAGATGATGGTCAGGAAGGCAAAGTATGTGGGTTCATAGTAACAATGGAACCTGAAAGGGTGCCTTTTTCTTTTTCCTATAAGTTATTGCATTTTTCTTCCTGCATTGAGAAAGCAGAAACGATGATGCTTTAAGCTGGGCAGCAAGCAAGCCACCAAACTTGCAAAATGGAGTATTTTAGAATTCCTATCCAATGAACAATGCCTGGGTTTTTCTGCTTTCTCTTGTTTATTGTGAATAAATATGAACTTGTTTTCCAGTCTCTCAACATTTTCCATGGGATGTTGATTCCGTTTCTCTGGGCCAAATCTATTATTAAGCTTTTGGGGAATATTTTCCAATGGCAAATAAATATGAAACATAAATTAACAACTGCAATATCAGGGTAATTTCTGTGAGTTATGCACTCAGCTGGAGTTTGGGATGACCTCTTTAAGATGCAGATACAGATCTCAAGAATCTTGACATGGCTTATGACATGCCTTTCCCACCTTTGGAAAGCAGCCTAGGTTTTGCACGCTGCTTTCAGTGTGCAATGTCAGCACTGCATAACCATGAAACAGTATGAAGCCTTGCAAGTGGGGACATCTTTTTTTCTAAAAAATAAATTTTGACAATACCAAATGAGGTCCATGCCCTTACTCCATTTCTGCTACATTAGGAAGAAGTCTAGGGAGGCATAAAAAGTCTTGAAAAGCTCTTCATCAAGCTGCAGGAAACTTTTCCAGACCTTGCAGATGGCAGGGGTATCCCTCCTAAGCACTATTTCTCACAAAGGGCAACTATCAGACTGGTTGCCTGTCTGAGATGCAGCATCTCCTGGCTCCTACTGAGGACTAGGAGTGTGTTAGAGGCTAACATGCTCAGCCTCTAATTTTATGAAATAAAATATAATCCAGCATAGCACCCTTGCAAATTCATCAACAACCTGACTCATTTGAGACTCACACTGCATGGAGGAGAAATCAAACCACTGTTGCTTTGGTCCATTTGTGAGACCGTCAGAGCACGCCTGTGCCTCTTGCTCTTTCTCCTCCAGCGTCTTCCAGGTGTGAGCGCTCAGGATCATGAAGGATCTATGCCTGGAGGTTTATGTGCCTACGTTTCATAATTATCACCTATTCCCAGATAAAGCGTTATACTTGCTGGCCTAAAGTGAGGAGTAGAGGGCCCTGTTACTAATATTTTATTCTCCTACTTACTGTAACATTTTGGATTTCATCCAGCATGTATAAACAATATGCCTGTGCTTTTACAATTCTGCATTGCCATTTTAGCACTCTGGATATTAGCCAGAGCCTATAAAGTGTGTGACATTAATTTAATTTCAGCTGGTTTCCTAGACATTTACTTTTGATAAATGGATCCAAGATGGACATGTCTATCTAAAATAGGAATTTAATTCTGTATAGGAAATAAACTATATTTAGTTAAATTTTGTTGATGACATAATTAGCAGCATTGCTTTTAACTTTTGTCTAATGTAATGCCAGACAAAAGATGCTTTAAAGAAGAGGATGGCAGTGAAAAGAAACCTTTCCAATGGGGCTGTAAGCTTGACGTTTTATGTTTAAGCCCATGCGGACATTCAGGCTATGATCTAAATGACTTACTGTGATTTAGTTCTTTCCCATAATGCACTTCAGCATTACAGTATTAGACATGAATTCTTCTCACGTAGTCAAAGAGACTTGCTTTCATAAATTCAAAGTGCCATTACTCATTAATTAGAAGCAGAAACAGTCACAAAGATATCCCAACGAGGTGGCTGAGTAGCAGTGTGATTCTAAATTATCTCCTGAAACCTCTTTCTTTCATGGACAATTTGGAAGGAATAAATCAGAAACTACAGCACCAGCTTTACAGCCCGTATTTTTTCAGAAGAAAATTTTCTACTTGCTCATTTTATGTTCCAAAGAAATACTGAACTGGTAATATAATTTGAACAATCATAATAATATTTAAATTAACAGTAGGAATAGCTCTCAAGTCAGGAATAAAGTTGGTAAATGAACAGCAAAATGACTTTATGAATTGCATCTTTCTTTGGGCTTTCAAAGAGGTATGGGCCTACCACGACTGCTGCTGTATTTCTGGTACCTTGAGCAGACAACGCACCAGGTAGTACCTCTGTAGTTGCTGGAGATTAATTTACACAGAGGTCAGGGAAGAGACAAAAGAGAGGTTGTAGAAGACTATCTGAACACACAGCAGCTGTCCTGCATGCTGTGGAGGCATTGTGTCCCCTCAAACTCCTTATTGTCTCCCAAGGCAGGGCAGTGCACTCCCTTCAACCCATGGTAAGGAGTCATCCTGCATCAGAGGCTACAAGTACACCAGGCAGGACTCTGCAAGCCATGTATGTTCCTGTCTGGTCAGTGAACCGAATTTTAAAAAATGAACTGTTAGGGGGTTTCCTTATAGCAGTGAAGATTTAATCAACAAAATTCTTATTGAGACTGACAACAGTAAAAGATAGAAATGGGCATAGGCAGTGACTGCAAAATCCAGATCCTGATCAGAGTCTGAGGAGTGCACTGCTGTTTTCAAGGGTCTTTCAGCTGACAGTGGGAGTGTGTGTATGGAGAGGCAGGGTCTTGGGGTGGTGGTATTTTTTCACTCCACTATTGTAGCAGAAGAGACTGAATAAATTTAGAGTGAGATTCTAGTTTTGCCTTCTCCTAAAAAATCACAGCTGTTTTTTTATCTTTTTTACTACTTGCAACGCAATGAAGAACTCCTGTGCATAGGAATCAGCTACTCATGTTCTTAAAACTTTATTGATGGTGTCCTGTAATGATGCAAAACTGTGTGTTAGGGACTGGGTATTTGGCTAAATTTGTGTAGCTTTTTATGAGAGGTGCTACAGATTTTTCCCCACACTTGGGTGCAAATTATATGAAGTCTGTAGAAAACAGAGGGAAAGAGAATGAAATTTTGTGCAAATATTTTGTATATTATTTCAAGATACAAGTGTTTAATAGGGCAAGACATCAAGTTCTTATAATGTTAATTCATCAGCATTTCAAATATGCTGTATTTTTTTCCTGCTCCTACCCTCGAACATCAGCCTCGTCTGTCTTCCTGTAGTTTATTTATTATTTTATGGTTCCAAAATGGGTGAGATTTCTGTGAACCTTTCCAGATTGCTGCATAATGAAGCAAACACAGGGAAAAGTGACACACCCTGGCCATTTGCGCTGGAATTTCTTTTGAATCACGGATTTTCTCTCATTCTCTGTCTTTCCTACACAGACGTGTTCTTGATTGGCAAATATGTGTGCTGTTGTAATAGCTACACTTGCAAAATCAATACCACTGAATGTAGTTCATCTATAATATTATTTACCAATGTTATTTAAGAATCTAATTGCTTGGGCTATTCAAATGCACAATGTTATGTCAAATTGTGAAATTTCAACAGGCTCCTAAAATCTCATCGTCTCTTATCTAACTTTTGTGGCTACATTTAAGGTGGTTGTACTTATCCTATTAACACCATACCTCAAGCAATATTATCTTGGTGTCTTTTTCTACCTAACATATGTCAAGAGACAAAAATTTAAGTTTTCCAATGTAGTTTTCCAATTAGAAGCCGTGTAGCAGACAGAGGATTGAAAGTGTTACCAGGAAAGTGGAGAATGTAATTTTGACTGATTTAAGGGGAGTAGAAAGTAGAGGAGCCTGGAAGTCACCAGTGTATGAAAGCAAGAGTGTTTTTATCCAGGAAGAAGGTCTAGATATTAATTCACAGATTCAAATGCTACCTAAGTTTCATTTAGTTTTCCAGCCTTAGCAAAAAATGCAGAGCGGAAGAGAAACAAAACAAACTCAGGTAAACACACAAATATTCTCTTGCACTGCAAAGGGTCTGAAGAACGGAGTGCTGATATGTGCTTTTAAAGAGCTGTCAAATTCATCCTTAGATGTTGTGCAGTGATTTCTATATGCGTTACAGGGGGTTGTGATTTATAACCAGCATTTGCCAGCTATCTTACAGTGAACATAGCAGAGCTGTGCATAGCATTCTTTAAGTTTTACTCTACGCATGTCCTAAATTTCTTTTATATCCATGTAGGCACATGAGGATTTTACTATTCCTACCACTAGTTTTAGTTCAATGCAATCTATGCTTCTGCTAAGTGGATCTGTTCCTCGAGCTTAAAATATTCTCTTCAGTTCTGTCAATGTGTTTTTTATAAGGAAAACATTCTAAGCCACTCTCATACCTTGAGGAGGCTAAAGCTACAAAACAGTAACACTTTGCATCAACCTATATGTGAGGTAGGAGCCACACGGCTAGCAGCCATCCACTAGGGTGATATCCAGTATTTGCATAATTAATGTGAAGCACTGCCTCGTGTCATACTAGAATGATGCAAAAAATTATCAGACAGTAAAGGCAGATATTCTGTCACTTAATTAATACCTTCTGCAGTATGTTGTTTGTAAACGTGTATTTGCTACCACTCTGTCCTGAAATGACACTTTGAAGTGAACAGTGCTGCTCAAATTCAGAGCTTGCACATAGGAGTATCAACTGAAAATTATGGATCAGCTGCTTTGCTGTAATCAGTACATGGAAAAGCTATAGAGCAAGTAGCTGGTCTATTGTTTTCTTAATTTTCATCCTGCTGCTGGTGCGGTGCAGTCTGCGAGATAAAGATAGCAAAACATTAACCCCCAAGCAATGCCCCAGTCTCCAAATCCCAGGGCAGAACTTCCTAGCTTTGAAGTTGGTTGGACAAGAACACATTGGGCAAGAAACAAAAGAAGACACCAAAGAGAATTTCTCTAGCCTGTTGACGATCTTCTGTTGCTGAAAACCAGCAATTCTTTAGCTGGATTAAAAATCTGGGGTTATAGATGCCACCTCAGTGTTCATAGCGCTCAAAACAGGACACTGTGCACAAGGAAAACCTTTCATCACAGTAGCCTCAACACATTCTTTCTTTTCTTTGTGAAGCCAGATTCCCTTGAATGTGGCTTGTTCTCTACATTATCTCCTTGCTTTGGCAATAGTCAGTGCAAATTTTTCTTCAAAGACAGTGACAGAGTGACAGGAGTGAAACCTATCAAGCTGAATCATTTTGTCATGACAGACCAAAATCCCAATGACAAACATGTCAGCTGTAGCAATTATTGCTCAGAGGAACTGCCTATATTCTTCCATGGAGGCTACCAATATGGGTCCATAATATTCATATGAATAAAAGCCTTCAGGTATTGAATCTCTGGCTTTATTGACTGTCAACATGATGCCTAACCAAATGACATACAAATGCAATTTTGGAATGCAATAGAAAATCTTCATCAAAATGGGAAATTGGTGGTAGACTGTGATCCAGATTATGTTAATTTTATGCCCTGAAGTTGAAGAAAGAGTTTACTTTAATGTTCAAGGCTTATAATTGTTACTTATCTGTAATAAGACAGTTGGCATGAAGATCTATAAAAAAGATTGTTCTAATTATTTGGAGATGGCTGTCACACCAACAGGATCTAAATTAATAACAAAGTCTCAAAGTGAGGGCAATAGATCATTTATGCTTCATTTTATCAACAAATATTCTGTATTTACCTGGATATTTAACAGAAAAATGGGGTTTAGAAGTGTTTTAAATGCATCCACCCGTATTTATGGAATTGGATTTCTTACATTACAATTGCTTCTTTTAGTTGCATCACTAACCCTATAAACTTATAAATATTTATAGGGTTTATAAACTTCTTTAACTTTTATGAAGTCAGCTATTTGGAGTTCAGTAAGAGCCAAAAATAATAATTAAAAAAAAATAGAGACCTTAACATATTCCAGTTTTAAGAACTAACTTCTTGGGTATGCTGAAGAGCAGAAGAAAATGACTTATGTCATTCTCCCCTCTTATTTATTAAAACTGTTCTTATTTTGAGGTCTGTCAGATAAATGTTTTGTACTGGTCATTGATGTGGCATGAATAGCCATTGCTGCATTTTGGGGGAGTTTTACTTTGAGAAACAAAGGGAAAGAACATTTTAGTGGTGAATTATTTCCTTTTTTTTCGTGTACGGCAGCTGCAGAAAACTCCACAGAGGTGTGGCATGCTGAGAGCAGCCCGAGGGAGATGGATTAGTGAGAAGGGGCAGGCGAGTTCATCAGAGATGCATGAGAAATTGTAGAACCATGTGATACACACTTTTTATCACAAGGCTATCTTAAGAAACCTACAATTTTCTAGAGAGAGGGCCCTAGCTCGTGAGAGAGAACTGCTCCACTGAAAGCATGTTAGAGATTTCGCAGAGCAGGTAGTGAAAGAATAAAACATCTGATGAGCAATGATGACTTAGACTGCTGAACTGGACACAGTACTGGAGCCCAGAACTGGACACAGTACTCCAGATGGAGCCTCACCAGGGCAGAGTAGAGGGGAAGGAGAACATCCCTTGACCTGCTGGCCACACTCTGCTTAGTGCACCCCAGGATCCCATTGGCCTTCTTGTCAGCCAGGGCACACTGCTGGCCCATGGTCAACTTGTCATCCACTAGCACTCCCAGGTCCCTCTCCACAGAGCTGCTCTCCAGCAGGTCCGCCCGAAGCCTGTACTGGTGCATGGGGTTGTTCCTGTCCAGGTGCAGGACCTTGCACTTGCCCTCGTTGAACTTCATCAGGTTGCTCTCTGCCCAACTCTCCAGCCTGTCCAGCCAAATGGCAGCCCAGCCTTCCGGTGTATCCACCATATCTATCCAGTGTATCAGTTCTAGATGAGGGGCCGAGAGACCATAGATTGTCTATCAAGCTAACCCAATCCAAATGTAAATAAGAGCACCTATTCCTCAAATGTCTTTGTTTTTCCTGTTTTTCAACTCTTTACTAAGCATTTGAGTGCCTCATGCTCCATTGTGCATTTTTGCTTAAACATCTATTGGAAGTTAGCAGGGTATCTGGGCAACAGCTGTGTAGAGTATTCACTTAACAGAAAAAAAATGAAGCACCTGCATATCCAACATCGCCCACCTCCACACATGCAAACAAATAAATCAGACAACCAACTCTCCCAACATGTGTGCTAAATACGACCTGTAAGTGCCCAGGTCAAAAACTTCAGCCATATGACCCCAGTTCATCAGCTGCTGCTCTTTAGAGATGCCTAAATTTTCACCTGTATTTTGATTGCTGGAGCTCCAGCCCCAGTTTCCCATTTGGAAAAATTAGAATTTAGGGCATTCAGCAAGGATGTGGGACACTCCACTCCAGCACCCTGCTGGGACAGTCTCCCCTTCCCTGGTGCATGTCATAACTGCCACTTATGCTTGCATGGGTTTCATCGGTGAAGCTGCCCTTTAGTCTTGCTAAATGTTCTTCCGAAGAGGGAGATAAAATGTGTAAATGTGACCTCGTATGCTAGTGATTAGGGCACTCAGAAGAGGGAGGCTCTGGATTTCTGCCCCTTTTCCGTTGACCATTTATGCATTTTTAGGAACTGGAACCTGGGCTTAGTAGGAGTTTGTCTTTGGCAAAAGAGAGATGACGACATCTCATGGAGAAGAGGGAAGAGAAGATGCCAGAGCTGATTGTTAAAAGCCCTCTTTAGTTCTTAGCATGTAAGTAAGGAAGAAGTAATTTTTTGGATAACAGAATTTCAAGGCTTATCTGGTTTGTTTTCTTCTCCGTGGAAAGGCTCCTTTCAGCACAGATGTTTCATTTCTAGCATGGGTTATATCTCATAGAATTAAATCAGTTCTGTTCTTCAGCTGGACCGATTACAGTTTGGCTCTGGCATACTTACTCTCTCCCGTGGGCCAACACACACACACAGAACATACTCCTCCAGCTGCTCCTCAGACCTCCTATGACCTCATCCTTTTACTTTCAGACAGGTACCCAAGCTGTAATTTAGGGCAGACTGTCTCGGGAAATCACACTCTGGTCTTACTGTGTCCTCCATTTGGGAATACAGATTATACCCACGTTCCCACGTGGTTCTCACAATTACCATATGTTAGTATTCATGGGTAATGGGCACAAAAATACAGATTCCTTTGGCGTGGCTACTGGGCACAGGTTATTTTCTCTGGCTTTTGCATTCCAAGCCTGTGCTGCTTCACTGTCTCTTTTGCTGAGAAGCAATTTCTGCTTCAGGAAACCTGGAATCTCTGTAAAACAAGCTTGAAATAATCAAGACTAGTCGCTGAGGATAGACCGTACAGGCTGAGTATGCTAGCTGTATCAGACCTGAATACAGTGCCTTCAGGCTTGGTGACTTCTGTTTAGGAAAAAGTGCGTTGTCTCCAACTGTAAATTGCCACTTGCAAAACACAATTAACTAACCAACCGAACAGAGTTGAATTGAAACTTTAAACAAAGCTGTGTTTAACTGAGTGCCATACAGAAAATGTTCTCTGCTGAGAAGCCTCTAGCTGTGGGCACTGTCTTGCCTAGCCAACAGCTAATTGCGTCTCTTTGTGGTTTGTGAAGAGAAAAAATCCCACAATCAAACCCCCAAACTTCATGTCTGTGATGAACTTTACGAGATTTCAGGCATGATGAAGAAAGTCAGAAGCACAGTTCCTTGCTTGCTGTCTGTCCTTTTACTTCTCCTATTGAAAGCCTGTGGGCTCCAGGGGAGTCAGGACAGTGACTTGCCTGTCCCAAGGGCAGCTACCACAGGAACTAAAGTGTATTTGGCAAATGGGACTTTGAACCTTTTAATATCTAATTGCTGATTTGGGTGCATATAATTTCTTTTTACTCTATATTCTATGCCTTAGTATAAAGACCAGCAAAGGTGTGGTTGAGAGCTCAACAGACCTTGCCTGACCTTAATCCCTGAGAATACTGGGATTTGTTCTAATAAAGGAAGATTACAGAATCATAGAACCATAGAATCACAGAAAGTTTTGGGTTGGAAGGGACCCCTAGAGGTCATCTAGTCCAACCCCCCCGCAGCGAGCAGGGACATCACTCACTAACTAGATCAGGTTGCTCAGAGCCCTGTCCAACCTGGTCTTGAATGTTTCCAGTGATGGGGCCTCCACCACCTCTCTGGGCAACCCGTCCCAGTGTTTCACCACCCTCATTGTAAAGAATTTCTTCCTTATATCTAGCCTAAACCTGCCCTGTTTTAGTTTAAAACCATTACCCCTCGTCCTATCACTGTTGTCTCTACTAAACAGATTGTCCCCATCTTTCCTATAGGCCCCCTTCAGGTACTGAAATGCTGCAATCAGGTCTCCCCGCAATCTTCTCCAGGCTGAACAAGACCAACTCTCTCAGCCTATCCTCATAGGAGAGGTGAAGAGTGATAAAACCTTATGTTCCTGTTCCTTTCCCTTTCATACTATCTCATGGCTGGCATATATAGCAGAGGTGACAAATGCAGAGAGGAGCCCACTGTTTTGTTGACAAAGGCGGCTGAACTGCTGGCACATCACTTTTCTCTCCATGCTCCTGAAAGAATTGTTTTACACATCTCTGGCTTGTCTCTGCCTTTGCCTAAAGAAGGCCTGAGAGTGGCAAGGCAACAAGGTAGCCCTTAGCTAGGAGAAATTCTGTAGGAGTCATAGAAAATAACCTTCTCCTTTTTTTTTTCTCCTGATGAGTAACGGCATATGCCAAAGAGGGAAGCATTTCACTCCTGTGCTCGTGCGTTCTGTTATGCCAAGTGTCTTGACAGATTATTTTCTGGTTTTCTGTCTTCTGGTTGGATGCCAAACTCTGGGAATTTGGCTCTGGGAATTTACACCTCTTTGTTTAGGGAGACGATAGGAGCTGTCTCCTAGAAACAGAAATAGCATGCTGGACTCACTGACACCAGGATTTAGCCCTCAGGCACCAGGAGGCATTCAGGTCTTTGCTTTTAGAAGTTGTTCCATTCCTTGCCAGATTTCTGAACCTTAGACTTCATTCATGTTTCCATGTTAGGTAAATAAAAATGTAGGCAAATTTTTATATTAATTTAAAGGGTGGTTGGAGCCTACAGACCATGAAAGTCAAAGTCTTTAAGAGACCGCTTTTTGGGGGACTTCAGGTTTTGTATGTCCAATAAAATGCATGTGGGATCTTGAACTATACACACCAAACACGAGGCTCCCAGGGAGACGATCTCTTTTTGAAAACATCTACTACTGATAAAGGAGATGACTTCATCTCAGCTCAGGGGCTTAGTCTGGGGAGTGTATGTTTGGAAAACTGAGTACAAAGCCAGAGTAAGTTTAAGAGGTATGTGAGACACTAGGCAGGAGAATCACACATTCAGGGTCTGAGCCTGAGACCTCAGTCCTGCCACAGTAACCAGACAGGAGCTGAAAGCCATAACGGGGATACCAGAAAACCTTGATCTCCCTCACCTTGGAGGACTGGCTGTCCTCAGGGTAAAACACTGCTTGCACGAGCAGGTGTGGGTATTTCCGTCTGCAGTATTTTGTATGATGAAAACATTTGATTGCACGTTTATTAGTTTTAGAAGCTGAACAATGTCCATGTGCAGTGGCATATTTTTGTGCTGACTTGATGGGAGTCATTGAGTGAAAAGTTGGAAGGCGAGAGATGTGATTTAGTCTCCTTGTTGATGTCCCTTTAACTCAGGTGGTGATTTTGTTGCCAGAGGAAAGATTTAACATGTTTTAAAGAACTTCTGCAGAAATCTTTCCCAGATCCCAGATCTAACACCTAATTCTTCATTAACTTGCCACTGTTACCAATTCCCTCACCCAGGGGTGAATAACTGATTGCTATCAGTCATGTCAATTCCCCTCATCATGCTGAAGGCACAGAAATATCTTCTGCTTTGTAGGAAGACGAATACCAGTTTTGTAATGGAGGGAGTAGGTCTTGGGGGTGGGAGTTAAACACACCTTAATTAATGTGTGAAGGGGCAAAAATTCAACAGCACAACAGTTGGCTTTGTTCGTAAGATAGTATTAAAACTAGAGTTGTTGCAAAATAACAAACTTTTAAATTTTAAGCTATTGTTCTAAATAAGACTGAATAATTATGCAGTTTTCATCTGGAGTAACCTACTAATATTTCTTTGGGCCCAATGGTGATATTTTCCCCATTTTTTTGCTGGTGTTCTGTTGAGAATTCAGGAGTGGGATGGGGTGTACTTCTCAAAATTTGCCTCTTTCCAGCTAGGTAAAACACTGAGTGTTTGAAAGCAATTTAAAATTAATATTGCTACCTAAAAAAAGAAATGGAAATTAAAACCAGTCCTCATACATTTTTGGGAGGAAGATTTTTCAACTATTCCAAATTAAGCTGTAGAATCAACAAAACCAGAATCATGGCGGTTTTATTAAAGGGTCTCTAGACCAGAGCTGTATTGCCTGCAAAGCTTGTAAACATAAACATATCCTTCATACAAACATATTTTTTCAGCTATTTATTGATAACCTAAAATTACATATTATTTAATATGAATTTGTTTTTTTCACCAATTTGGTTAGATCTGTCAATAAAATATATGAAATTCTTGCTGCTGGGTTTGGTATTTGAACACTGAATCCTCACTTTCTAGAATTTACAGTCTAGCAATGGCAATCGAGTAGATATCCCCACTGTGTTAGGAATTAAAGAGAAAGTTTAAATATACCTGTTCTGATAATAAACTACAAAATTATAAGCTTTCAGAATAATTTACTATATATTCTTAGATTTAGCTTGATATGTAAGACTGTTAAATGGGTCATATTTGAAGTTTATCATTTCAGCTGCTTTTGAATAATACTAGAAAAATTCATTTTGAAAGCTTAGTAACTTAAGAGAAAATTTAAGCTTGCCATTCAACACTGGGACAAAAGTAGTTTTCACAAACATCCCAAAGAAAAGTAAAATACAAATTCTAAATTTTTACAAACCACAAGCAACTGATTTGAGGAAGTACTTGTTTTTATTGCAATAATATCAATTATTACGAACGGGAGAAGCTAAAACTAGGAAGTGCGCTTCAAACCAACCTGTAAGAAATTGGCCTGTCTGTAAGAAACTAAGATTTTTAACATACTACCCATCCATTTAGGCAGTGGACAAAGTAGATAAAGACTACGTTTTTTTGTAACTGATCAAAGATAGGAAAAGAGTTTCAAAAGGAGGTGATAATAGTGGTTTTAAGAATGAAATTAAACTCCTATAAAGAAATGTTGGTGATTCGGGATTTTTTGTTCACCATAGCTATTTTTAAAACTCTACAGTTTCATTTTAAACCTTTTTTCTAACCTAAGACAAGCTTCCAAACCTCTTAAAGCTGGTAATCGTCCTCCTGTTGGTTTCCAGATCTGCATTGCTGTTTTCAATGTCTGTGATACAGTGATTAGTGCTGCTTGCTGTGTTTCAGATGGGCTCTGTTAGTAAAAATACAGCATCCTTTTGCTTTATATTCACTCTCCCTGTAAAGATAGCCACATTGAGTTTCCTTTATTACTGTAGCTGTGTGGTGGGTTGTTTTTTTCCACTGATAAAGCCTAGGTTCACGTCCAGATCAGTAAGTTGTCTGGTCTGTTTTTATTTTACATGTATGTCTTGCGGTGTCTTTTCTCCTAGATCTTCTACTGCATTTTTCAATGATCTGTATTTTAATAGTAGATCTCTGCAGCTCTGAAACCCACAGCTATTGCCCTCAGATTTCTGTTATCCAGGAATAATACGAAAGAAAAATACTAAGAGATAAGAAAGTCAGTCTATTTATCATGTCATTCCTGTGATGTAACATCACTGCCCTTGCTATTATATAACTGAATAGTCGCAATGGCACGTCTGCCACCCAACAGCCACTCAGAGAATATTCCCCTTCTGTTCTGCTTTGGGACTTCTCTCATTCTTCCTTTCTCTACTTGTATTTCTTTCATTTCTCAGATACGGAACTTCAATTGCCTCTCAGTTGGACCTTAGCGTCAGTCTACTTCCTTGTCCTTTCACACAATTAAACAATCATGACCAGCTTTTCTCATCCATAGATCTAACATCTGTTCCATTTATTGTCTAAGAAACTTTTTTTATACATAGAAATATATACATATCGATGTACGCATTCATATATATATATGTATTCATGAATTATCTTTGTGATTACACAAAATAGAACCTAAGTATTTGGGATTTTCACTGTCTTCCACCCTCTTAACTCTTTGGTTTTAGAAGAGAAGAAAAACAGCAAAGAATTTAACCTTCAGCATTTTATAAGCACAGGAGTTTTCTCAGCACTTGCTATTCCATACCAGTAGAGTGTCATATAAGGAAATATTGTCGTCAGGAGTAAGATGTTTTTGGAGGGAATGAAAGCTTTTCTACTGCAAGAAAAATGGAATGATTTAACTGATAAAGAAAATTTTTAACTTAAGAATAAGTTCAAGGATCCATTCCAAACCATCCTCTATCCCTTATTCCTTCAGCCCCAATAGAAAAGTCTCTTTCTAAATTTTTTTTCTTCTCCTGCATTCTAGGAGCAAAGGTGTCATATTCCTTATTATTACTCTAGGTTGTTGTACAGCAGGCTGTTAGAAAGGGAAAGGACTGAGTTCCTGGATTCATCTAGGAGGGACAGAAAATGAGGTGATTAAGTCTGACCTCTCCTGCAGTTCAGATTCACCTCCTTGTCCTACATGTTCCTAAGGAAAATATATTTAAATGCTTGGAATTCTGAGCACCTCCTGTAGAGTTAGGAGAGCTCTACCCAACATCTCAATAAAGAAAGTTTTAACCATCCCTTCATAAATACATTTTTCTTCTTGTTGCTGTTTTTTTTTATGTAATGACAAAATTTCTCCAGCATGCAAAGTGTGAAGCTGGGAATCAAAACCAGAAAGATTTCCCTACACACAAATCATTACAGTCTGTAAATGTCTGGAGGAGCTCTTTTTCCAGTATTCTCAAGTCTTTCTAGTTCTCTCACAGAAGTATCAACCACTCTATAGATGTCTTGTGGCTTGGAAATGAAGAGCAAATCTCTGTATTTACATGTGTAGAGAGTTATGATCTAAGGGAAGGAACAGAAAATGCAGAAAGGTTCGATGTGTAAGCATTACAACATATCCCAAGAAGTTGAAAGTCTTCATTTTCTTAATGGAGAAAATAGAAACTGAATGTCACAGCAGTTGGTCATACGCTGTTGATGGCTGATTCTTCTTCTCACTACATTTTTGGTAAAGTCATGTTTGGTACACACATTATGATGATGCATTTTGGAGCAGCCAGTATGGTCAGATGAAGGGAGGAATCACCAAATTTGAGGATGCCTCCATGGTTTAGGTTGTTCTAAGCAGTATTATAGTGTTGAGACTTTTTCCCTGTTCAGAATGGCTTACTAAGCCAGGGCATTCAGCCCATCTGAACTATTGCCAAACAGTCAGGAAAAAATTAAGAACTGTGCACATTAAAACATTTTTCCCTGCTGCATTAATTATTTTCGCTGCTGTCAATTAAACAGATTCAACAGATCCCTATTATTTGGCATCTTTGAAAACTGAAACTTGGAGTTTTCTGTATATTAGAACTGATTTGTTTTTTTATTAAATGATGAGTGGCATGGCTCAAATTAACAATGACAAGGCTAGAACATCATCTTTCCATTGAGCTGTAGTAAATGCAGGGTATAAAGAAAACAGTTTGCAGTAGTTTCACTTACAACTGAGTATAGTATGTAAACCCTGATGCCAGCCAGACCACTGCCAGATTCCTGCTAAATTCCCTATACCAGCAGCAGGGTAAACAGCTAATTCTGTAAGAGGTTCCTGCTCCCTTGGGGAAGGGACTGAAAACATCCAGCAGATAGAAATGCAGGTTGTGCCCTTGAAGCCAAGACTGGAGTGCTTTGAAGGGGCAACAGCTCTGACACCAAGATGTATTGCTGTTGGTATGTCTCTCCCAAAATTGGGGCATTGTAGGTGCTGAAGGAGGTCAAGACTGGCAATGAAGAGAAGGCAAGGGAAGGCAAATAGGACCAAGTAAATCCAAGCCAAAGAGAAGTCTTGTATAGTATGCAAAATCAGTGAGAGTTTCATGGGGTCTTTCCACCAAGACATGTGGAAGCAATAGAGGGATTTGTTTCCTTCTCCAGGCTTCTTAAAACAAAAGGTTTGTTAAAGCAAGAGAAAATTCTGAATAGATAAAAGGACCACCTTACAAGGGTGGTCAAACACTGGAACAGGTTCCCAGAGTGGTTGTGAAGTCTCTGTCCTTGTAGCTACTCAAAATTTCATTGGATACAACCCTGAGCAGCTGCTGCTATTCAGTATTTACTCATGGTCTAATCAGGGGGCTGGGCCCCAGGACTTCCAGAGGCCTTTCCAACCTAAATTATTTTGTGATTCTATACTAGCTTCTGAAGGACTTTGTGTTGTGAACCAAATGCAGGTGTGTTAAATAGGAAAAGCTTTAAAAGGATTCCTCCTTCATCCTTGTTGCACCTGTTAATTTCCAGGTTCAGGGAAAGAGTGGGAAGGCACAAGTGATATGACTGGCTCTACCAGCAATCTGAAAGTACTTTTTTTGGAGTGGGAAGAGAAAAACAGATCAAAGTCACAGTAGGAGCAGGATGGGAGTGTTACATACAGGTGCAATGAGAAACGTTCTTTTCCAGAAACCATTGGAGCCCTATTTCAGTATGGTACATTTTGAAGCCATCAAAATTGCAAGCACATACGATCCCTTCCCTACCCTATACCATGACAGGCCTCATGTATATAAGAGTTTTAACTGATCCTTAATTTGCTGTTTCCTACTGAATCTGAAAAGCCTGTGAAATACAGTGGTTATTGGCAACCTCTGAGCTCTTGACTCAGTGAATCATTCTAGTTATGTTACTACAAGGGAGTGGAATCTGGCAGAAGCCCTTTTTGAAATGGTTTAATGGAGTAATTCCTTTAAAAGGGATTTTTTTTTTGGCTTTTTGGCTTTTGCTTTGGGGGATTTTTTTTTCTTGAGGATGGGGGATCTTCTGTTTTCCCTTTGTTTTAGTTCTTCCAGCCTTGTCTTGACAACAACATCACAATTAATTGGAGGATTCCCTACCCCTCAGATTTTAACATAAGATAGCCCAGCATACATTTTGGAAGGAGTTGAACATCTGGAGATTGGAAACTATTGTCTTCTGAAGAACTTTACTTCTTGCAGCATCACATCTTCCCTGGAAAGTTGAAGGTCCAGAGATTTCAAAGTGCCATTATAGCTTTTGCAGTCAGGGACTTTGTTTTAAAATGAGCACACTCTAAAAACATGCTCATTAGCAGCACTCCAGCAGTACATTCAGTATAGTTCAGTAGCAGAAACACATAAAATAAGAAAACTCACAGTTTATTCTCTTGGAACTGTAAGGTCCCTACTACCTATTCTTCTAGTCACTATCCTCTCGCCTATGAACAAACCCTGCCCCCTGGACGTATTTTCATAACATTTAAATGAAGAAGGACATCTGGCAGCATTGACTGAGTAAGAAGATCCGCCAGGTCCTGGTACAAATAGTTATAATTCAGCCAGCATCACTTGAGATCAGATTATTTATGCCAGTTTTTAATCTAATCTGCTGATTTTTTTTCCCCTCACTTTCCTAACTTCCAGTGGTAGAAGCATATAACGATACGCAGGGAAAAACAGTACTAAGTGGTCACATTCAGATGTGAGATCACTCAGCTTTAAAGAAAACAGGAGCTGGCATACTGGGTGAGAACTGGTGACCATGAAAACAGGTTTTCTGTCTTTGACATAGAGGTGGCAGATGTCTCTGAGAAGGACCTACTGGGCAGATGTGACCGTAAAGAGCTCTCCTCTCCACTTCTTTCAACACCAATTGATACCTTGATCTGTATTTTTTGACACAACTTTTTGTTGTTGTCAAAATGTTTTGGATATGCATATGAACATTCAATCTTCTTCTGAATCTGATTAGATTTCTGTCTTCTCTGACTACTTGTTTCTCACTGTACTTACGCGTTACATGTTTTTTTTTTAAAGCTTTTATCACTTTGAAACTTCCTGCATTTAAATGTCATTAGATACACATCATTATTGTGTTAGGTACTATCACGAACAGAAGGTTGCAATATAATTACCTCACATAATTCATTATTTTTCAGATGCTTATGATATCTTCTTGTATTTTCCTCTCTTCTCAGTTAAACCTTTCCAGTCATTTAAATTTCTCTTCAGGGCATGTCATTCTTTGGTCTTTTCTAACTTGGAGTATGTTGTCATGTATCTCACATGAGAAACAGATACTGTTGAAAAGATTGTTGCACTGAGATCTCTTTTCTAGATGTTTTACTCTCTGAATGCAAGGAAGTCCTCTCAATAGAACCAGTAGCAATATTCAATGGTGGTCAAAGCAGACCCGTGCTACATTCACAAAAATGTCTGAGTGAAAGACAGTTTAAGCCAGTTGTAAGTGCAATGAATGGGGGCTTATACACATCTTGGTGAAGATATACAGTTGTTATTTTAATGTGGGGTTTTTTTTCAATAGTTCCATATTAAGTTCACTGATAGTCCCCAAATATCATGCTTCTGCGCAGTGCTGTACGGCTAGTTCTCACCACTGTTAAAATGTGGAAAAATGGAACAGACAAGAAGAAACTCGGTAAACTAGGAAGGAGGAGAAGAGTACAGGGCATAGGGGAAGAAGCACAGGGCATGGGGGAAGGAGCAAGTAGAGCTAGGAAAACAATATTTCCAATTGGAAAAATTGTGTAAGTTCAAGGAAGATAGATGGAGTCCCATGATGCACACAAATTTTGAGGCAAACTATTTTCCCTTTCTAATACTTAATAAAGCCTCGTCTTATCCAGAATCATATTGCTTTCCTTGAATTTATTTTTTTTTTAAAACAATACACCTGTCTTGAAAGTCATGGTGTGGAACCGATTTCAATAAAACACAAGAAACTTAGTTAATGATCTTGATCTGTTTCACTAAAGTGATAAAACCCTCTGTGGAAGGCCAGGACTGTTTCAGCTCCAGCCAGACCTTGGGAATGCCTTGGCAAGGGCCGATAAATTCAGTTCTATGTTCTTCTTTCCCTGGATACAAGTGTCTAAGTTACGCCCAGTAAAAATAAGCTGACTTTTAAGCAGAATTTCCTTTGTTACAGCTTGGAATCTGCTGTCCCTTTTATCTGTTCCTGGAAATTTTTTCTCTCTCTGCTGAGGTGGCATTGGTGGAAATGAAATTACTGTGACTAAGGAAGAGACAAGAGACATATACTGAGAGTACCATGTGGCTTGTATGTTTGCTTTCTTTCTGACAACATTCTTTTGAAGAGGCAGAAGATAAAGTCTTAAAGTCATTTATAACTTACTACACTGTCAAATATTAACACTGTCCAGCAAGATATAACACTGTTCCGCTTGTTTTCTTAGCAGTTCTTCTGAAAGCACTGTGTGAGCTCCTCTATGTATAATAAGCCTTGCCGAGGGCAGGAGAGTGTCTTATGTTTCTTGTTACAGAGCAAACTTTGTTGATTAGAAACAAATGCAAACCTTTGGGACTTGCCCTGTTCAACAGCTACCCTAGAGCCAAGAGAATAATTTCCTATGTATGTTCACATGGTTCCCACTCAACTCACACAGACAGAGCCATCACCTCACACTTAGAACATAAAAATAGAGGGTACTGTAGCAACTGCCTTTAGGGAACAGTTCTGTGGTATTGGCAGTGAGCAGCAACATTACTCCAGAGAAAAGTCCACGTGGCGTTGTGCCCGCGGCTGGCACAGTGTCTCTCACAGCTCTGCAGCACGCAGCTACTACGGTATGCCTGATGGGAAGGGCGTGTGTGTGAATGTTTGGTCTTCTCTGTGCCCTTTCTAACAATGCAGAGAGGAGGACTAGAACAAGGACTTCTTACTTCAAAGGAATGCAAGACCCCATAATACCTAGTGTATGTGCAAGGGTTGGTTAGGCTCCCTTTGCCCTTCTGCCCTTTAGATCCATGCAAAAGCAATCACAGCCTAAAGGGCATTCAGTCTGGCAGAGAATTCTCATCTCTCTGATGAGAATTGGCTCTGCAAGTGTTCCTGCATTAAAAAAAACACGAGGGAAAAATTGAAAAAATCAAGAAAAAGAAAGATTAAAATGTCTCTCTGGGTACAGAGTAAAAACAACAAATAGAATTCAACACAAAACTGTATAGAACTTGTATTTCTTTTAACCATAACAGCATTTCTTTGTCAAAGTAGCTAGACAAAGAAATTGCAGATTTTAGCAAATGTTTCTGAGGGAAAAAAGATCTTGGAAGAGAACAGATTCACTGATCATGGAGGCAGGGGGTGGAATTTGTGCCGACACAAAAATATCTTACAGATCTACTGTTACTGCTACCAATTATTTCCTAAATACCATAGAGAATGTAGTGAAATACTCGGAGAAAAATAAATAAAGAACATATTTTTCCCTAAGAGAAGAAAAAGAAAGGTTGAATGAGAAGCATAAGTCCTCACCTACATCAGTCCCTTAGCTGTGGCACCAAATAGCTTAAATGATATCATTCTCATTTTCTAGTCAAACTTTTCATTAAGGGGTTTAGTGCAGAGGATTTAGGAATTGCCATTATCTCAGGAATTATGAGATGGACAGTGGGCTCAAAAGGAAGCTTAAATAGGCAGAGTCCTTTGAATCAAACATTATTGTGTCTATATTGCTGACTTAGCTTGGCAGTGACTTGCTCCCAAAGTATAGGATGCATGAAGGCTGCAATAGATCCCGTTGATCCGGGCAGAGGTGTGCTCAGGTGCTCCTCTGCCTAACCCTCTGTGGTGGATTGAGCTTGGACTGCAGCCAGACGCTCACCCAGCTGCTCTCTCACTGCTGCTCCACAACAGCAGAAGGCGAGAAAATAAGGTGAAAAAACTTATGGGTTGAGATAAAGACAGGGAGATCACTTACCAATTACTGTCACAGGCAAAACAGATTTGATTTGGGGAAAATTAATTTAATTTATTTTCAATTAAAATAGATCTGGATAGTGAGAAAAAAAGACAAATTAAAGCATCACCTTTACTCTACTCCACTCCCTTTTCCCAGGCTTAGTGTGACTCCTTCACTCCCAACACCTTTACCTCCTTCCATCCGAAGCGGTACAGGGGGATGGGCAATAGCAGCTTATGGGGTCAGTCCATAACAGCTCCTCTCTGCAGCTCCCTCCTCATCACACTGTCCCCTGGTCCATCGTAGGCCGGGGATGGGCTGCAGTCCGTCAGGATGAATCTGCTCTAGCGTGGGCTCTCTGCGAGATGTGGGGGAAGCTCTGTCCATCCGTTCTTTGCTTAGAGGCTGAAGGCTGTACTTTGAAGTAGGTGATGACAAGCCTCATATACCCAGAAGAAGCTTGTTTCCAACTTTTCTTGCGTGTATTTACAGAAGAGAAACAAGAATACTTTGCTTAACATACAGTTTATTCTAACAATATTCCAAGTAATAGAGTAAGGCAATAACTGGGACACTGATTGTTAGGACTTCTATTTGAATTTTAAGTCTTTTTTATGATCAGTGCATCCACCTACAGGAGCATCACTGTTTTGTCTCATTCTGGACTGAATCCCTTGACACTAATTGAATCATTGCTATTAACTTCAAAGGGAGCAGAGCCTGTTTTTGTTAGCTATCTAAAACAATGCAGGCCATGAGAAACACCCATATTTCCCTGCAAAACCAAGTACATTTCCAAAAGGCATTTTGAACTTGTAGCATATTCAGTTTCCTTTTTTTACCAGCTGCAAAACCCCAGAGATGTTTGGACTGTAGAAGGTTTTCAGTTGCTGATTGGCTTTTCTCTGAAGCAGGAACAGTTCCAGTGCCATATCATCAGCTAAACTGGAAAAATAAAAACCCAAGCCCCTTCTCTTGGCCTTGATCCCTTGTCTTTCCATCCATGTTCAGTTCTCTCACCTCATATGTTCATTGCGTGTTTTCACACCCCTGACCCTTGCTGCTGCTTTTGTCTCCAGGAATCTTCTTTCCCTAGTGAATTTTTGGTTCCTCAGTGTCTCTTCTTTACTTCTTGTCCAAGCCTCTGGATTTCTTTCCTCTCACTTACATCCCACACACGTGTCCAGACCTGCTTTTTGCTCTGAGCTTTGTTATTCTTCACTCAGTGTACGATAACCTCTTAATAAGGATTTTGAGCAATAATAAGGATTTTGAACAGTCTTATAAAAGAGAGTAAATAATGTTCTCCTTACTAGGGATTTCCAAATGAATTGTGAAATTGTCCATTTCACAAACAGTAGGACTGCTGAAGCCTGATTCCTACTGGGTTTGTGTCATGAGGCTGAACTGGGCAGAATCTTTAATGTCTAATAAAAGGAAAAGGCATCTTAGTTTTTCCCTCAAAGGGGGACTTGAGGGACCTCTTGTCTTTCCCCAGATGCCATTTAATATTAATGTACTATGTCCCAATGATTGTTACCCCTTAGGATAGTTGTTGGTCCCTGTTTGTGCAGACCAGCTGAGCAAATAGTCTCTTGTCTATGTTTTAACCCTTGACTCCCTGATGAGGTGCCACAGGGGTATGCACACAGATGTGTACCCCTGGCACAAGTCTGCCACATGAGTCGAAAGCTTGCAGCCCTGAGCTCCCAGCTGGACCATTAGCACAGCTTTGGAAAAGAAATCTTTAAAAACTCTGCATTTCATTTCAACATGAGCATATGATAGTTAATCTGGCTCTTGGCAAGAAAACAAGATCATGGCTGAGGAGACCTCTACTGCCTGTGTTGCTTTTAATCTTGTGAATGCAAGATTATGAAGTCAAATCTATAAACTACTGGTTTCTTTGTTTTTTGGTGCTGATATATGGGTGGCTGTGCAATAATTACTGCAGAGCAGTGTGTCCATGATTATAGGGCTTACTGAAGCATTCGGGCCCCTGGCAACAGCAGAAGAAACGACAAAACTGGCCATCACATTTTAGTAAATTTCCTTCTTCATAGTAACCTGAAATGGGGAAAGCAGAACTTAGTCAGAGACTTCAAATTAATTACAAAGTGTTGACTTCACTAGTTCTTGCAGGGCAGCAATGTAAAATTAATGGTTTAACATGTAACAACAACTAAACCGTGACTCTGAGCATTACTGAAAAGAAGCAACCCTTGCTTTGAATTATGTGGTGGGGAATCTGAAAATGGAATGGTGAGTTGGGTCAGCACTGCAGTAAATAATACACATTTCTAAACTAATGGTTCTAACACAGGTATGACGCTACCAATCCTTAAAAGCAATGGATGCTTCATCACAGAGCAGAATCCAGTTAAAGATCTATTACCTTTTACTATCAATTACTATTTCTTGAGGTTGGAAGGGTTTTTCCCTTTTTTTCAATTCTGGTTTTAGGCAAAAAAATAGTGTGCATTATGTGGAATTCAAGAAAGTACATGCCACAGGAATGTCATCCTGCCTTCAGGCAAATAGCTTAGCAAACCCCAAACACTAGACTTTCAAAAGCAAATTCATAAGCTACTTTCTGCAATCTACTATATATTAGCAGGCGTGAATTAAACATGCTTATCCCTCCCATTGCTTTGCTGAGGCAACAGTTGTATAAGAACAAAACTACCTAGAGGGTTATGATCTCAAATGTCAGGTAATAAACCTTTCCTGTTCTCAGTAAATTTTTATGTTTATATTTTTAATGATACCCAAACCTAGGATGCTTTGCTTCCTTCAGAATTTTTTAACCCTGCAGGATATATATCTGATGAAAACCAAGCATAAAAAGCATATAATATTTGACTGCACTACTTCATACAGTTAGAGGTAATTCTGGCTTACTAACTGAGACTATCTAAGAACAAAAAAAAAGAGGAAAAGAAAAATAAAAAGGAGTGGCTTTGCTGCAGTTATTCCTGGCTTATGTTGCGTTGAACTAGCCAGCAATAAAGGGGAATCTTCATGCCATTAAGTACAAGAATTTGGATTCTTAGCACTCATTTGTCTGGCCAGGTCTTTCGAACTGATTCTTGAGATGCCAATCTGTTATAAAGGGCACTGCCTGGTGCCTGGTCCAGAAGAGTTGAAATCAGGTTCAACATCTGCTTCGTTGCCCCTTATGAGACTCCATCCTGGAATGCTTCTCCCAAGAAACCCAAAGTGGTGGCTTGTGCAGCAGGAGTTTATGAGTGAGGTATATTATTATGAGGTATATTGCTGCCACTAGAGGGTATGATGTCTCCATCATTTACAGCTGATCAGGCCTCACTCTGTGTAGGTACACTTGGCTTTTTCAGGAGTTTTAAAGCTGAGGAAAAGCTCCTCAGGGAAGCCCAAAGGAACTAAAGGTCTTTTGAATATGAGCACCTAACTTCTGCAGTCTGCTTTGATGATCTCAGCCTGAGACTACTTTTCAGAAAGCTGCAAGTGTAAATGAGAACTGACCAATGGATCTAAAGGGAAAACATAATTCTCACTATTTGTGGGGAAATGTAATTAAAAAATCAATAACCAGAGCTGTTTAGAGGACCGCAAACAGGAGAGGGAAAGCCTAGCCTGTCATCCCAGGCTGAATATGGAGGGCTGATGTAACATGAAGCATAAGCCAAACATCCATTAATCATGTTTCCATGTACTTGGGTGGTAGGATCTCTCAGCAGCCAAAACAAAGGTCCCAAGGCTGAGCAGCAGCCCTGGATAAAAACACAACTGAAGAGATCATTGACTGTTAATTCTGAGGAAGGAAGAGCTCATTTTCACTCTGCTGAGGTAACAAGCTCTGTGCCCGTGCAACAGTCCCATGACAGGGTCCTCAACCAGAGCAGAGGGTAACACAGCTCCAACCAGAGACAAGGGTTGTTCCGTGGCAGCTCTGCTTCCAGAGAACATGGAAGAAAATCTGCATGCTCAGCTTTAGGATTTGTTCTGCCAGGTGACAAATGCATTTTTCTGCTTCCAGCTAATGAGAAATCAGAGCTTTAAGAGAAAAGGTACTTGTGAACTGTTAGGAGGATCCGTACAAGTTATTGTCCTAATCTCTAGCATTTGGGAATAAGATACATCTTTGATTGTCTGTCTCACAGTAGTACCTTACTGTACCGTAGTTTGAGTCCATTGCTGTTCTACATACTGCGTATACAGTGAAGAAAACTTGCAGCCTTAACTATACCTGCAGAAGTTCCTTCTTAACCTCTTATAGAAAGGGGAGAGATATTAGGTTGTCAGACCTCTCTGTTTTGTGGTCTCTTACAGAGAGGTGAAACAATAAAAAATGCTTCTATTGGTAGGTGTTGAATATGAAAAAAGAAGGAGGAGTATTCCTTTAAACAGCAGGAGATACGGACCCTGTGTAAAAGCAAGAGGGTGCTACCTCACCTTTGAAAGCATCAAGATACATACTGCCACACAGTCAGATGCTACGTTTAGGTAACCAGAATGTCTTTCTTTGGCTAACAGTGCCGGAGCCCCTCGCCAAGGCTGTCTGCCTCTCACATCCATCGGAGACCAGGCGCTTCCCTGCACTGCAGGGCTGGGGAGCCAGGGCATTTAGATGGCACCTGAGTGTTAATGTAAAAATGCCAGAGCCAAGTTCCAGATTTGCCACAGTTCAGTCTTTTATTGCGAAGACATCAAGCAGTCTCAGAAGTATTTGCTCTGCTAATCTGGACTACATTTAATGGCTATCAGATAACCCCGCCATGGTGTTTGTTAAGGGGCTTTTGTCCCCAGCCAGTGGAAGAGCAGATGGCCTAGCAGCCAGACTGCCTTCTCGAGAGGGCAATGCCTGAGGAAAGCAGGAACACAGAAATTCTGTGTTAAAAAGGGCTGTGGATGGGTCAGCGTTGCAAGGCGTCCATGACTGAACTCTTCTCCCTCCATCATGCATGTGGAGGGCCAGGGCCAGAAGAACAAATCCCTGATGAGAAGCCAAGCTGATGGGGACTGTGTCTGTGGCTTGCTATAAACCCTCAACCGTGAAAACTCCCAGTACCGCAGCTCACTGGTACAACTGGGAAGGGGGCTAATAGGATTGGGTGTATCAAAAGTGCACCCATCAGCTGTAATGCAGATTCTCTGCTGCCGCTCTTGTGCGAGGAAATAGAGCCAAAACCCGGGTGAACTTTACTAGAGCTAAATTTGGTCCTAAGGGCAAATGTGTTATATATTGATGTTTCCTTCAGGAATGAGGCAGTTAGGGGTTATAAGTGAGAAACACAGAAGGTGTGTGAGCAGGACTAGAAATCCCAGACCAGAGAAACTTCGACCTCTGGAAACAAGGGCTTAACTCAAATCTAGGCCATATGCAGCCTGTGAGTATAGAATTAAATAGAATGTATACCAGGCCCAGTTTCTATTTACTAGCATAATCAAGAGCCCTGCCTGTCTTTCCAGTTTCTAACCAGTCAGAACAGTATCCCCTGTTTGTTTTTTTCCCACAATTCATTCCATTTTCAAAAGTAATTTTAAAAAGAAAAGCAGCCTCTCCTGCTTCCTGAAGATGTGGTTATTTATTTATTTACTATTAAATATTGAAAGCATTGTGTTACTTCTTTTCCCCAAAACACCTGTATACAGGTAAAATAGGGGGATTCTCTGCATAACCCTCCCCATGGATTCCAATGGAAGAAATTAGATGCTCCTGGAACTACACTTACTCTGCCCTACCTAGGATTTTATCTGCTGTGAGTTACCACATATTAGCTGATAAAATGCTGTGAAGACAGAATTAAGTGTTGGTTGACTCATGGATTTAGACATAGCAGCCAGACAAGAAATTTATTCCCTTTGTCCATTTGTAGAAGTCCACTGAACCCAAAGAGGTCAGCTGGATGTAAATAAGGGCATGTTTCCTTTGGCTTAAAACTAAACTCACTTAAGTGGATTGCTTCACAAACACTAAACATAGTCTTCTCTAGAAATCAAGAGATTTGTAATTTTAGTGCATTCTTGAAAAGGAAAACAAAATACCAGAATTGCTCTGGGTAGCCTCTTGCGAACTTCTTCATGTTTTCCAAATGTATCGCTACTTTCAAGAGCTACGATACAATGCTGCTTCTAAGAGGATTGTGTTACAGCACAATTCTTTGCTGTCCTTGTAATCCACGAAGCAACTGAAGTGTGCATTCTGAAAGCTAGAAATACGTAAAAGAACACTCAGAATATTTTTTGCAGTCCAAAAATCGAGAGCACCTAACACTATCCTTGTTTACAGATGTCCCACCCTGAGGAGGTCAAACAGACTTTGGTGGTAATAATTTCTTCTAGCTCCTTGCTAAACTACGATGCTCTCAGTCCTCCAATCTGTAGTGCTGAACAGCTCCAGCATTTGGCTGAATGCAAAAGCTTGATACATGTGTATTCGTAATGCTGAAAACTGGAGTCTCATCACTTAGGCTTTTTTATGGATGTGTGGAACATTTACTGTGAAGCAGAGCTGTGGAGTTATTTTGTCTTTTGCCTCAGAGAGAATTCATCTTTTTTCCTCGGGAAGCATCTTGGAGGATCATTTTCTTTCCCTTTCCTCTCTATGGAGGAAGGAGTGGACTGTAAGTTCCTAGCCCCCTCTCCACTAATCATGGTAGCATGAGTATCTCACTCAGGCTTTGGCTGCCTTGTACAGATCTGAACATATTGCTGTCTGTGTGAATTTATGTCTTGTACTCAGGTTTTGCTGTCCACAAGTGCTATTGCAACTTCTGTAGGCATACATGAATTTGCTCTAAATGAGACAGCTCAAAATGCTACCATTATGGTTACTGCTATGAGTACTAAGCTATTACGGGCTTACCCAGAGCATCAAGAGGTCTTATTCAGCTCCTGTAGAACCAGGTAATGCTGCAGATACATTGTTGTCTAGATCAAAGCTTCTTAATATTCAGGATGCTCTGATATATCTAAAGAGCTGCATCTGTACCTCTGGATTGCACTGTGGACATAGTTTTATTTATTGTACTTCAGTTTTCCCATTTCTTTCACTGTCACTTATGTCATAGTGTGTACTTTCATTTGCACATGAAAATATGCTTATGAACGCTAACTCTTGCTCTGGATATCTCAAATGCAAACATGAGTATTTGCTCTCAAGAATTTGTGCAAACATAGGTGTTGGCATCTCGACACTAAATATATATTTGGTGTGCACGTATTTTTTTATTTGGAGAAATGTGCATAGGGAAAGGTATCAAAACCTTAAGATTAATCATGCCCTGAATTGTCTCTTTCTTTCCATTAGTTACAAACAAGTCTAAAGTGGACAAACCTAAATGTACACTTGTATAGGGACAGAAAAATCCCACCTGATGCATCTGTGCATTAAAAAAGAAAAATCTTACAAACTACACTGGGCTGCTTTATAGAAAATAGTCCTTCCCAGGCACACTTTCCTCAATTTACAGCATTAAAACCTTCAGTGTTAAGTTACATTAACCTGCGTTTCTAGATATAAAGTCTTCCTTTCCACTGAAAGCATGAGAATAAAATTGTCCACCAGCATTTATTTTTATGAAGGCTGGGAGTGTCAGTCACCTGTAGGTCTGGAGGTACAATGCACATTAACGAAAAAGGGAGTTGACATATTTTAGACAGTGATGAAAATGTCATCTTTACACTTCAAGTTAACATTGGAAAGATAAAGAAGATATGAAGTAAAAGGAAAACTTTATACCAAAGGTGTTTTTCAGTGAAATATTCCTGCAGAGAAAGCCTTGCACATTGAAAATTTTCCACTTATAGTTCTAATGAGGCTTCTTAGAACATTTTTACAACTCTTTGTTAAACCAAAAAGAGTAGTTGCTAATGTGTTTTCTTTTTGTATCCCGGTAAAGTATACTTTCCCAAGTTCCCGAGATGGATTCTCTAATAGTAAAAGGAAACAAAGCTTGAAGGCTTTATTTTTCTTCCAGCCTTCATCTTGTTGAGTTTGTGGTTAATTTTCTATTTGTCTTGTGATTCTTAGGTTCCTTCATCTTTTCCTTTAAATTCTCTTTTACTTCTTGAGACTATAATCTAATATACCCAAAAATGCCTTGCAAAAGATTGAGCTTACTAACAGTTCTGTAAAGGAGACAGAAGGACTATAATAACTATTCTGTTCATTGCTTTGGCAAATAAATCTGACAATAAAAGAAATTCAATAACATGAAATTTAGAAATACATCAAAATAAAACCTAATATCACTACGGGGATTACACAAGACTTTAGACATACAGAGGCAAAGTGTGGGGTGTACAGATTTATAACCCTGGGTCAGTTTGTAACTGTTCAGTCTGAAAGGGTTTTTTTGGCTTTTTAATATCCCAGGTATCACCAGACTAGGTCTCCAAACAATCCCTTTTATGTGTGATGAAGGTAGCTAAATACAAAGAGGGCGTGAAACACTGGTGTCAAGGTTATGCTGTAGCAAAAGCCAAAAAATATTTTAAGTTGGGATCTGCCTGCTAAGGCTACTGTACGACAGATCTGAAACTTCTGTCCACACCCACACTCCCATGGCTGTCAGGGTGTTTGCAACATGACTGCCTTCCTAAGAAGAGGTAGTAATAAAAGTGGGGAGGCTTTGAGTCATTGCATGCATCTGTCCCCTGCAGCAGTGTCAGGGAGGCAGTGGGGAGCATGGGGGCACTCAGTCTCTCACAGTGGAGAGTTCGTTTTCACCTAGAAATGTAGGTGGCTGCTACCATGCTGTCCTTCTGTGTTTGTGTTAATGAAGAGGTGCACTAGCACACCAAAAGCATGCCTCCTCTTGACCAGGAATAAGAGGACAAGCACAGCAGGTATTTTTGACCTAGTATTAAAAACTGATTTACCTAGGTTCACCCCTACACTCAGATTCTCAGAGGTATCAAGGTTCCTGAAAGTCCCCCGTTGCAATGCCAAAGCATCCCCACAGGTTTATGTCACAGAAGCCTAAGGAACAGTTAATGTCCGGTATGGGCTCTGTATGACATTTTAGTCAGCAGGAGGAGGTGCTGCAAGCTAAGCAAGAACCCACTTAGTTCAAGTCCTTAAAATAACACTGTGTTGCCCTGATGAACAGCCTCATGCATGCAAGTGGCTGGGAGCAGAGCAGGACTATGTCCCTAGTCCCCAGGTTCCATAGGACTGCAAGTACTGTGCAACCAGCAGGAGGTCTGTCATAGATGGCAACAGCCCCTAAAGCTGCTCTAACCAGTCCTGGTACTGTGAGATTTCCAGCTCCTGATGAGGTGAGCTTTGAAAAGGCACATTTCTGCCCTTTGTTTGACTCCTTGCAAGTATCGGGACCAAAACCATTTTCAAATCCATCCATTATCCCATCCTGCATATGTGTATGTGCTGTGTTCCTCTGGAGGTGCAAAGCCAAAACCTTGTTGATTGTGGCACTGTCCCATGACAAATGAGGTTTGCTTTGCAGCAAAGAATTATCAAAACAATAAAGGAAATTTACATCTATTGCCATCCTCTCTCCCAGAAGAGTGTAATTTCTGTACTCACATTGCCACCCTAAAAGGTTCAGTAATCCCACATTAGATCACCAGTCCAGCCATCCTTATATCCTTTCTCTTTTAGTACCTTGCACTAGGGAGCTCATTTGCAAGAAGCCATTAATTAAATGTTATTGACCAAAGAGGGAGTTCTTTCCTTATGCTTCACTTGGAGGAGAGATTATACTCTAAATCCTGGGGCTTTGTTTTTGCTTCCAGTAACTCCTGGGTGTATTTTCTTTCCCCCATTTCTTCCTGATGTAACTGTAGATGATACTCTTCGTTATGTAAGTGTCCAGTCCCTTTGTTAATCTTGCTAACAGCTTGACTTCAATGCTATCTTGTGACTAACTAATCCCACACTAAATGGCACTGATACCACAAGCCGGCTGCAGTAGTGGCTATGCAGGATGTGCACTTGCATCACTGTCAGGTGAGTACTCCCTCCTCTACTAGCCTGAGGTAAACATTAGCGTAGTACAGAGTTCCTCCATCTGTCAACACGTTCTATTCACTTTAAGTGACCAAAATCCTTGATGCTATATTATATCATTGCTAATCATGGGAATAAAGGATATTTTGAAATCCAGAGTGTTTTCTAGTTCTCTGCTTCCCTCCTTCAGAGTTGAGCAATATCAACACAGGCTCTGCAACAGATTATATTCACCTCTTGTGGTGTCATTTTGATATGCTTAGATCTGCTTGGTTTAGTAATATTTAAAATTTACTCTGGCTCAAAAAATTACAATTTGCTCTCTATTACTTGCCATAAAGTGTAATAAATAATAATAAAAAAGATTGTGCCGACTGTGTTTGGGAAGTTATGGAAAGCTGCTAAGATAACAGGCACAGAAAGTTTTAGAGATCCCCAGGAACCAAAGTTATTCTTCTTGCACTGAGGGCGAAATGCTGAAAAATGATATTGGGTGTAAAGAGTGATTTGTGATGCCAAACACATGAATTCCAGGCGAATGCTTTCCGCTGCATAGCACCTTCTCCTTTATGGGACCCAGCAGTGTTATTGCAGCCTCATTTGTGCTGTTGTTGTTATGGCTGTGTCAGTATTTCCAATGGAAAGCCCTGTTTTCAGGGGTTTAAAAGCTGACGATAAAAAGCCTCAATGGGCAAAAATCTTGGCAACCTTGGTCTCAGTATGGGAGAAAGCCATTGAGTTTTAAGAGGGTTTATTTTCCTCTAAGTTGTAACTCAAATTACTTCATGGGCTTGCCTTAAAGGAAAGTTTCCAGACTATTTGTGTCCTCTTGTGGCCTGGACTAAGGAAGCCTCCTGTTGCTGAACAAGAATAACACCTGTTGCCCAGCGAGGACCTTCATGGATGAGTCTCTGGGGACACTTTTGCCCAGACCTCCCAGCTGTAATACAGTCCTAGCAATTCTTAACTGAGAAGTGGAGAGCAGAAAAAATTCAGGGATAATTCAGCACCCTTTCCCCACGCCCACCCCAATATATTCCTGGTGCCAAATCTAGAGATTTCATATCCTGACCAATTCCTTTCCATCTGCGAAGGCCATAAACCAGGGAGGGATTTTTTCTTTTTCCCAGTACAGAGTTTAATTTCACACTTTGGACCTTCTTATTTATACCACAGCCATTTCACCCTTCTCTGAACACATAAAGGAGCGATTAAGAATGCATAAAGGTGATTGACGCTCGCTTTAAGAGCCCTTTCAACTGTTCAAGTGATATAAAAGAACACAAAGTAATAAGAAACAGAAGCAGCAGTGTGTTAGTAATAAAAAGCATGGAAAAAAAAAATCTCCTAGACTGGGGGGGGGGGTGGGTCTAAATGGTTTGCTTCATGCTTATTCCAACAACCCAGAACAGACCTATCTGCAGTGGTCAGATGCCCCTGGCCTGCTTCCCATGGACAATGAGGAAACAGCTTCTGATCTCAACATAAGCCAGAAAGTGACCGCACGTATGTCATACCATGCCATGGCAGCATTTGCCCTAGGAAAACTTATCAGACATACTCTTGCTACAAGCAGAAAACATTATTTGGTATTTGCCCGTGATGTCCCCTTGGTCAATGGAATTGCAGTTGTGGGTGACTTGCAGTGAACCTTCACCTCACTGTGCACTTTTGCTACAAAGAGGGTTGAAAGACCCAGTCAGGGCTTATGCTTATGGTGCTGCGCAAACAGGACCCTCCAGTTTATCTTCATAACTTACCGACATGACTCTGGATGTCTTGAGAAATCATATCAAAAAAAAAGGAGTGGGAGAGCTTCTACAACACCTTCTGTCACCAACACTTTTTGTGAAGTACATAAAACGCCCCTCTTCCCTTTTCTTTAACATGTATATAAAGTATATGTAACGTATGTATAACGTATATATAACCTACATCTCTGATCACTTTTCTGTTACTCTGTTTTTCCAGGAAGGCTATACCTTTCTTGAGCTGCAGCACTAAAGATGACACATGGTGCGTGAGATCTTGGCATCACAGGTATGATGAAGTGGTGTCTTACACATGAAGGACCTTTGAATTAGTCATACAATGAGATTTATCTTCTCCTGTTGTTGTTACGACTTCGCGTTGTTGATGCTCTGTGTCTCACAGTGATCCCCTTTTTTTGTAGTAGTTCTGCCTAGCAATTATTTCTTGTTTTATATGTATATGTTTGCTTGTTCCTTCTTAATTGTATCACTTTGTGCTTGGCTTTACTGAGATTCAAGATCTTTTGGTTTCTGATCCAGTCCTCCAAAGCACTTGGAACTTCCTTTTTTTCTATGTGATATTCAATTCTTTATGAATCCTCTTAAGTTCTTAGCATTAGTTAATACTTTGTGCAAACAAAGAATTTTTCAGTTCTTAGTCCAAACAAACAAAGCATTTAGCCTTGGACCTAAAAGTGATTTTTCTTTCTTTTTTCTTAGAGAAACAAAAGGAAAAAAATCATTATGAGTCAAAAGAAATATTTTTCTTTTCATTGCAGATGATTGTAAAAAGAATAAAGTACTGGAAATGAAAAGCTTTATTGGATAACACTGAAAAATAACAAGGAAGTGTCACTCTTTCTACCTAACCCACTGCTTAAGCTGCTTACCCAGAACATCAGAGATTTAGATTCAGTGTCTTCTCCCACTGAAAAGTTTCAAATCATCAACTCCCAGAAAAATGACCTGGCCTCCAAACTCTATGCAAGAATTGGACAGCTTTTCAGTCTTCCCTTTGAAGTAACTCTAGTTGTTACAACATGCTTAAGCGATCACCGGCACAGGGACAGAAATCAAGGTATTCCACTTTCCAGGTAAGCATCCTAACTGCAACAGTGAAAGCACTAACCCAGAGGTACTGTTTCTCATGTTGATTGACCTTTTCCGATCTTCTGCAGTGACACCGATTTGTGAACAGCAGCCAGCCAGATGAAGGAACCTCCTTCCATCACCCTAACCAAAACACTCTTCATGTGATGATGCCCCTGGAACAGGAGAAGGGTAAAAGGTCCTTCACATCCAAAAAGTGTGTGTCAATATTGTCATAAAAGCAGATAAACATCCTTGCTCCACTAGAGTTAGTATATCTCACCAGTTTCTTTTGATTAAGATTTTCAGGTAAGTTTTGCCAAAATCACTGCATCATTTTGGGTCAACCCCAAACTCCTTCTTTAGTAAGCAAAATCGTTGAGGCATAGTGCTTCGTGCATGTATCCAGGCCTTGCTGTAATATCCAAAGCACTGGACCTGCCCACAAGCTTCTTCCTTGTCAAACCTCGGGCAGTCGTCTTTGACCCAAGCCATGGTGTTAGGCGTCTCCCGTGCCTGCAGAGACACACCTAGCCTGGAGACTGAGGCACGCTGAGCAGTGCATCTCTGAGCTGTGATGTGCCTGGGGTGACAGAAGCGTGATACAAACTTACTGTGTCGCTGTTCATCTCTGCACTGAAGTCCGGAAGGTTAGTAGAGGGTGAAGTGAACAAAGCTCCATGGACTGCATTCCGTGGGCATGTGCCTGCCCATGAACTCCTACAGACACCTGATGCCTACAAAGAACTCGTGACAGGTAGCAAGAAAAGCTACTACAGGCTGTATTCCGTGTGTGCAAGCCACACAGATACCTCCTTGATTTCTGAGTTGCCTGTCAATAGCCATGAGGCAGCTACTGGTGGCATGTTATAGACTGGTCTAAAGGCTTAGCCCCTCTGGAGTAACTGTCCTTTGCAAGACTAGTTCCCCAAGATTTCTGTTGTTTCTCAACTCTTCCTCGTTCTGTGGCATCTGTCTCTATTCAGGAGGGTTCAAGACTGTCTCCTTCCAAAACTGATAGGAGGGACCTCAATCAGCGTCTACTGGAAATGGCAGAAGGAGAAATCTAGTGGCTCTGGGAAGTCTAGCATGAAGTTATTGTGCCACAAACCTAACAATAAATACGTTTTAGCTGTTTCCACTTTAGGTAATGTTACTCTGAGCTTCCAGAACTCTTTCCCCTGTAGGTAATGTTGCTCTGAGCTTCCAGATGTTGTCAACCAGAACAGTATGTGCTGCTCTGTTCTCAGCTGCCATGTGGTAATGTTTCCACAGTTTAAACCACACTATGATTGAGATGATGAGAGAACATAATACAGAAACAGACATGTTTTGGTCAGAAATTCGTCAGTAACAAATGTTGTACAAGATCTTTGCTGCTAAACTTCTTATCAAATAGTAGAACTCAAGGAAGTCAGTCCTACATGCTAGTGACTGGCTGGGGTGGTGAAGAAAGTGCTGAATCCATCAGCTTGCTGAGATGTAGCTTCTCACTAGAATAGAAGGCTTTGTGCATATTGAGATTGTGGTAAAAGAAACCCTAGACCTCTAGCAAAAATCAGTGTCTGTTAGGCCCCTGCTGAGAGTTAGGCTTGCATGGGGATTACCAAGCTGATTTTCAATTCTTATGTTTGAAGCATAACCCCTGAAGAATATGTTGTTGAAGATGTTCTGATGCCTGGAGCAAATCTCTTTTCAGATGGCAGAACTCCAGAAAGGACTGCAGAAGACTCAGAAGTAATGAAGCACAGTGTGATGAAATTCATAGCACACCGCTACAGCGAGCCATGTCTTATCATGTGGCCTTGAAGACCAGGATTTCACCATAATAGCAGGGTAACAGCAGTCTAAGCAGAAGACCAAAACATGCCTGGGGTTTTATATACACACCTTATTTTTTGCTATATGACACACTGCATATGGTGAATTTTTTGTGTATACCCTTTATGGACTTATGAAAGACTGCCATTTCAGACCACCTTTCTAGCGGTCTAAGAAGGGATTCCCATAGTTAACTTTGGTGCAAAAGAGCAGTCTGTATCTACCAGTCAGGTATCTATAAGCATGAAGTCTTTAATCAATGTTCATCATTATTTGCCTTTGCAAAGCTGCAGGAGCAGCTGTGAAGTATAAAATAGTAGGGACAGTGGAAAAAACATTCCCAACTGGCACTGAATTCTAATTCAGCTTTTCTCTGTAGGATTTTTTTTCAGTACTACAAAGTTGTCAGCATCCTTGATGCGATACATCTAAGAAATGCTTTCTAAAGTGTTCTTCAGTTTTCCTAAAATATTTGAGCATTTCATAAAATTTCATAAAGAGGTTATGGCTCTGTAACTATTCTGTAATGTTAACTTTCCTATGTTCCTTGTACCAAATCGTAACTCATGAGAACAGGATTATAAAGATGTGTTAGCAGGACAATAGAGTATCAGTGAAGAAACGTAAATAGGCCCAATGTCTAGCAAGGCTGCAACAAATCTTAACCTGCTTGACAAAGAGGAACACAAGGCCATTTGGGAAATGAATGATTTGTTCAGAAGAGTCCTCACTTCTCTCCCTCTCCTCAAATCTTTTTCCCGTCTCTTCTCGTCACTCACATGTAATAACTCTCATTTTACTTCCTTACTCTGTTTCGTGGAGCAGAGATAAAGCAATTATGGTCCCGGGAGGTCTTAAGACACTTCCACTAACTCAACTGAGGAATTGCTCTGCAGCTTGCTCGGCTTTGCTCTGCACTGCTGACAGCAGATTTTGAAACATACAAATGAGAGGTCTCACAGTGCTGTGTTATCTGATCTCACTAGTTGCTACTCAGCCAGGAAGCGCAAGTGGAGGACTGCTACCCAGAAGCTAGATGGATCACCATGGACTCCCACTATGAGTTCCAGTGTGCACAAACATGCCATATATCACTGCTAGCAGAAAGAGCAGAGAGGTGGAGGTGGGGAGATGGAGTGGGAGAACCTGGAGAGCATGTGGTGTCCAGCAGCTGCGTGATTTCTCTCTCTGCTCAGGATTATTTGCTTGTGCAATCTGAGTTTACGTGCTCTGTCCCAGGAAAGAGAGGGTTCTGGGTCTGTACTCATGATTTTTATTAGAACTGATGCTTTTGTAAACAATTTTGGAAACATTCTGGGCACAATTTTGTCCTTGTCACACACATAGAAGCAGACTTTTCTTCCCTATTTTTCCTTCATTTTTGTATCTTATTCTCTTCTGCTCTACTCCTGCATCTTCCATCTTTCCTCTTTTTCTCTGTTCCAAGAACAGAATGTGGGTGCCTCAGATGAACAATAGGTGCTTTAGCACTAGTGGAGCACTTTCTCGATATACCATTTGAATTGTTTTCAAATACGTGAATCTGGGATATACCTCTGTTCTTCAGGGTACTGAGCATCTAATCATCTTGTGCACTGCTGCCAGTTAGGAGGATAAGTTGACGTGTTTAAACAGCACAGTGTAAAATGTTTCTTCCCTCCATCCCTCTGATCAGAGCAACTTCAAAACAATCATTTGTTTCTTCTCCTTATTAAAGGTAGTGATACCAGGGCATCTCACAGCTGTAATGAATGAGAGAAAAGTGGACTGCAATTAACTGTGTGCTGCTTTGAATTACCATGGTCACAACTCAGCACAACACTGTCCAGTTTTTAAAATAGCTTTCTTAAAGCCTAATAATAGTGACTGTATCTCATTTTTCTTAAAAATAAAATATATAGAAGCCCTAATATGCATAAACTTTGGCAGATTGATGTGAACAGGGAAATTCTCAAGTAGTATATGTGAGCAGATGTGCAGATAATTGAAGTTTAGAGCTGTATTTTAACAGGTTTCAGTGAGACTGTGCTAGGACTGGGGAAAAGAAATCATAAGCGAATCGAGACCACTATCCTGAAAGCCACACAGGTGGATTTTTCACTGTCACGAGTGAGAGCTTTCTATGCTCAGAGCAAGGATTCTGTAGTCTGTTCATGCAGGACACGTTGATGTCATGGTGGGCAACACATAGGTGTAAAGCAAGGGGAAAGACAGGAGTTTTTTTCTCTCTCTGTGACTCTTCTTCTGGGTCATTTGCTTTGTGGCTTGAAAGTAGAAGAACATTCCACTATCAAGAAGTTTCAGTTTAGCCAGAGTCTCCCCTTGATGTGGAACAACATCACTTTGATATTTACACAGGTGGCAAAATCTTTGGAGTCAGTTCTGTAACCACTGAAATCAAAGCCAAGCATCCCACTGGCTTTAGGTAGCAAAGTATAGGTCCTTTACCCTTGCAAAGACCTTTGTTGTACTTTAAATCTTCTAAATATCCAGACATACTTTTGGTTGCTAAAATAAAAAAGCATCATGACATTTGTTTATGAGTCTGCAGCCTTAAGCAAGGTCTGGATTGACTTCTTGACTCAGTGGGGGCAGCAGTATTTCACCAAACAGAAATACTTTAAACAGACTTTCAACTTAAAATGCTAACACTTTTATTTTACATTTTAATGTTTCACTAACGCTGAATTAAAATGGAGTCCCAGTTGTAATGTGCAATATCTAAATCAATACCACATGATTAGTGTAATGAAAATGAATATTAAATGATACAGTAGCAATGGGACTCATGAAACAAGACAGGGTTTTGAAGGGAATAAAGCCTTTGGTGTCCATTAACTCATGCCTGACTAATGCTGAATTATGATCAAATGTCTGGAAAATACTTGTGAGAGCTCCACTAATGCCCACAAAATGTATACTAATTAATGCTATTATGATAAATGCTGAAAGAATTCATTATGGCTCAGGACTTCTAATAGATAGTTACCCATAAACTTCATCTCAGCAAACTCTGACATTATCACAACCACAGTGATGACTGTTACTTCCACAAAGATGCAGTTTAAAACCTCCTGCTAACCGTGACTAAACTCTTTAACTAAAGTCTACCATTGGCTGATCTTCCTGTTTGACATGTTTCTACTGGAGCTTTCTACCATAACTCGGAATCAACATCTTGCCTTGCTTTGAGCAACAAAACCTCAGTTGCGCAGCGTAAATTACACAACATGCTTAACAGTCAGTGCAGCCTCTGAGTCCATGTGGTCTCAACAATGAATACATGCTTATGTGCTTGGGGCAACTGGAGGAGCACAGAGATGAATATGGTTTCAGTCTGTCCAGTCTCATAGTAAACAAAAGTTTTGCTTCATTTTCTGCAGAAGAAAACTACTTTGATCCAGATTCTGCTATCAGATACCAGATGCGTGGCTTTTTTAAGGCTGTTCCTGTTGTCTTCCACATATATTTTGCTATAGCTAATAGTGGGACCTAGACCAATGCCTTCAATATATATCTAGAATCTGGTTTATATTCTCTGAATGCAAAATAACATATATTCTATCAAAATAATGACTATTCAAATATTTCCCTGAAAAATTAACCCCGTGAAAAAGTTAAATATAATTGATATTTCAAACAAGAGGACCGTTTACAACTTACCCAGGTAAATGATTAAAGATATACTCAAGCAGGGGCTAATTTACAAGGTAGGAGGACTATATACATTTAAATTAAATCGTTGCAATTTTGTGAGGATTACAGATACTCTTTGCAGTTCCCGTTACCTTAATTTTGATTAGAGCTGTTCTCTGAACTTTAGCATATATACTCCTAATTTACAGAAAATAAGTGGAAGGAAAAAGAGGTCATCAGGGAAGTCTGCTTTGGTTTGATCAGTGACCATCCTAACCACATGATGATGCTGTTCCTGTGACTACTGAAATGCAGTAATTCTGTGAGAAACTACCATTAAACCAAGACCTTATACTGGGAATTACCATGCCTGCAGGTGAAGTCTTTCAGAGAGCTGAAGGCTTGAACTGCTTTCTGGGTGATAAACCTTTAGTCCAAAGAGTTGTGTTGCTGTGATTTAACCCCAATAGGCAGCTAAGCACCACACAGACTCTTATTCACTCCCCCAGCTGTGGGATGGAGGAGAGAATTGGAAGGGTAGAAGTGCAAGATCATGTGGGTTAGGATAAACACAGTTTAATAGGTAAAGCAAAAACTGCATGCACAAGCAACACGAAATAAGGAATTCATGCAGCACTTCCCATCAGCAGGCAGGTGTTCAGCCATCTCCAGGAAAGCAGGGCTCCGTCACATGTAACGGCTACTTGGGAAGACAAATCCCATAACTCCAAACATCCCCCCTTCCTCCTTCTTCCCTGCAGTTTTATTGCTGATCATGATGTGATACGGTATGGGATATCCCTTTGGTCAGTTTGCCTAAGCTGTTCAAGCTGTGTTCCCTCCCAAATTCTTGTGCACCCCCAGCCTACTCAATGGTGGGGCAGCGTGAGGAGCAGGAAAGGCCTTGATGCTGTGCAAGCATCAGCAGTAACAAAAACAATGACGTGTTATCAACACTGTTTTAATTTCATATCCAAAACATAGCCCCATACAAGCTACTATGAAGAAAATTAACTCTATCCCAGCCAAAACCTGTACAGTGTTCAGAAGTTTGTTTGCAATGCACAGGGAACAGTAACTGAGACGAGGGAAATGGTCCTGCAGGATGCCGTGTGTCTGTGTTCAAATCCTTGTAAGAATCTTGGCTCTTACCCAAAATATATGTCCAGCCAGGACTACATTTTTAGAGCGTATGCTTTGCTGGACTTGGGCTTGAATTAAATTGAGCGAACTCCATGCTATGTGTGTTCTTCTAAACAGGACTGCATTCATGCATGCTTACATGTTTCCTAAATCAAGGCCTTTAAACATATAATGGTGAGTTTTTGCATCACTCAAAACCTTCCTCTCTATTTAGCCTTCGTATTTATTAATTTAAAATTATTTACTGAAGTAACAAGTATCATCTGCAAATCAGAACAAATATATACCAAGATTATTTTCTGTGTAGCCAGTAGATAGAAATGAACAACAGCAGGTCCGTAAATTGTTTGTATGTCTGTTAATTTACATATTTTTAATAGATTATGGTCCTCATTTTCCTATACATTGCTTATGTCACTTATAAGTGAAATTAATATAATAAAAAAAATACTGATTTGCTAAGCTTTTCCAGAACTGAATAAAAAATAGATGCTACAATTTGATATGCTGTGGAAAAAAAATTGCAATGGGTCAGATACCTCCCTGTTGTGTGCTGGACATTAACTTGGTTGCATGCAACAGATTAAGAAGGTAATAAAATGTGCTGCTGCTCTGAAAACCTGTTATGTAAAATGGCATCTTCTTACACAGATCGATCCCCCATTCTGAACAGGCAGAATCAAAACTGCTGACCTCAATGTCCAAGTAATTTTTTTTACTGCTTATTTTCCAAAGTACAAATCTGAGATTGTAACTGAAGAAAGTGCTTCTGCGTATGGTTGAAATCAACATGTTTAGATGGCAACGTAAGCTGAATTAATTATGTGCTGAAGCACTGACTCTGACAAAGGTATTTGCCTGGACAGAGTTAGGAAAAGCAGCTAATTTCTGTTCCATCCAATAATTTAAGTGGATGAGGAAGCAGATCTTATTTTTTCCTGCAGAAAAAGAAAAAAGAAAAAGAATCCTTCCTCAAGACAGTTACAACACCACCACTTCTTTGTTACAGCTTTCTTTTTTCTCATTTTTTAACTGCTCAAGAGATCACATTAAATCAGTGGAAATGAAAATTAGCCTTCTTGCAATTAGACTTAATTTTCAGGAAATGAAAAGACTATGTTCTTATCTGAAAAACATAAAACAGCATTTAAATTTTAACATATGCTACAAACAGGCATCCATGATTCAGATCCGATATGAATTTTTTCCCCTGCACTACAGCCTCTGCATTGTGATACTGTTGCAGCACTGAGACAAATCTTGATGCAAGAACTTATAGGGGAGGAAGGTGATTTTATTATGAAATAAAATGGAAATAAACCCCATTTCACTCATTTGCACTCAGACTGTCAGACCCTCATGGTCTCCAGCACCAAGGCATGTGTATCTATGTAGTCAGTCCTGTAGTCTGGCCCCAAGACTCTTGTGTCCAGTAGTCTTCGCAGTGACACAGAGGACAAAGAATGACTGTTGTTGAGTCCTTTCCGTATCTCTGAGGTTCTTCTTAGCTTGGATGCCATATGCCACTTCGGGATCTCCCTTTTTTGTAGTCTCTAGGACCTGACAGTGACTGTCATCTTCTGCCTCTGCATCCTGTCCCACCTCTGTGAGATATTATGATATATTCATTGTTCTGTGGAATTCCTGAGACTCTCAAATAGCTCTTCTCTCTCCTGCTCCTCTGGTCTTGTGATGCTTCTACAACCGTACAGTCCCATCATCCTTGTCATCTCTATTCTAGATAATCATTATCCGTTATACTTCTCTATGCCTAAACTTTCCTTAAATATTTGAGGAAACATTAAATAATTAATTAGTTTTATACATCTTTATAGTTAAATTTTCTTCCCTTTTTAATATGTAGTCCAAGCTAGGACTTGTTTCAAGCAGAAACATCAAAAGACCCTTTTTCACAAAGGCAAACCTTTCTTTTTACCTCAAGGTATGCTTGCTTGATCTTTTGTGTGTATCCATAGGTACACATGTGTGCAAGCACTCACCTGAAAATGAGCAAACCAAATCAGTGCTTCCAGAGAGCAATCAGGCCTGTAGATTTAATTGTCAGGCTTTGGTTAGTCCAGACTAATAAGTGACATCTCCAGCTGCACTCACTACAAACCTGACTCATTTTTTAAATTAGTAATCTACTGGAGTCAAAAGATGGCTCTTCACAGTTGGGCTATTCTTTGCCACATCTCACTTTAATGTGCATCCACATAGATTATACTTTACGTTTTGCATGTCTGGATGCTACAGTCAGGTCAGTAGTCCTGTTACCTGTGAAATTGCTGACAGTCTTAGTAACAGCCTCACTGAAAATTCAGGCATGTGTTGTCAAAGTTTATCTGAATCTGGAAATTATTTTCAAATGAAATACAGATACTCCAGAAGAAGACAAACTTTTGTACAGAATTCCTTCTACTCTGCACAATGCAACTTTGCATTCAGAGGTTAACTACAAACTCAAGGTAGCTTTCTTCTGGTCAGATCTTCACAGTTACTTCAGCACATGCTAAAACATACGTAGGAGTTTGGTTAGCCTGTGCTGACACTCACGTTGCAAAAACTGCAGGCTACAGACGGCAAGTTAGTGACATTTCAGTTAGCCAAGATATGTCAACATGAATCCCAGCCATCTCCTATGCTCTTCCCCTCATGGTATTGTAGATACATGTTACAACAAAGGCTTGATTTCTGCCAAGCTTGATTTTCACAACACCAAAATCATTTAGGCAGTCAAAATGCAAACAACTCCAAGTTATCACCTCGGTCTCAGGTAGTCCCCTACCTGATTAATAGAGATTGGGAGAGTATTTTGGGGCAGTATCACTTGATCTTTGCTCGATTCTGAGCTGTTTTCCATGGAATGTGCTATTGACCTTCCCCAGGGACAGGATACTGAGCTAGCTAGACTTCTGTCCTGGACTTCTACTGTTCTTGAATTAAAATTTAAATTACAGCCAAACCATCCATATTCAAGACCTGAAGTTATGCATAAACAACATCATAATTCACACAAACTTATCTTTATCTCTTTGTTACTATTAGACAAGCCAAGCATTCAATTCTTCGAAATCTTCTGGTCAGACTCAGAACTGCAGCTCCACGTGGCTGACTGTCCTCCTTCAGAGCTGCCAATTGCAGCTCCTCTGCTGGAAGCGAAGAGGCAGGAACAGGGGCAGGATTAGTCCCATTGGGTTTTAGCTATCTGAAAATTAGATGTCTGGCTCAAGCTAATCATGTGGGGCTTGCTCCAGGCAATGTATAAGCACCTCTAGGGGGTGATTCATCTCTCTCATCCGAGAGATTAAATTAAGCGAGGACAGCTAAATGTAGGTAAAATCAATCTTGTTCTCAGTTTTACCTGCTCCTGTCTTTCTTTCCCCTCAAGTTTTATTCCCACACTGATTACGTTCTAAACAACTAGATAATAATGTATAACAAGTTCAATAAACCTTGTTATATAAACCAACTGTTTTTTAGATTCTTCTGAGTCTGCCAAGGTATAACAAACAAATGTTTCACATAGCTCTGTTTCCCAGAGTCTGAAGGAGACAGAAACAGATATTTTGAGGCAAAATCTTTTGGGATCAATGGAGACTTTTTTGTCCCAATGAGAAAAAAAAAATCACAATATTAATTTCAAGGGTTTTATTTTCCTTTATTTTGTTCAGATTCCAGCCCAATCTTTTTCACTTTTTGTAAAGGAATGTGTCATTTTCTGTTACAAGATCATTTATATTATTACAAACTAATAACAAATGTTAAGAAGATGAAGCATCAAGAGTTTTCAGAAGGAAAATGGCCTTATGCATCTGAGATTCCATTTTCTTCAGAATCACAGGACCTGGGAAATTCTGAATTGTTTGTTTGCTTTCATGTCACTCTGGAAAGGAAGTCATTTTGATATTCAAAAAAACAATATTCTTCCACAGCTGGCCTCACTTGCAATTTCTTCCAGAGGACTCTGACCAGTTATGAATGAGTAAGAACTGTTTCCAGACTGTCCATGAGTAACATCTACTCATTTCCTAGAGCCAAATGCAGGCTTATATCTCTGGGCAACGATTTCTGAATTAGATTTAATTGTTTTAGCAGAAAATGTCCCCTAATACTACCAACAGCACCTGTAAGAAAGCGTGCAAATCTATCTAGGATGCTTCCTGAATCGGGGCCTTCATCTGCGTTATAATTTCATTCATCTGTAAATGCTGATAATATTTACATTGACCTCACAGAGGTGTTGCAAGGTTCACTTCATTAAAATTTGCCAAATGTCAGGTCCTTGGAAGCAAGATGAGATGGAATTATATTATTTTTAGTATTCAGAAATTCACTTTTTAACCTGTCAAAACAGATGCGTTGTGCTTTTCTCTGTGCCCTCCAGGCCGCTGTACGCTGGTGAATCATGAGCAGAAATTAGTTCCAGACTTTGCCTGCAGACATGGTAAGGATTGCATCAGACCTCATGGAAATAACAATGTGTTCTCAAGACCTGCTGGAGTCCTTCTGAATCTGAAGGCTGTGTTGAACAACTTCATATCTGATTCTGCAGCTTTTCAAAACATTGTGCTGTTTGAAAAGTCTTCCATTGGAATTGACAGCTGTTTAACACACTGAAATTTTGCTTTATTTTCTGCAGACTGCTGATTTTTCAATCATTTTCCTATGTTTAGAATCAGTAGTTTTCAAAACTGTAGTGGCACAGTTTTCAAATGAAAGAAGTAGAATCAACAATAAAAGAAAATAAAAACAACCAACCAAACGGAAGACAGCCTTGCCTTGAAAAACTAAAACTAAAGCCAAAAAGGTGAAAGTGCTAAGACTTTAAAGAATCTGGAAGGGGAAAAAAGCATAAAGAGAGGATAGGGAAGATGATTTATTTAAGCTTCTGTTTTTTTTCCTAATTATGTTTTAAGAATGCTTCATTTTAATTGCAAACATGGTTCAGTGATTTAGCTTACAGACCTCAAAAATTAGAATTCAACCACATGCAAAAGCTGTTCCTTCCAGTATCTTTTTCTCTGGTACTTTAGCACTGCTGCAGCCACGTTTCAACTCTGCCTGTGCTACCAAAAACGGGAATGTTATGGAAAAAATGCCTGCAAATATTGATATTTCCTTTGCTGTATCATGCAGGCCCGGTACGAAAAATGCCACATTACCAGTCACTTGCTGTGCTGGCCACACTGCAGAGACGCAGTGCTATTCTACGCTCTGTATAGAAATCCTGCGGACTCCATTGCTTAAAGCTGTCAGTACTTCTAGCTCAGGAATACCCTGTGCTGGAGGTTGCCAGGATAACATGATGTGAAAAAACATCACTGTATTCTTGGCCACTTCTTATACTCTTTGTCCCAGCATCCACTGGCCTCTGCCAGAGGCATGTTAATAGGTTGGATGATCTGACCCAGTCCGCTCTCAGCTGCACAGCACCAGAAGTGGGAACACTGCGGTAGGGATGAGCGAAGTTCAGACCTGGTACATGACCATCACACTTCCAGGATCACTTTGTTCTTCGATGCCAGTCGGTGCCGCTGTGTGGTATTGCGCTGACAGAGCAGCTCGCTCGGAGCTAAGTTGGTGATTTCAAGTCTAGAGCTGCACAATATTGAAGGTGCGCATGGGTCCGTGCAAGCACCATTACGCTGACACTACGGACTGCCAACGTGGCATGCAAACACAGAGTTATCATGGAACAGAACAAATCAAGCATTTCAGGTAAAAAGAGATAATGGAGACATGGTTCAAAGTGAATCATCTCATACGCGCTGCTAAAATGTTGCTAATAAAATGTGATGACAGTTTCAGCGTTAATACTGTGTGCATTATCTCTGTGATCAGCAGAATGTTTATTTTAAAGAAGGGTGTTTATTCCTTCCATTGCCTGTCCTAGTCATTCAAGACTGAACAAAAGATCATTTGTGTAGCGTAGAGCTAGGCTTAATCTTACAAAGGGCTAAACATTCTTGCAGCAGTGGACTTAATCACATGCTTAATTTTAAGCATGTCAATAGCCCCAGTGAAATTGGCAAGACTAATTATGTCCTCAGAGTTAAGCATGTGCTTAAGTGCACTTTTGGATTACAGCCAGAATACTCAGCACCTTGCAAGGCTGCTATTCCAGTGACTGAATTTTGTTTTGGAAGAATTTATATTCAAAGAAAACGAAACAACAAAAAAACCTCCTTGCATCTTTCTGTATTATCAACTTGGATCCAGGCCAAAAACTTTACCATTCCCACCAGCACATGCAGCTGTTCTCTGAGAAAAGGGTGTAATTCCAACCCTTGGATAAAAGTGTACATTTCAGTGTGTTCGCCATAAGCAGAAGTTTGCCATTTTTCACAGTAAAAGCAGCTTCTCCTGGTCAGTGGTAGTTTCCTTGTCTCCAGTGAAAATGGCCTCAATTTCCTATGGAATGTTTACAGGCAGGAACAGGAAACAGTTTCGTTTTATTACAAACACAGAGTGTATTTCCCATTTCATCGAGCCCGAGAAGCATGCCTTTCAAGCCTGCAGGCTGATCTGTGGTCAGGAGAACACTGAGGACAAGCTTTCAGGTACTGCAAGACTTATGTCTCAACAAGCTTAACAGAGGGATTCCAAGAAGCAGCTTGTATCTCCAGGGAAGGGGGTGCAGGAAGGTGTTACGAAGTAAAGTGCCACTGCAGGAAGAGAACTTACTGAAACAACATTGGGTCCTCTTACAAATGCAGTGAAAGATGTTCCTCGGTCTAGGGACTACTCTTTGCTTGGTGACAGCTCCCAGCTTCTGCAGCACAACATGACTGACCCTCTGTACTCTTTGCGTCTACTGCCCATGTAAGTGAAGAATCAGCCTCACAGAACAGGAGTTCTTTCTGCAGGCATAGACCATTTTGCAGTGAAAAACAGGGTAATATAAAGTGGACATAGTTTAAATGAGATTCAAGCCCATTGACTGCTCTTGTATGAACTTTACCACAGTACTCCAACACATTTTTCTCAAGTTATGTCCCTTGAGCCTGAACAGACTTCCTGATATTCCTCTGTTTAACTGTGTATGGACTTCGCGACAGCAGAGAGCAAAAGTAGTATTTGCTACCATTAAGATGAGCCAGAGTAGAAGCCACTCTATTTCCAGTAATCCATGTGCTGAGACACATCACTGGGGAACTGTGATTCCCCACTGCACAGCTTTCCTTCTCCTCCACAATGAATCTGACCAGTTACTGCTCTGTTGTCTTTTTTCTTTCAATCAAGTACTCATTTTTCCCTACTGAACACCAAAATTTTTTCTCAGATTGAATCTCAGCCTTTTTCCTGCTGCTTGATGCTGCCTGCTCCCATCCACCTCTGGAATTAAATGCATCCCAGTAATCAATTTCTCATAGAAGAAATAAAATAACTGCTCTTGTGGAGAGGAAACGGGAGGGGGGAGGGAAGCAGGAAAGGAGTAAGCCCCTTAGCTTTGAGGTCTGTAGCCGCCAGTGCTTTCCTAGCAATGCCCTCCCAGCTTGCCAGAACCTGTCAGTCTAGCCTTCCTATTATCAGTTCCACTTTGAATTTCAGCTGGAATGCACACGTTTGTTGATTTCCCATTTGCTGTTTGGCGAGGTTAATGAGGAGCAGCTGCAATACCTGTCCTAACTCCTTCATCTCTCCTTCTCCCCCCCATCCCCCTCTTTTGAAACCAGTCACAAATGTACAGCTGCTCTGGCTTGGAGACCCTACGCAGAGCTTCCATGCACTGTTTGTTAAACAGATCTTCAATTAGCTCTAAAATCCCCAGGTTTAGCTCTGGAAACACTCAGTTTAGCAGCTGGGTTTTCAGTTCAGTCACCTATCAACTGTGCTAACTTTTAAACCCCAATCTTTCTCTAACTTTCAGCACTGAAGGAGGGTCTCGCTTTCTACATCCACCTTTGCACGAGAGTGCACAAGGTGACATTTTCTGCTTTCTAAGAGGCCAAAAGACTATTTTGTTATAACATGTTCAGTCCTGCTTTTAATACTTGCCACCTCCAGGTTCGAGTGACTTCGGAATCCACCCCTATCCATCATCTATCCAAGTCATTATATTAGGCTCATCACAGTGGTACGGGAGAAATGAGGTCACTTTCCTGGAAGGATAGTAACTGGTAATTTATTTAATAAAAAAGAATAATCTGTAAGCACAGCAAACTGCAGAATGGAGTGGGATAGCGTGAGTGCCTCCCTCTGCTTGCTAAATATTCTATTTCACTTTAAATGTCAGTGATTACTCTTTTCCCCCAGGAAATCCCTTTTGCTCATTTGCTCATTTATTGCTTGGATGTGACAAGACTAAAAGGAAAATCTGAGGCTCATGTTTGTATACCGCTGTGTTCAAGATTTTACTGTGTTTTAATGTGTTGCTATGTCCAAGCATAGGTCCTCTCCAGCCCCATGTAAACAGGTCTAATCATTTAAATATGGAGCACAAATTCAAGCAGTCTGGGAAAAACAAGACTTTGGCAGTGTAAAATGTTACAGAAGGTCGAGTGTAAAAGGTGAAGCAGTAAGGTAGCAAAGGTAAACTTGCTGTAAGATAGCACTCTTTCAGCTATTTACTTACACAAAGCCACACTGGCAAATATTTTATTTTGCCATTAAAAAGAAAAAAGCCTAAAATAGTTTCTACAGCCTGCAATCTTGTTTATCTAAGTTTCACGGGCTTTCTAGGCATTCTAACACTGCTAATGATGTTTCCTGCAAACTTTAAGGCTTAATGGTTCCTCTGTCGTATTCAGCAGTAGAAGGGTGCATAGTAATCTGCAAATTTTTGAAGGAACAGAAAGCTGAAACTGTGCTTTGCTGCAATGAATATTTTTTTCTAAGAGTCAACATGCTCCCTTCCTCTGCACAGTTCAATGACTGTGTCCTCGTGCTAAGCAGGGGGAAACACTGGCTGTTCCTGGACAGCAGATCCACACAGCATTCGAATGCCATGAAATATCTGAAACATTCAAAGTTTATTAAAAAGAATATGAGAGTCATCATGAGAAATGTCTGTTTACTTCCCACTGGAAGAATCTGAGACTGTTCTGAGGAAGTAGCACTTAATAACAGTGCAACATTTTTGCAGTCACTGTGACAGGAACTCAGTTTTTCTTGAGAAATTGCATAGTCTGGAAAACTATCGGTGCAGTGAGAGACGATATATCTTTTCCTGTTCATAAAATTATGCTTTTTGGTATGGCAGAACTGCTATATCACAGGGATATTTTAAGAACAGAAGGGATCTTTTAACAATTATAGTGCGGAAAATCGATCATCTAATTCATTATGGGAAGGGCAATAGTAAATGGTGTCAAAATTTTTAGAACTCTAAACCAAAGTATCTTCCATGGGGAAACTTTCTTTCTTTCATCCCTTTCTTTATCAGTTAAATATAGCCTTGAACACTGCAAAATTGTTGATTACATAAAAACCTAAACATGCTTGTAACAGCATATTGTCATCTTCATGTCTAGAGAGTAATGCAGTATACTGATGCACCTGGATTCAAGATTAACATCTCTGATGAATTCCAATAAAATTCTGGTGGCTTGCAGAAAGTTTGCAGACAGAAATAGAGGCCACCCTTGCTGTGTAAACTGTGGTATGAATTAGTTATTAAGTGCTATTGAAAATATTTATCAATCTTTGTAATTTGGACACTTTTGTTTTTGTAGTATCTGAGTACTTTACGTTTTTGTATTTCTTCTCTATATTTCTCTTCACAGTACCTCAATTTTCAACATGAGAAATTAAAACAGAATGCAGCTTCCCTTTACAAAGAGCTTGGAGGCTACCATGGTCAGCATTGCAGGATCTTCTAGGCAGGTGCATTAAGTCTTGCAAGTGAGAGCCACAATGATCTTCTGTCACCTAGATCCTCTAGTCAATATATCTAAAAGGATTTTGGTGCTGTGGTGTGAGATCACGTCATTTCAAAGCCAATTCACTTGGGTGGGAAGCCATCTAAACTAGCGTAGAAGGAAAAGCACCGGAAAGGAGTAAAGTGTAAGTCACATCCAAGCACAGCTGACATTAGTGATGGAGAAGGTGCTTGCTTTCCTGCCCTGAGCCTTCTAGAGAACAATAGGTACAAAAATGCAGCCGCTTTTGCTTGAAGACTTTGCACAGAGTCTTTTAATTCAAGCCTGATGATGGGCTACTCTTTCCTGTGAAAGGACAGCTGGAGGATGAGTATGCAGTTACAGGGGTACCTTGTATCTCTTTGTATACAGTAACCCCTGCCTGAGGGGTTTCGGACTCCATCCTTAATCACCAGTCTACAAACTAACTGTTGGGAAGTGAAGGGGCATTCAAGACTCTCTTGCAGTAGCTGTTCCACTCTGGTTCATGGGTCTAGAGGAAAGGAGATGAAACAAAGTTGAGTCTTTCCAATAGGCTATGAGTTGCTTGGGAAAGGAGAATTCTCAGTTCCCCCGCTAGCTGATAGGCTTCTCCTTTTACATTTTATATAATGTAAAACATAATCTGTAAACAGAGAAACAAGTAAAATGTCATACTCTGCATATGTATATATCTCTCAGAGCTCAGTGAATCTTAGTTCTTTGCTAGAGACTGACATATCGTTAACAAGATTGTTTTCCTTGTACTTGAAAAGTTATATACAGCTGGATGATTAAGAGGCTCTGCTGGGAAGTTGCAGATAAGGGTCAAATACTGTAGGACAATGAAATTTGACTGCTATTTTCCACATCTGGGGGGAAGCTCTAAAGCACTCAGGTCCTGAACTGAAACAGAACTAACAAAATGTATTTTGCTGTATAATGCTATGGCTACACTTCATCACTACAGTGATTTCAACTCTTCCCACACTGCTGTTGCCTTGCAAAGCATTTTTGAACTATTTTGGTACATGCAAATAACATCCTTTACTTTGAGATATGAACTGGAAAAATTTTAGTGGGATAAATGGATTAGGACTCTCCAAATCTGATTAGAACAACTACTAGTTCTTTTTCTGGATTAGAAAATGAGTCATCTTTTTCGCTGGATGATCGAGTTGAGATTTAAAACCCTGGCTCATGTTAGAGAAATCTGACATGAGGCCAACATTTTTCCTCACCAAAACTGGAGCACACAGGAAAATAACAAGTATTTAGCAGCTTGCGAGTAAATAAACCAAAACAATCATGTCTAGCAATATAATGTATTAGAAAGCCTGGAAAAGGTAATCTCTTTTAATTACAGACTGTGAAACATCACCGCTTTGTAGTTGTAAATAAGGGTGACACTTGCCCTTGAGTCTGAAGGAATATGGCATCTGCAGAAAGCATTTTAAGTATCTATTTATGTTATTTATCTCGTTAATTCTCGGGCTTGGTTCCTGTTCTCTTATTTTTTTACCAAGTTTTCACTATCTCTGCCAGCCTCTGCACAACTTCTCAGAGACAATGAGGAGTGGCTTGTAATAAACATATAATCTTAGAGTTGATGTGAATGTGTGTACAGATGTGTGTGTATCCACATAATCTATCACACTTCGTAGTTCTGAATCTCACTTTCCTATTTCCTGAGTAAGATTAGGGCATTTGTAGGCACTGCAGTAGGAAAGCATTGAGAATTGTGCAAGACAAGGGAAGCTTTAGCTATTGTAATTTATTCATGCAGTAAGGCTGTCATTAACCACTGTCAGAAGATTTAATTTCAAGAGTTGTTATTATTATGTGTCAGGAAAACATTGGTGATGGGGATATCATTAAGTTTTTCTACTCAGTTGCTGAAAGGAATTTGGTCTGTTAGTGGCCAAAGAACTAAAAATTAGTATCTCAGGAAATGAATTGGATATGATTATTAATCTGTTAGGCAACAGAAGAAATCCATCTCCCATTGATTCTGGGGCATCTATAAAAGGACTTTTGCTGTTCTAAGTAGTGGTGAACAATAACCATTTGAATTGTTCACTATATTGATTGCCAGATTAATATATGATACTGCCATCTTGGTGAACTGGCATGATCTCACACCACAACTCTACAGTTCAAAAAAGTATTCCAGAAAGTGGAGGAAGGCTCAAGGTGAAATCAGAATCCCACGGCAGAAAATCAGAAAAAATGGTAAAATGTGGCCATCAAAGACGTGCTTTTGTAACTCAAGAAAAGCAACTGAAAGAAAGAACCTTATCTTATTTTTTAGAAAACAAAACAAAACAACTTTTACTTTGTAATTAAGAACTTAGGCAATTTGGCTGTGTAGCTAGACCAATCAAGAACAGAGGTACACCTCTTCATACAAAGAAAAAGATGACTGAAGACTTTAATAGAAAGTCGTAGAAGTGGGAAGACCAGTGGAAGGTAGGGAAGGACCAGAAGGAAGGACAACATGCCTGCCTACGCATTTTCAACATTGACAAAATGTCTGGTGTTATTTTCCAAACCTCATTAAAAGCGAGAATTTCCCAATGTGCTAACAGAGACCACATCTTTCAGTCTGTAATGGCTTATCTTAGATTTAAGCTACATTGCTGTATATTGATTTGTTGACTCTAATCAGGATGTTCTTCTAAGCAATTAAATCTTGTCTGAATGCGTAGGAGGTGCTGCTTGCCTCTACTAATCCTTAGATTTCAATCATTATTGACATACAATATTCAACCACTACTAGGCAGAATGTGCCGTGACTGTGCATTGTAATGGACACTCTGTCCACCATAAGATATATTCACTCCCACACAAACTTATATTTGTGTAGTCTCCTGTCTTGAATCATACCCTGGAGGAACCTTTCCCTCTGCTGACTGCGGAGGGAACCTGCACTGACTAGTCCCTGATTCTAGAGCTCAGTTTGATGTTAGTCACGCCTCTTCTTTTCATCCCTAATGAGACTACCCGGAGCAAGTCCACATGGACAGTGATGAGGGGCAATCTTTTGTTGCTTTGGCTTCTGCACCTCAGAGAGAATATTATCGTTTACGTCTCCAAGGCACCAACAGAACATCAGTACCTTCCCTGGCCAGAGGAAAGGGAGAGAGAAACTGTGACTCAAATGTGCATCTGAGTCACAGTCCTCACAGTAAACATCAGGGTGGTGCCGCTTTCACCATGCTCCTCTCTCAGAGCTGCACTTGTGCTCACAGACACGCTTGCTCCCTGTCTGCACGAGCCTCTTCCCATGAGGGACTGAAGTACCCGCCCTTGTGTACCAGTTTTAAAATTTGGACCACATTCTCTAAGACATGGTATAAATGTACAATCATTTCTTTCAAAGGAAAAAAAAAGTGTACCCAATAAACCCTTCTAAGATATCCAGGTCAGCCCTTAAGCTGAGTCCAGCTAGACTTCAGACACTAAACAAACATTTCTGCGTGTCCAATAATCGTCTTTCGAGTTGGAAGGAGAATACCACAGAGGAATTTTATTTAAAATTGACAGAAAATCCGAGAATGACGCAGAGCTGGAGGTTTCCCAGACTGTTTTTCCCCTTTCTCAGGTCAGAAGCAGAAAGTGAAATAGCGATATTCTTAGACACCGAATAAAGTCCAAAACAAGTGGTCAGGATACAGGCAGTGGTCATCCTCACACCTTCTGCAATGACCTGTACTACAGCTAAAACAGCTTTCACAGTAACTAACTACAAGAACTCTTACAATTTCCCATAGGATGTTATATTATTTTCAAGCTGAGTAAAGTTAAAAGACATTTAAAAGGTATAGGCCAGGCATGAAGGACACTTACACTGCCTTAAAAATTGCACTGTTTCTGCAGTAGAGTTATGAGCTAAGCTGGGAAGGACTCGGACTTGGATCAGACCCATTGAGGCTCGAATTATATTTAGTTGAAGAAGAAGTTCCCATCTGCCACTGATCTCAAGACATTCAGAACCCTGTGCAGAGGCATTTACCTCCAGCTTCTCTAGAGCCAAAGCAGCCCTAAGACCCAGGAGTAAATCTGGGCTTTGTATGAAGATTTAGAAGGGTGGTAGAAGTAATAATTATTTGAAGGCCTGAGGCAATTTGAAAGAATGTTGTGGTTCTAGTGGAGTTTGAGGTGCTTCTATAGGAAATGGATTTATTTCTGCCTCAGAAGACATCTGTGTGTGTGTTCTGAGATTTTAACAGAAAAAGCAAAACACTTTCGTACATGCATCTTTAGCAGATGTTTTCTCTGTTTTCATTGAGACATCCTTTAGAAATTTAGATGAATTTTTCTAGTTAGTCAGCTGTTACCGTATACCCAGAGTGAAGTTTTTATTCTCTCACATTTTGTAATAGTCTTGAGCTAACATAAATGAGGAAGTAAATTTAAAATAGAAATTCTGCTAAGACACCAGAGGTTATGTATGATATGTGAAAAAATGCTGTGCTGAACTGAAATTGTTCTTTTCTTTGAACTATTTTTTTTTTTAATTTCTGGTGTTGTTGCTGATGTTATTTAAAAGAAAAGAAAAGAAGAGAGGAAAGCTCAGGTTTATAAGAATCAGTCTGCTGCATCATCATCTTCAGAATCATTATGGTCGACTTTTCATTTATACAGTGCAACCACATTTATAGGTAGGTAATCCATGAAATGTGTATTTATTCAGCTGTGCCCCCTTTTTTTTGGAGCAATGCAAGTTCAGATACTGGTAAGAATATGTATTCTGAAAAAGGAGTAAAAACAGAATGGATCCATGTTTGGGCCATTTGGACCCAATAGAAAGTGTATTGAAAATGGGACTGCCAACATGCTGGATTTCCAGAGGCATCTGAAGACAATTTTTTAAGCACCTGAGGGATGATATGAAATGTTCATCCTACTGAAAGCAAGTGCAACAGCCCATCAGCCACGCTGGAAGTCTTGCTGGTGCACAGGAGATGCACAGAAATACCGGTGTTGGCTTTGAGTGTGCTGCCTCGTGTAGATGTCACCAGGGGAGGGGAGACTGGCTCAGTCCCACAAGCAGTGTGCCAGCAGCAGAGCAGCACAGTGCCATACCCGTGGCACTCGTCTCACCACGGGGTTTATTGGAGTGGGGTGCTGCCCTGCTGACACAGCGACCTTGCTCCAGCTCTGGATGCCCTTTAGCCAGAGGCTGTTAGGGGTCTCTGCAGGACACTCAGCAGGAGGTGGAGACAAGACCCTGGTGCTGCGCAGGATTGTCGCTGACGTGTATCACATCAATTTAGGCCATATAAGGATTAGGTTTGGGATAACCTTTTGAAAAACAGGACGCTTGTCAAGCAACTGGTGATTCAAGACAAGACATGTGGGGGGTGGGAGGGTGGCCAGACCTAGGAAGTCTGCATCAGATCACATTTGTATCCCTCCTAGTTCAATGTCCTATTTCTGACTGCAGGCAGTGCCAGTTATTTCAAAAGAAATTCAGCTGTAGACTATTGCAATTTATCCCCAGGGAAAGCCTAGTTTTATATTTATGGCTTGTGTCTTGAACAGAAGATTTATATCTATTTGAAAAAAAGCTTGATAAACATTTAGGTTTTTGGACAGGACACTCTCCAGTCCCTGGGGAGAAGCATTCTGAAAAGCCCTGGAAGGGGTGATAGGGGCCTCAGACAGACTGCTTTAACACTCAAGCCTCGGGAGTATGGGAGAAGCTTATGGAAGAGCAAAGTCACTTCAGGCTTTGCAGGCTTAGGCTAGAAACAGGATAGCTTCCAGGGAGATGTGAAGTTCACATCTTCTGCCATGTTAAAGCAAAGTTTATTTTTCAGACATTTGCTCCACTCTGAAACAGAGGACTGATAACCACCTCAGTTCCCACTCATATGAGGTGCTCTGCTCTTCCCAGTGAACACCCAGCAAATGCCAGCAAGTTTGATTCACTAGTCCATTCCTCTCTGCCCTGCCAAACCCCATCTGTCCCTGTAAAGCAGCAGAGTCCAGCTTAATTCTCAGCTGGATGAAAGGTGATATGCCTCAGATGAATCCTCTAAACCTTCTTCCTCCTTCAGAAGCACTCAGCTAACTAAAGATTTACTAGACTGTCAGGGGAAAACAAGGCATTCAGGAGACCCTCCTGATCCCATCCTCAATCTCATTAACTTTCTGCTTTCCCAAGTGCCCTGGTGGCTGCGTGTTAACGAAGAGCTGTAATTGGTAAATGAAATTGATTACACAACTGTTTGAATGAGGCAAATTGTCCATCTCTAGAGAAAAGGTATAATTTTCTACTGCACATAAATCAAATGCAGGTCTCTTAAAAGCACTAGGTAAGTAGAGAGCATTTCAAATTGACTACAAAGTGCTGGACAAAGCATTTGGCAGAAGGAAGGGCAGGGACAAAAATGACCTTAGTAGCTCCCTTCTGCCTCCAGTTTCTGTGATTCTATGAATTTTAATTCTATGCTGTACAGCTTAATTACCACTTGCAAAGAGCTGCAGAAAATGGATAGCCATTTTCTACTGTAGGCAGATCTTTTCTGTCATCTCTTAGCGGTGAGGGTGCTGATGTAACGGCTTAATTGTTTCTACAGAAATGTGGACATAAAATTGATTCGTGTCTGTCCGAAGGGCTGAACATTAGGGCATCACAGCTGTAAAAAGCTGTCAGAGGTAGTCCTAAAAAACCCCAAACTCCTCTTCAGTAAAACAATCTGAATCCTGCCATATTGCAAGACTACTCAATATCTTGTCCTTTAATCATCCTAGTATCTTCGTATGTCTGGTTTTGAATTGCTGCAGAATAAAGGAATCAAATGGGAATCCATTACTTTATCCACTTACTCCACCTTACTCCATCTATAATAGCTATTTCAGTAATGCCTAGCTTTGCCTTTTCCTTCTCAGTTGGAGGAGAAATGTGTTTCGAGGCTATTATTGTAAACCGGGAATATTTTCCTTTCCTTGTGAAATGCCCTTCCAGCAGCATTAGTGTCACAGCTTCCACTCTCTACTACCTTTAAAGAGGTCCTCCAAGCCCAGTATCACTTTTGTTCTGAACATTCTTCATATCATGCAGTTGTTCCTGAAGCTGTAATGACAGTATAGAGACAAGGTCTCAGTGTCTGGACACATAAATTCCTAAACTATTAGCCTGTATATTCATGAGTTCACATACTTTACAGTTTATTGTCTGTGTATCCCTTATCCTTTCTGTTTGCTGCATCATAATTTTGGGGTTTTTTTGGTCATTTTTATTGGTTTCAGAATTTCAGATGCTACTCTTTGCAGATGTGGCTTTTTGCTATTGCATATGTGGTGAACATCCACCTTGTCCATTCTAGTGCTTCAGTCTTGGTGCATTCTAGCATGCAAACTTGATGTAGTCCATCGGTCGAACTTTCATTCCTAGGCCAGCCAACGTTCCTCTTATAAGTGATAGATTTCTTGACTGAACATTTCTTGTGCATAAATACACATCCTGTTCATGGTTCTCATGCCACATCTGGGCAGTTTCATCTCATAAATTCTCTGTTATTGCAAGAATTAAGGAACTGGTGGTACCTTTGATCTTCCCATGGCAAGTCATACTTTGGGGGTTTGGTCTGTCCTGCTTGTCAGATAAAAGATTACTCTGTGAAATGAGATGAGTAGTGCTTGGTGACGGATGTTTAGGGTGCTATGTTATTTCATTCCCACTAAACTAAAAGTCTATCGCCTGTAGCAGCTGTGAGATGGGTTTTACAGCCCAGATGATATCCCTAATTATTATATTTTTATTTCCAAGTGGAGATATTATGGATTATCATTATGATTAACCTGTGCTTAGAAATAGTTTCTTATATTATGCTTCTGTTGATAATTTTTTTCTTGTTTGCATTGCACTGATTTGTTTACGTAGTGTCTTATTTGTTACAAAACCTAAAATTATCCTGAAGTTCCTTTATCTTCCAAGGTTTCTAAAAATACACAAGGATGGCAGGTGTCTAAGTTTTTCGTCAGTATTAGGAGTTTAACTCCATTTGATGAGCCTAATAGAAATGATTAATTCAGCACGATTCGTTAGTCCATAAAGATAACTACCCCAACATTCATTATAACATGAATTTAGACAAGAGGATTAGGACCTTAAGTGGCTCAGATTAGCTCACAGGAAGATAGAGTGAATAGTTTTTACAAGGAGGCAACAAATAATCAATTGTGTTCAAACGCTCTCACTTCTGCTGGCCTGATTTATTCCAACTCCGTGCACCAGAAAGGAAAGCACTATGTTCTGTGAATGTGCTGAATAATGAACTCTCCCTAAAAACCTGTCATAACAGATAAATAAACACTTCATCTATGGGAAGGCAGCAGCAGAAAGGTGTTGAGACTTGCCTAAAGCCACCCAGGGTGTTAGTGTCAGAGACCAGATTAGCATTTTGCAAGTCAGTCGTCAGCAGTCTCACTGGAGTTAGTATCTGGGAGTTACTCTCAAAGAAACTTGGCAAGCTTTGCCACTGCTCCTACCATTGGCACTGAGGTAGGAGCTGAGGACAGGTACGTATGGGATAAAGATTCTGCCACAGCTTCCTTTCCCCGTAGTGTCCCTGTATGTGAAGACGGAAAGGATCTGGCAGAAAGGTGCAGAACCTTCAGGCAGAAGCTGTGACATGCATTCTGTGAGAGCATGAAGGAAGTTGTGATGGGTGGGGAATATGGTTTGCTGAAAAATCACTGTGAGCAGGGAGGTGACCCTGCCGTGTGTTACTGCCACCATCCAGTTGTTTTGTTTCACTTTTTTTGTCAGAAAATGGATCTCCAGGGTCTATCTTAAAGAGGCAAAACTTGCCAAGTGTCAGTCTCTCTTATTCTGTTTTGGACAGGATTCTGAATCGTACTGGTCTAAGAAGTGCTCTGGAGCTAACTAATGACCATGATATCAAACTTACCAATACAGTTCCTATCTCTGATTCCTGTACTTGTGACTTCTATAACCTAGTTGCCCTTCAGGAAGACCCACTGACTAAGGCTTGTTGAATTGGTTACTCAGATAATTCTCTCTAACAGGAGGGAACCAGGCCAATTGACTCTGGTTTTTCTAGTTATTCTTTAAGGATTGTGTGCCAAAAGAAATAAAGAAGCTAAGGATTTTTTAAACTGAGGACCACATTCACACACCTTCACACACATATACCATATGCTTCCTAGAATACCTGAAGAGAGTTACGAATAAAGTGTAGGGGGATAAAGCAAAAATTCAAGAGTTCCCTCCTTTGTAATTCTTATAACTCTTCACAAACTGTGAATTTTGATCAGTATCTTCAAGAAAAAAGGCAAAGTTTCCTTTTCTGTTCCCTCTCCAGCATTTGGTAACAGTTCAGCACTTGTAGCTGAAGAACACGTGCTATTTTCAAAGCCTATTTCAGCATCATTTTTCTCCCTACACCGCAACAGTTTGTTTTCACCAGCTCCTTTGATGGATGATTGGGCAAGGATGGACAGCAACAGTTAACATAACTAGTGGCATTACCCACTGTCACACTAGCATAGCTTGAAGTTCATGGGGCACCATTCCAGACACAGGACATTCAGACCTGCCAGTTTCATGCTGCTCAATGAATTATTTAGTTCTTAGTAATTGCAACATCTAAACAAACCTTCCCTAATCCAAGTGGCATTCATAGCTGGACACAGACCTATTCCCCCAGCTGCACAATTCCTACAAAAGCACTGTTTAAAACTAATGGGTCAAAGTCATTCTCAGTGTAATTCCCCTGAAATTGATGGTTTTAATCAATCTGAAATTCAGTAAGTGGTGCCTAAACCCTTTCCATCTGTGGGCATCAAAGCCTGTGATGTGGTACAGTGAACGGGAAATAGAGGCAGCAACGAGAGTGTAAAAGAGCAGAAAGTCAAAATGAGGAAAATCTGCTGATCAGCATTCTTTTTTTGTGGTCCAGGAGTGTTTGTCACACATATATTACACATATATATTGTAATTGCATATATACAACACAGTTATACTGTGGCACATAAACATTTGGTGGAATTTTTGCTTCATTTCAAAGGTTTCCAAAATGCAAACCTGGCAAGTATTACAGATATGTCAGGCAGATTGGGAGCCACCTTAGTTTTCAAAATCATTGCAAATGCCTTTGTAAAACAGGTACTTTTTTTGACTAGATTAAATCAAGAGCCGTAACAGAGGTGTAGAAATACTAGATAATCAGACCACATTTCAAATAACAAATGTTTTGTTACCTCTGCTCCAGCACCTATGCTCATTGATAATACTTAGTTTGTTGGAAACTAAGTGCATTTTAGTCTGATGGTACCTAGTCTGTGCACTGATACGATGGGCACATGCAAAAGAAAAACGAAGCTGTTTCAACCACTAAAACACTGCTCCAGTGAGAAAAACAAGTGGAGCTCTAGAGAGTGTTGAGATTTGTGATTCCTGCCCAGGGACTGTCATAACATAAGCAGCAAGAGACCCCAGGAGGACGGTGGGGACTAAGGGGAGATGGTGGGGACTTAGAGGGTGCTTTTTCTCAGAGTTGTTCCTCATGTGAGACCGAGAAATCTCAGCAGCAATTCTCTGATGAGATGATAGAACCACTGATCACTTATGATCACTAAAAATCTACAGCCAGCTTTCAGAAGACTGCAGCTGGCAAAGAGATTTAGGATTTCAGTATAGTTAAGTACATTCTACCTGCTTAGATCACACTGCATTTTCAGTATTTTTGAGCATTATATTTCTGTAATTTACTGGGCATTAATTTTAGGAACAATATGGAGAGCTACGCAGTGACAGATGACCATCAGTTGTCCCTTGCAAGTCACAGATAATGTTTGTACCTACAGCTGGGCAAATACTGCAGGATATATTAAAAATTATATTTTGATTGACCATTGTAGGAGCAATTGTCAGTTCTTAGACAGAAAGAAAGAAACAAATATATATTTGTTCAGATATATGTTAGATGGCTGCTCATATTGTTCTTTTGAAACTCACAAAAGTTTTCATTGTCCAATCAGGCAAATTAAGTGCCCTGTTGCACAATGGAAAAAAAGACAACACCAAACCCTTAGATGTAGTTTTAAATATAGAATTTGCTGACAAGTAGATGAATAAAAAAAAAGATCTCAGTGTATTTATTGAACAATTATGAGCAAAAAAGAGAACCATAAGTCGCCACAAGATTTGCAAACTTCTTTCCAAGCATGATCTTGCTCTGCTTGTACAGACTGTAGGGATCCTATGGGATCAAAAATATTACGTAAGTCTGAGGATTTGAATTAGAATTAAAATCCTATGTCTTTTTGCTTCAAGTGCTGTAATGTCTCAGTGACAGCACTAAGTAGAAAATCCGCCTCACACAAAGACTCCAAGGGCCCTCCCACAACAATGTCACATAGAAACACAGCATTATTTCTCACCCCTGTGTTTGCTGTCTGGAATCTTGCCACAGGGAACTGGGTAGACTTGTCATTGCCTTAGTTGTGACCTTGGTAACGAAAGTCGTTGCTATCACATATATGCTCAGTCCTACCAATCAATCAACTGAACTGGCAGCATGCAGGCTACTAGACCAGTTTGGAGTTCCAAGCCTACACAGCTGCTTCACTGGATTTTTTTTCACTCTGTTCATGAAATGATCATAAAATTCACCTCATTCAGAGCTTTCCTGTGCTGGATACTTGGTTAAGCAGTTTAAGCTAAGTCGTGTCATTACATTACACTTTGTGCTCAATGAACCAGGAACAAACGTGAGCAGCTGCGTGTAGGTCTACCTCGGGGCTGATCATTCTCTAGAAGATTTGTAAAGTCAGATGAAGAACTGTGGCATGAACTATTTTCTTCTTTTGTAGACCTCTGGTTTTATGTAATCTACAGTGGAACACCAAGCAAAGTGTCGCCGTTTAGAGCAGGGTGCCTCGTCTGGGATTAGCATGTGGCCAGCGGCTGCCAGGCACCAAAACAAGGACACAAAAATGAGTCCTGGATGGAATCCCTACCAGCAGAAACAGGAAAATGGTGCCTTTGAGCCAAATACAACTTTGCATTCAAAACCTACACATGGGTCAGTGTTTCACTTGGGACTCCTCTGCTTTGGAGAAATGGAAGCAAAGTCCCAAGTCTACATACTCTGGAGTGCTGCCTTTTTCCAACTTACATTATTTTTTAGCTTTGGCTTGTATCTTCAAGGCTGTTATGTACAGCATCATGGACTGTTCCCTCTGGATATTTGAAAGCGAAGTAGTTAACTGTGTACGTAGGTTGGTAGTAGATAGGCAGATAAGTCGACACAGTAATCAAGATGTGCTTGAGAAAATAGGGAAGGAGAAGAATAAAAACAGCCAAGGACACGACTCAGAGACAGGTGAGCAAACCACTCAGTTTCCAGAGAATGTAGATCTCTGCCAAGTGTCTGCTTAAATGCTTGGTCCCATAATCTAGTCCTGCCTTTATAAGAGTTTGCCGTAAGGAAAACTTTCTATCATCCAACTGCCTTATTCCTTCTAGTGTTTTATTTTGCTGCTCCAGTCAAAATCATTATTTATTTAAACGTGGTAAAGCTAACAAGCCTTTTCATGAAATGTTAGAGGTCAAGTACACTCCCCATTTTATTTAGTATAGATTTCTTTATTTCATTTAAAAGAACAATAGCAAAACCGCAAAATGAAACCAAATATTACCAAGCACTGAAAACAAAAGGATGCTTATGGGATTGAAATGCTGGAAAAAAACCCTACATTTTATTTCCCAAAGCATTCAGAAAAGCACATTTGATCTTCTTTCATTCTTTGGTGTCTGATATTTCAGCCATCTGTCCTGGGCGTAATTCTGTGTGGTTCTACCAGCAAATCTGGGGTCTGTTCCTGATTGTACTGCTTACCTACTGTGTGACGTGGATTAAAGCACATATCCTTGTTGTGCTTAAAGACACCTGAATTTAAATGGTAGCAGAGTTGTACTTAAGCATATAGCTTGATGCCAAAAGTCTTACAGATAAGCAGTCTCCTTCTACACATAGTACCCAGATGGGAGATTCAGTCGATCCACTTTGTCCCAGTTGCAATTTTTGGGGGGTGGTGAAAATGCGAGATATGCTCTGGGATTGTCCAATGCAAGTTACTCTGCGACCACTCTTAGATGTTGGAGCAAGAGCTTCCTGGACTATGAGCATCACTTCTGTGGATTCTCCATCAGAGAAGTTCCCACTCCTCCTGTGCATGTAAGGCAGAAGGCAGCCCCAGTGACACCAAGCTCCTTACAGTATCAAAGTTACTCTGAGATATTCTGCTCACTAATTCTTGCTTCCTCCATCCTCAATGCCTAAGCTCAGACCTGCACTTGAAGTGCTTTTTCAGGAGTTGCTTTGCCTTAACCTTCCTCATTTCCAGATTGTAAATATTATTCTTGGGTGTCTCCTTAATATTTCTAATTCCAGATTTATCATCTTACACTTTCAAGGATTTGTTTTAAACAATAATTCTAAATAAAATAAAAAATACAGACCCCATAAGAAGGAAATAAAGAGAAATCCAACCTCTCACACCACTAATTCTTGCCCTTTTCTAGTTTTGTGCTTTGTAAGATCTCTCTCATGTCTGGACTCTGTGTCCTGTCTTGTATTTTGTCCACTCTAAGTCTAAATATGGCATATTTGTTTGCTTGAATTTTGTCATGCTAATATTTTTAGTAATGCTTTTTAATTTAATTTTTATCTTTTTACAGCCCCCAGTTCTGGAATGTCCTTTGGAACTATTTCCATGGGAAGGACTGCTGGACTGTGTTCTCTCGCATCACAAACCTCTAGCAGACATAGCTACTCCATAAATCAATAAAACATATAAACAAGATGAAATATCTTTTGCTATTTACTGTTAATTAGCATGATTTACCTTGTTTGATGTTCTATAGTTTTAATTTGTAATGACTTATATGCATTCCTATACCTGATGTATTCAAGGCAGGGACATTTATCAGTTTTCCATTTTGTAATTTTTAATAAAAAGACAGCAATTCATAAACTTCCATATTTCAAATGTTAAAATACCTTTATTTAGAAAAACATACTTTTATGCTTTTTAACAGAGTATATCTTTAAGAAATAGAAGCATTTTATTTATCCAGCATGTTCCTTTATAGTTAGCCCTAGAGGCAATGGGAACATTAAATGGAAGGTGTTAAATCTAAGTCAATTTCAGTAGTTTGCTGGGTGAACATTTATCTTATATACACAGAATCAAGAATCATCCAAACTTTTTGGAGTTACTAATAAGGTGGAATTATTCAGCATTTTGAGAGTCAGAACTGTGAACTGAACTGTTTCTACATCCTTGCTTGGGTCCTGTTTGGCATGCACCATTGGAGGAAGCAGGTTTAAATTTCCCTTGGAGGGGTAAGCTTAAATAATCAGGAAAGATGAACTGTGTGTGGATAAATCACAGTGGAGAGATACTAGAGAACATCAGGGAGAACAAGCCATAGAGAGAAGAATAATAGAGAAGGGTTTGTCTGGGCCAGTAAAACAAAGACAAAGAGAGATTGTAATTACTGCCTAGAAATATAAGAGGAGGTAGAAGGCCTGTAGGGAGAGAAGAGGTATCTGAGCAAAGGGACAGAAGAATAAATGAAATTTAAGAGGCACTGAGGGTACTGAAACTGTATTGTTAAAGTATGTTTTTAACTATTTAAGCACTTAAGCTTTTAATCCTATTTCCAGTAAAGAAAAGTAGCTATGAAAAGTGAATAATTTTTGGACTGGACCATGGACAATTTACGTAGAGTATTATATGTAACACAGTTGCTCATGATAGCAGAGGACTGGGCTGTTGGGCCAACATTTCTACAGACTCAGTGTCTCAAAAAGCTCATAGATAATGATGAGATTAGATGGGGAGCTGAGTGAAGAAACACCTGAGGAGTCAGATCAGAAGTTAACAGCCTGCTCCTTCTCTCTTGTGTGCAAGAGTTTCCCATTTAGACATTTCTGCGAAAAAAAGGAGGAAAAAGATCTCTCAGTCAGCCTAGTAATCATAAATTTAGACCCAGAGGACAAATAGCTTCACCTTAGTATTCTACTCTAAAAATATCTTAGTGTGCCACTGCTATTTTCCAGTACCCTCAGTGCCACGTTCATGGTCAAACAGTGTTTGTTTAATTTTTGCTTGCCAGTTCTGCTGTGTGTCAACTCTGAGTGTGCATACGGTCAGGACGAGAAAGACCCTAGGGCTGGAGTAGCCAATAGCAAAAGAAAGTCAAAATTATCAAGCAAGGGGGTATCAACTACTGACCTAGGATACTGGCGCACACCAGGAGTTATCTTGTAATAAGTACCGAGTCTGGAAACAAGCTTTCTTATGGGAAAGGAGTTGCCTGCAAAGGAATGTTGACAATAGCGACGGAGGCAGTTGTCAGATTATTTCCAGGAAGAAGGATAAAAGGCACACAAAGATAGCAGGTCCATAGGCAAAGATGAGGAGAAAAAGGACATTAACACATTTTGTTAATGCTCTAAGAAGTTATATTATAATTTTTGATAACCCAATTTCCTAAGGAAAAGAAATGTAATAGTATATGTTAGGAGCTCCTGAATCTGGCAGCCCAGAAAAGGCAAAGCTGTCACAACTCTGTGTCTCCAAGTCCAGGCAGTAATAAGGCTAAGCATGTATTTCCATTAGACACATGTATGCATATATATGCATGATACATATACATGCACATACACACACATACACATGCACACATATACGTGTACACACATATACTGATGGCTGACCACACAGATCAACACAGATGACATCCATGCAAGTATAAACAGCATCAATGGCTTTATGAACTCATCACCTTACCAGAAGTCTGCTGGAAATACAAAGGAGACAAATCAGTCTCTGAGGTTCCTGGAGTGTGTGGAAGATAACTTGCTGACACAGCTGGTGAGTAACTGAACTAGGGAAGATGCCCTGCTGGACCTGCTGCTTGTGAACAGAGAAGGACTTGTCGGTGATGTAACGGTTAGCGGCCGTCTTGGGCAAGGTAGTCATGAAATGATAGAGTTTTCAATTCTCAGAGAAGTAGGGAGCGGGGTTAGCAGAACTGCCACCTCAGACATCTGGAGGGCAGACTTGGACCTGTTTAGGGGCCTGGTTGACATAATCCCTTTAGAGGCAGTCCTGAAGGGCAAAGAAGTCCAGGAAGGCTGGACATTCTTCAAGAAGGAAATCTTAAAGGCACTAGAGGAGTCTGTCCCCATGTGCTGAAAGAAGAGCTGGTGGGGAAGAAGACTGGCCTGGCTGAACAGAGAGTTTTAGCTGGAACTCAGGAAAAAAATGAGAGTTTATGACCTTTGGAAGAAGGGGCAGGCAGCTCAGGAGGGCTACACAGATGTCGTGAGGTTATGCAGGGAGAAAATTGGAAGGGCCAAAATCCGACTAGAACTTAGTCTGGCTACTGTGATAAAATATATTTCTATAAATACGTTAACATTAAAAGGAGGGCTCAGGAGAATCTCAATGCTTTGTCAGATGTGAAGGGAAACATAGTGACAAAAGGTGAGGAAAACTGAGGTACTTAATGCCATCTTTACCTCAGTCTTCAATGGCAAGACCAATTGTTCTTTGGGTACCTACCCCGCTGAGCTGGAAGACAGAAATGGGGAGCAGGATCAAGCACTGGAACACGCTGGTCAGGGAAGTGGTTGAGTCATCATCCCTGGAGAGATTTAGAAGACATGTAGACATGGTGTTTAGGGACATGGTTTAGTGGTGGATTTGGCAGTCTGAGGTTAATGGTTGGACCCAATGATCTTAAAGCTCTCTTCCAGCCTGAATGACTCTATGATTCTATGGTCCTGCTCACTTCTCTGGCTGACCAGGATGAAAGCCTATTAGTGGAAAGTATATACATGTATCCCTATGGTAGCTGGCCCTAGACACCCAGTCTACCCTGTAGCTGGCCCCTGGATCCCCAGCTTTTCCCACTTACTAGCATCTGGGCAAGCAAAGCCCCAAGACCTGCAGCCCCGCTCCAGCTGTTGGTACTCAGACCTAGACACACATATACGCACATGCAGGCACACTACATGCTGCTCCAGTAACTGGCCGCAGATAATCTGTATGTCCAGTAGCTGGCCCTTGGATCCCCGTGTCTTCCAGCTGCATCATGTACAGGCACACACACACACACAACATGTCTCTCTGTGAGCTTATCCAGACCTAGTAGCTGGCCTCCCCTGGAGCCATCTCTCAGACTCTCTGGTCTCTTCAGTACCCTGCCCAGACTTGTGATCACTCCAATACGTGCCCTGACATACACTCACAAAATAGGTACACTCTTCACTTTCTCCAGTTACCAGCACCAGAGACAAATGAGACCCTGTGTCTTGTGGTGTCCTCTCCAGTGGCTGGCACTTAGCCCTCCACACACACATGTGCACACAAAATAGAGAGCCCCTTACTCAGGAAAATAGTCAGGAACAGACTTTACTAAGAAGACAGGACAGAGTGTGGTGACCAGGGACAGGGCACGGCCAGACAAGTGTGTTCACCAGCAACTTGTTTACATGTGACAGCTGCTTTTATAAGCTTTTCTATCAGTCTTCCCACATTAGTGACCAAAGATCCCAAACTACCTTGATCCTTCCTTTTCTAAGACCTTGATTTCTACCCATCCCAAAAATGCTCTTCCTGGCATCTCATGATGAGTCCCATACCGCTCTAATCCCCTCAGTCTATAAGGTGACCAGAAAGAAGATCAACATTTACTCATCTGGTGGGTCCCACCTCCAGATAATGTGGCTGATTGTCCCCCTGCAACAGCTCTGGGAGAAGCTGGGTCAGGGTGCACCACTGGCTCTGCTCAGGTTTTGGGGGTTCTCCACACATTGTTCTTCATCTGTGGCCTGCGTGTCTATGACTCTAAGTCATTCTTTGTTCATCCGCTTTTCCTTTCTGCCCTTTCACCTTCCCCTCCAAACACAAATCTTTTAAACCGAAGATTAAATCTCAACCATATTTTTCAGACGACCAGAGATCTCAAAAGTGCCAAGTGCTGAAACATTTTGTAAAAAAGAGCTGTTGGAGAGCAGGAAGAGACCTTGTTAGTTCTTCACTCAGGGGAAGGGTGGAGCATGAGTCCAGACTTTGTTAGCTACAAGAAAATCCACAGCAGGGATCAACCTTCAGATACAAACTGATGGGAAAGTGGACTGGGTTAATGTCACTAAAAATAGAGTGATTTTGAGCAACAGTTAGAGGATACTTGACAGACTGGAACATTGCGTGCTGTATGTATCAAGTTAGGAGCTCTGGAGTCAATATTGCCACAGTAAGAAGCTTTTTTCCTTACAACTAGAAATAAGAAACATGAACATATATAATGTGATGAATAGCTCAGTGACTGGGAGTCTCATTGGTTGGGAAGCCCGTGATTGCAGCAAGAAAAGCAAAAAAAGCTGTAACTATAAATGAGATAAACAAATTTTTTTGTGTGTGTAATAATATTAAAGTCAACCTAGGTAGATCTGATAAAAATATTGGACCCTGAAAGCAAACTAGTAACTTAGTCTGACAACACGTTGCATGTGGGCTTCAATATCACATGATAAGAGACCCAACAGCATAGCTTTTACTTTATTTGAATCCGTATAAAACAAGTATTGCTTTTAGATCTTAAATTATGAAATAGTCAGTCTAGTACTTCAGTCTCCCTTTCACTTTGTGTAAAATTATACCTATGTGTATTTCTGTATTAATTGATAAGTATTAAAATGTACTCTTTTAACTTATGTACCATCTATGCACTTCCTTATTTGTTCCATTCACACTTGTTTGGAAAGTTTGATGGGCCTAGTACAGAATGGTAAGGTATTGGGTTCTTGTTATGCTGTGATTCTTCCTGCAGAAGCAAGATTTGCACAGCAAGAAGGATTACAGTTAACAGAGGCATTTAAAATTGAATTCAGGAAGGGTGTGTACAGGTATGCTTTTATGAATTTGATTTCAACGGGACAAGTTTATGTGCAGGATTATATAGGATTCAAAGCAGTACTTGTATATCCCCGTATTTCAGTGTTACAAAACTCCCGCAGATCACTTCCTACCACTCAGCTCTGATAAAAACAGCAAAATATGGTTGGAATGTAGCAGAAGAGAAGAGTTCTTTTTAAAAGCTGCTTGCTATAGGTTAAGTGGTAGAACAGTGGCTTTTCATTTATTTCTTTGTAGATCTGCAGTGAAGAAATCCAGAGAAGGATATAGATATAGCAACAAACAGAATAAATAGATGAGACTTCTTGGTCTAATGATACTTTGCATTAATTAAAAAAAAAAATACGGAGTAGTTTGTCCAGATCCTTATCCAAAAATTTTTTTGTTTAAGTAGTTTCCACAGTAATTGGCTATTGCAAACACCCTGAGTCTTATAGGGCTGGCATGATGGGCCTGCCCTTAATTTATAAAAATAAATCACAACTTAGATGTTGTTTTGCAGTTCCGTGTAGGGAACTGATAACCAGCTGGAGAATGTTAACACTATGGTAGTTTACTCTTTTTTCTCATACAGTGTCAATGAAATCTGTTTTCAAGGTTGACCAAAACCCCAAGACAACATCACAACATCAAGACTGGTTAGCACAAGCTAATACTTTAGGCCTTCATTGTTTCCAGTGTGGAAAACGGCTTTTGGTGAATGGTACATCACAGAACTCATCAGATTACATACACACACAGATGCCATATAGTTGGATATCTTTCCAATGTAAGGTTCTTCCCTGCGGTTTATTTTCTGAAGCTGTATGAGCATCTTTGCCAAAACCGGCAACAGGCACCAACTAGAGCTGCCTGGAAGACAGGAATTTTCATTTTTATTAGCATCTTAGAGGCTTCAGCATTTGTTTGCGAGAAAAAGTACATTGGAACAAAGTTTGTACTGGAATAAAATCTTCCTTTCTTAGGAGAAATAAGAAAGAACAACCCTACCATTGCAATCTGTATTGAGAGACAGATAGCACAGCTGTGCCGTTGAGCGACCCTAAGGTTCAGACCTCTGTTTTGTGTCCTTTGACGACCTGGATGACTGCTGTGGCCTCTGGCCTACAAAATCAGCCTGTTGCTCTCATTAATAGACTTTAAATGATTTACATTCCAGGGAAACCAATGCCAACAAAAGCAAACAGCCTTTCTTGAAGTAGTAATTTCCAAACCTACTGAAATACCTCCACAACCACAATAATTAGTAGTTACTCACAATAGAACCACAGGATCCATGAACTATATATTTGTGCATGTAAAACAAGACAAACTTTATCCAATGCACTAGAAGCTAGCTAAAAAAGTAAACAACTCTTTTGCACCAGGACAAACTGTTCAACAGATAAAGGATGGGAACATCCAGTATTGACAGATCCTTTTTCACTAAATAATAGTTCTATTTCTGAGCTGACAGAGAAGGTTTTGTAGGGAAGCACATCTTAAAATGTACATCTGGATAACTGACATTTGTTATTCTATTAGATACTAAACCACTGATCTGATGCAGATACTAGTTTTGTAGCTCATTACAATCTTGTCGCTCACATGCTGACATATTTGTGTCAGAGACATAGCAAAATAAAACCTCCTACTCCAAAAAATTTAACTACTCTTTTTTATCTCAATTCAGCTAAATTATCAGTACAAATGGAATAATTTAAGACCTTTTAAAACCTGTATTTAGCATAAAGTTTAATGCTTTGACAGACCAAATTGTATGAATTTTTTTTCAATAATTTGTTTCTCTTTTCCACCTATGCCTGCTGGGCTAAGAAGGTACTATATTTCCCGGTTTCTCCTCAGAGTATTAGTTACAACTTGGCTACTCTTAGGTTGTAATCTTCAAGTTTCAATTCAATTTCTGATTGTTAGCAACAAAGGTGAAATCTAGAGTTTGAAGCAGGTTATGCTGTATCACCCTCCTGGAAGAGTCTCGCAAAGCTTTTCCGTCACTGTTAGCAGTTGCTGTCATGTTTAAGATACCAGAAGATGCCACGTAACTGTTTTCTGTGTAATTGTTGTGTATATGGCTAAGTAAAATGGTCCAAAAAATCAAATTAAAGCCATCTGCTGATTCTGCTTCTGCTGAAAAGATGCTATTCTCAGCTGTATCTCCTCCTCTTGCTGCATGTGACATGCTATTGCTCAGAAGGCACCCAGTCAACACCCTATTTTGACACTTACTAAAACAAAGGGCAATCTGCAAGACAGACTGGAAATGGTCTGTGGATTTTAGAGAGGTGAATGAGAAGGGATGCACCAGAAAGGACTGGCAAAAGGAATGCAAACCATGCAGTTTTTCTTGACCTATAATTCAGGAGCAGAGGGAAAGAAGTAGAATTAGAAGTCAGTAAATTGAAAACTGATAAAAGGGAAGGGATATTTCAGCCAAAGTCCAATGCAGCTTTTATCTGTATCTATTTTGCACAGCTAGAAAGAGTAAAAATCAATAACAGAATACAACATTTGTTTAATGTTATAAAGTATAACTGAATATACCCCGGAAATAGTTATCTTGAGTGAAATGTATCAGACTTAGAAAGCTACTTTAAAGCTTACTAAAGCTTGCTATGTCAGTTATTAATAGAATCATTCCTTTTTTAAGATACTAATGAATACGTATATAAAGATATATATTGCACAGTTTATAGTTACTATGAAGGGAGAACTCTAAGTGTAATGCAACATTTAAAGTCACTTTTTTCTGGACATAAAACATTCAGAATAATGAACAGTCAAGATAATGATGGTTTGCATGCACTGATGTGCGTGTAAGTGTGAATAGTGTGCGTGAGGAAACAGGATTAGACCCCATTCACTTTAAAAATGTTTTAAAATATTAAAAATTGTGATTTTAAATAATGGTAAAAAAAAATCACTTGCTCTCTGGTGTAACTGAGATGAAAAAATATCAGCTGCCATAGACTTGAAGAGATCATCCAGTCCATTCTCCTACCCTAGTCAGGGTTACATACGAGCAAACTGCAGTCTCATAACTAACTCACCTGGCAAATGTTTGTCTCAGTTGCTCTTTAAATTTCCAGTGAAAGACTCCACAGCTTCCTGAAGCAAGCTAATCCAGCACTTCACTATCTTGTCATTAAATACCTTTTTTGGCTAATGCCCACCCTAAATGTGTTGAGGCAATTCAAACACATCATGTCTTTTCCTGTTCATAGTGGTTATCACCATGTCTCTCCACATTCTTCCCTTCCCTAGACTAAACAAACCCAACTCTTTTGGTCTTTTCTTACAAGACATGTTTTCTGGACCTCTAATAATTCTTGTTGTTCACCTCTGGATTCTTGCCAATAGGTACAGACGTTTCTTGAACTGTTATCTGCCCTAAGCTGGACATAATATCTCAGACAAGGCTTTATTCATACGGAGAAGAAGCATTACTTCCCCCACCTTACATAGCGCACCCCCATTTGTAAAGCCTGTAAGAGGATTCAGGTTTTGCAGCAAGATGAATCTGCTGACTCATATTCAAATTTCCTTTTGTAGGTTCGCCGCCTGCTCAATTGTTCCACACCTTGTATTTGTCCCCTTGTCCTATCAAGGAATCCCAATATTTTTCTTGTCTTTGGGGCATTTCTTGGAACTCTTGAGCTAAAAACATAAAGCAATTTCTAAGTTCAAAAGATGAGATGCTCCAATCCAAAAGAGAAATTACAATTTATGATGGTGGAAAGACAGGGAAAAAAAAATGTTGCCGTATAAAACTAGATACAGTTTCACTACTCCACTGTTATCATTAACACAGTGTCTAATCTCTTATTATAAATGGTGACAGTAAGGTGACCTCTGGTACAAATGACTTCATTCTGGCAACATTTGAATTTAGATTTAATCAAAGGAATCCGTAACTTCTTACTTCTCATTGATAATTAAAAAAAAGTATGTGATAATTAAGCAAATTAATCGATCAAAGGACATCGGAGAAAGGTGAATGAATGTGTGGGATTTCCAGTCTTGTCTAGAAAATTTAGGAAAAGAACTGCATTTTCTTCACTTCCTGTTAAGCTTTTAGAGTATAAGTTTTCATTCTCTTCAAATGAAATAATGAGAAAAAAATCCATTTTCTCTCAGTAAAGACTGCTTTGGATCTTCTACTGGCCCAGCTACCAATTTTTTGAAATTTGCAGTCCAGTGTCTCTGAAAACTGAAGTTATCTGTCAGATCTAGCTGAAATTGGGAAGGCGTTTCGAGATTATGAATACAGACAATAACTGACATCAAAACTGGTTGTTAACATCAATCTTATTTCCATAGGAAATCCAGCCAGAAAGCCTGCTGCTGTCTATGTACTATCACATATCTTCCTACAAAATACAAACTGCTTCGCTCAGGCATTCTAGAAATAAATGGAACCAAAAAGAAGGTCTTGCTCTAAAAGAAACTTTTTGAGGATGTGGGTGGGAGACGAAACCAAAGAAAAAGCTCTTGTTGGCCAGTGAGACTTTCGGTAAAACTTGTATGAACTTTGAGACAAGTTGTAAAATGAAAACTGAAATTTCATGCTTAATTGCAGCTGGCATCAGCGAAATCCCCTCTCCTAATTCACTCTGCAGCAACAGAAGAGACATTACAATGACACTATCATTTAAATAGCAATGATAATAACACAAAAGAACGGACACAGAATTTGAGCTGGTCAAAGCTTTTAGGTTTTCCATTACAAATAAGTCACACATTTCTCTTATTTTCCCCTCTTCCTTTAGAGCTATTGGGAAATCTCAGGTGTGAAAAGCAAATTGTGGAAAAACTGTGGAAAACACCAGGAAAATTTCTGAGATCTCAGCCTAGTTGTTTTCTATGGTTCTGTATCTGAAAAGGAAAGCAATAGCCTGCTTGTCAGTTTCCAGTTCTGATTTTTTTCTTTTACAAACAGTAAAAAGAATCCATTCCTCCTCTCTTCCCTTCCAAACCCAAGAACTGACAAGGTCGTCATTACATATACTTCCACTGAAACAATTATTTCTGCAGAAAAGGGTTTTAAAAAAAGAGAGAAGAAATAAACTAGTAAAAGTATCTCTGATATGTTTTGAACTTGATCATTAAACTGGTATTTTTTCCTACCTTCTTGCTTTTCCAAGGTCCTCTCTGTCTTTCCTTTGGAAATTCCTTGCATTGTTTTAACAGCAGTTCCTAGTTCATTAATTCAGGCTTAGGCTTCCAGTTCTTTTAAAATGGGCTTCCCTCAATCATTTTCTGGTCATGCAAGTAACGTTCTTCTCAAGTAGTATTTTTTTTCTCTCAAAAGCAAATCCATCAGTATTATATTTCCCTATCAGAGAACAAATACACGAATTACAAATTCTTCCCTCTTCCCCCCTACAACAGCCCATTGATTTCATGCACTCCTTCCCAGAAAATCCAGCAGCTTCACATTCTCCCTGCCCCCAAATCCATCAGGTTTCCCATTCCCACAGTCTGCTCCGGCCCCTCTGAACACACCATGCTTCTTATTCCCAAGGACTCAATAAACAGCCCAGAAGCGAGGTGTCTTCTCTGGCAGCTCTTCCGTGTGACAGCACCAGCATGACAGTGGCAGCAGATGGGCTGCCTTGCAAGCCTCTGCTAACAGCTCGACGTGTCGAACAGGTCTTCCCGTGGGGCTCTAATTTTTGGCTCATTGGCAGGCTAGGAAGTGGGAGAATCAGACCTCCCTCGATTCTGCACATTAGACAGGAAACAAAAGCCATCCCCTCCCTCGCTGATTTCGGAGGGAGATAGGTTTAAGACCTTCACATTGTATAGATAACACTGACTGCCCAATCCTCCTTTAATGAGCTGGAAAAGTTAAATGCTTCCCACTGCTGCATCATGTGCCTTCCCATGGTGTGTCAGAGAGAAGATTCTTACCACATATACCTGCCTCGCTTGCTTCCAAGCCACAGAAAAAGGACAGATTTCTATTCCCTTACCTCAGTGATGAGCAAAGTAGTGTGTGTGTGTGGAGGGGGTGGGGTAAATCTCGTCAAGCCTTTTGGAGATGCTCTGCTTGAAAATAGTAGTCATTTCTGTAATGATACCTTGACTGGAAGTAATTTGTGAATTTCCAGGTGTTCTATTTCTTTAAGTTGCTTGCTTGTTGGATTTACTAGGTTCAGCCCTCTGAACCTCTATGAATGTTCTTATGTTAATAATGTTATTATAGGGAAATCAGTTCAGGCAAGTTCACACAAGTCAAAGAGAACAGGTGTTAGGAAATTTGACGGCACAAATCAAGGTTATTATAATGAAAGTGCAGCTCTTTAATATCAGAAACAAAATTAAGATAATTTTTTCCAATGTTGTTTTGGGGAACAACTCCCAAAAGCTGCTCTTTCAAAGCAATTAATTCACACATTATTTGATCATCCATACATAACATATGGGGCTTCATAATAAACTCAGGCTGCTACATTCTGTTAATAAATATAGCTTAATTATCATTTACATCACAGTAACACTAAATACTTCAATATGAAAAATTATTTTACTTAGAGTAACACCCTAAAATAAAAATAACTGATTTGTCACAATAGCTGATTTATTACAAATACCAATTAACTCTCTTCTTTCTCTGCTTTGGGAATATAGTCCAGTTCTGATAAGCTGACAAACCATAAAATAGTTACCAGCTAATCCTTGTGGACTAAAAGTTCCCAAGATTTCTTGTTCTCCTCTTCCTTTGCAAGAATTAGACTTCCTCTTTCACATGGCAAATCTCTGTTTCCACATATTTTTAGTCAGAACTGTTTCAACAGGCCTTTAACCTTACAAATCCAAATTCTTTCTGTTCTTTTTTTTTGACTAAAATTCTTATGTACAGGCAATAGGAGTAGTAAGAATAGACGTACTTTTCCTCCTCCTGTCCTACTCTTTCAAGGCACCTAGTTCTCCAATGTCCAAAGGTCGTTGATTCCTTTCCTTGCATCCAGTACCATACAGAAGAGAACTAAAAGCCTTATGTTTCTAAGTTTCTACATACCTTGCATGTTTATAGGAAAAATGCATCGATTCCTGTCAGATTGCTCATCCATGTCACCTCTTCCTCCACGGACCATTTTAGCTCTGTGCACATTGGAGTTGCTTGCTTGCTGCTATCCCAAGGGAGAACAAACAGCAAAGAGATAAGTTGCGGAGGCAGCACAGATGTGGAAAAATGTGGGGTGGGGGGTGTTCTGCTTCAATGGAGGAAGTACATGAAAATCAGCATTAACCCTAGTTTTACATTACTTCGTAGCTGCTGGAAACCACCTTGGTTCCTCGGTCGACACCTCCTTGCGTCAGTGAGGCTTAAAACTGTAACAGTCCACCTTCTACATGAAATCCATCTGCAGACACTAGTGTTTCTCCATGAACATAGCTCAACAGTTTACTTACAATAGTTCCCATCCTTTTCCTTTGGAAAAATACACTCATGTGTCACCAGTTCCACAGCACATTCATAATTCTCCAATTACAACCTTTAAGAATCTGATTAAGTACAGATCTATATACTGCATTATACATGGATTCAAAACTCCCCTCTAAAAGTGATCACAGTGTTATAATGGGCTTGCAAAAGTTTCTGTCAAATTAGTCATATCCTGACTTTTATGGCGTGAAACGTACAGTAATTATTTGTGCCAATATCCATCTCTGTTTTCTTTGGTGATATGAAGCCAGATGGAAGTTGAAAGCTTGCACCTTCTGTAGCTAAGAATCCTTCCAAAGCAGCTTTCTGAAAGGGAGTCAGTAGACAGGTTAGAAGCGGTATCAAAGGTGACCTCTCAGGTAGATGTTACCCTAGCTGGTTCTAAATCCCAGTCCTGATGTGGAACCAGCCTTGCCTTGATGCTTTTTTTTCCAGGCTGCCACTCACCTCTTCAGTAACACTTTTGAAGAGGCTTGATGTGGTGTTGAGACCATCCTTCATTCAGGATGGGTTGTCCTGTCCAAGTCGACAATGGATTTTGCTATAAGAAATTGCCTTGTGTCCCGCCTTCTGCATTAAGAGCCTCACAGCCAGCAACTTTAGGGCACCGCAAACCTCCACCTGGCTGCTCTTCCACACCAGAGCTGCTATATGGATGTGTCCTACTACGTGCAAAACATGCTCTACAAACTGTGAGTTAACTCACTCGCTGTGACACAAAGATGTTGTCAGGGAAAATCTCCAGTTGCTCTTTTTAAAGTGCTGTGGCTGTGCCAGAGCAGGAGCCTTGAGATGGACGACAGTTTAATCTGTCTTTGAAATGTTTTCTTTTAGCCTAGTTGTTTCTTCTTAGAAAGTACTTTCCTTTCTTATCGTTCATCAGCAATTTTGTTTGAATTCAGTGTTTAGTAGTACACTATGACAACTTAAACATCAGCTTTCCCTCTATTAAAAAAAAACTCCTTCTGTGTTGAAATAGTGTGATGTCTGAATCTTGAGAATACATTTTTAAAAGAAACATTTTGTTCTATGCATTTTTATATGCCAAAAATGCATGCACTCTGATTTACAACATATATATTTATACATTTGTATAAGTAAACATACTCAAACATTAACTCACAAATCTCTACAGTGAGTGTTTAATGGTAAGTGTACTCCTCAGCAGGCTTTCGGCGCAGGCCAGCTATCCCTGGTGTGGTTCAGGGAAGGTCATAGCCCCAAAAATGTGCCTGATAGGCACTTCAGATGCAGCCACCCTGTTTCAGGGAGGAAGAAAGTTTAGGCACATGGACACTGTGCCAGGCCATGGCACTTGGCCTGTGAGCCATGTCTGGGGCACCAGTGTCTGAATGTTTTGTTTAGTAGCACAGATGAAATCTACATCTTGTGCAATGCATATTTTGTATTTCTCCTCCAAAAAATAGCATATTGGAAGAGGTAACTTTGATTAAAAGACCAATTTAAATCATGTAAATTATTCATGCTTTCCTGCTCTGTTCTTCTGGCAAACCGGACATTAGAAAGGAGCAAGAAATTATGAAAATAGCATTTTTCCATTTTTGAGTGGGCAGCTGGCAAGGGAAACCCTCGCTAAAATCAAAAACAGAAAAGTTTTTTTTTAACATTAGTACTATAAAACAAAAATGGTCTAAATCAAAATATAAATCTAAAAGTAATCTAAATCTAATTATTCAAATATTATTTTTTCCAATTAAAAAAAATCCCTTAATAACAGCATTCAAATCGGAATCAGAACAGATCCCCATGTTAATTATTGATGATATTTTCCCCATTACTTTTTTGACTCCAGTTATTCCAGTACTGAAAGGAATCCAGGATTGTGCAGTTAATGTTCAATTGGCTACATTTTTTCTCTGCTGTCTTTCAGAGAATTCTTTTTGCAAAAGGGCTTAGCAATGTCATCAAACCACTGCCTTTTGGGAGAATGGGGACCAAATTCTGCGCTGATTTGCACACTGCAGAACATGCAGTCCATTGGTATCGGTCAGGTTACGCAAGACTGCATGGAACAGAATTTAGAACCAGTGTATTTTTATTGCACTTTATCTATTAGTCTGCTTAATGTCCAGAGAAACATATTTTTTTGCTCTAGAACAGTTTTATCTAACTGGATAAGTAGGTTTAATGTTCCTTTTTTTTTTATAATGATTTTTTTCTCTTGTATACTGTATAAATATGCTAGAGAATCAATAGTAGTACTGAATAATTTTTTTTAAAGCACTTCATACAAAACCTTTTGAACACAAGGCATGACCATATGTGCAGCATCTTCTGCTAGAAAGAACTTTGGAGAAAGAATGCACCTGAGTCAAATTGCTTGGGTGGCAGGAAAGTCCTCTGGAAATGTGGTCATGACAACTTATGAGTACCAAGCTTTCTTGTTTCTCCAGATTTGTTGCTTGGTCTAATAAAAATACTATCTGTCCCTGCAAGGTTTGCATCACTTTGGGTACTGATGTTACTATAAAAGCAGAGCCAATACACACTGCATACTTTAGTTACAGACTGTCATTGGCGAATAGATGTGAAGGCTGAGATAAGAATAATTTTGACTTAACTGTACAGTGTCTAAGATTTTGAACCACTAATGGCTTTTAAGTAAAAGATTCAGCTAGTTCTACAAATATGTCTGGCATTGGCCAGAATCCGGCACCATTCGAGGGGATGCAGAATGCAGCTTAATCATCAATAGAAACCAGGTATTCAAGTGATAATGAAATAACCATAAACACATCAAGAAAGCATTAAGGACTGAGACAGCTTTTGATGTTCCTGTGTATGCTTTTCTGGCTTTGCTTGAATGTTTCTGATGATACCTAATTATACATTAAGATGTATGCCGAGTTTAAGTGAAGGAGCTTTACCTTTGGGCTTCATCTGGAAAGCCAACTTAAAAAGAACAACATTCTAGGATGTCAGATAAAATTCTCTAGTGACACTGATGTTTTGAACTCCTCTGAGCGTGGTTTGTGTGTCATCAAAACTTGTATCAACCTAAATCAGTGCATCAGTGTATAAATATAGGCACATCTGGGGACCTCTTGGTGTCACTAGAACCAAGAAAAAGCTTTCAGATTTTTATCCCCTGCTGCATAAAGAGGAATATATGTGCTTTCTAGATTGAAGTGTTACTTATTTATTACTCAGTTTAACTAACACTCCAGGTAAAAGCACTTTGCTAAATGATTTATCAATTAGCCAGGATGCTTATTGCCTCAGAAAACCCCACAGTATTAGGACAAAGCAAGTAGTTCAAGACTTTTGACCAGATAGGTGGGGCCTGATGAAATAAGCTTGAATTTCAGTAGGCATGTTTCTGGGATAACAATGTTTGGGTGTTCTTCAGATTCTGCTTCTCATTTAGTTTTGGACGTTTCCCCTTTTTTAAAGAAAGGTGGAGCATACCCCGGCCTGTTCTTATCCCTCTGCTAGATCTTTTTTCCTTCACAGACACACACATTGCAGCATAGGAGTTCTCAGATCAGTTGTTATATCTGCATTCACTGTGTCTTTGTCCTCAACCTGTCTCAGTGCTTCATATGTAAATCAAAGTGTCATCTTCACATACAATGACGGCTACCTTCTGCTGGCTGGTCCGTAGGCGATCAGAGCACTGACTCTATCACATTTCCCTCTCTTCTTTTCCAATACAAATTCAAAGAGAAATAAAGCAAATAGTGCATGCGCTCCTATAACTTACCACTTGGACTTTTATTTGGGCTGCCTGTTCTGTGGGATCTCCTCACTCACTGCACATCCGCATGAAAACCAAGAAACATTTAGCACAGTGAAAGCAAACTTTTTGGCTGCTGCTGTCTCTCCTTCATCATTTCCCTACCTCCTGCTTGCCTGTGCACAGGTCTTCCATTTACTGTTTTGTTGGGATTATACTTTCTCAACCATGTATCTCAAGCATCAGTTTCACACACTATATCCGTAAAGGTGCTGGATCAGATAGTGTCTATCCAATTCATGCATTGCTCTACAAGAAATACACATCTCCACTAATTCAGGTCTCAAAAGTGAATCAGGAATCTGATAGAAATACAGGCCTTATTCCAACAGTTGTCAAATTAGTAAGGATTTATGTGGGTGAGGATCAGGGCACTTTTGCAAACTGGTACACAGATTGAGAAGATTATAATCTAAAGATACAATTCATAAAAGATTTAAAGCTGTGCTTCATTTTATGTGAGTAGGCAGTCTCAAGGAAATCAATGGGATTATTCATGTACATAAAGTTAAAAGCACCTGTAAATCTCTGTGAAGCTATGACCCAAGGGTCCAGTCTTACATTTATCTTCAATATGGATTTTAGTACTGGAGGCAATTTCATTGATGACTTTGATATGCTCATACATAGTAGTATCTCATATTCATAGCTGCATGTACCTGGTCAATCTGGTCCTTAAATAACATGTGGAGTGACACAAAAGAGAGAATTTTTTTTCAGTCTACTAATTTTTAGTGTTATAACCCCAACCATCTTTAAATACTTCTCTTTCCTTGCATTTTAACTCTGCAAAGA